>NC_036871.1:29776322-29832079 GCF_002910315.2 Salvelinus sp. IW2-2015 | reverse complement strand
AGCACCGCCAGCATTCAAAAGTGACCAAAACATCAGCCAGGAAGCATAGGAACTGAGAAGTTGTCTGTGGTCACCACCTGCAGAATCACTCCTTTTTTGGGGGTGTCTTGCTAATTGCCTATAATTTCCACCTTTTGTCTATTCCATTTGCACAACAGCATGTGAAATTTATTGTCAATCAGTGTTGCTTCCTAATTGGACAGTTTGATTTCACAGAAGTGTCATTGACTTGGAGTTACATTGTGTTGTTTAAGTGTTCCCTTTATTTTTTTGAGCAGTGTATATATATAAAAGTTAAAAAGAAGGATGTGGTAGAAAAGGTAGGAGCAGAAAACTCACTGTGAATTTGGGTTTGACCAGGAAGTCCTTGTGTCCTCCAAAGGGAATGTGTTTGTTCATCAGGCTGAAGTGGTTGAAACGACAGAGCAGCAGACCACTGCTGTTGGCTCTCAGGTTGAAGTCCACCTCCTCACAGCTGTACCTGTTGAGGTCGTACTGTACGTTCTGTGTCAGGTCCACATTGAGCATGACAAAGTCATGGAGGTGGCATCGGGAGAAGGGCATGGCAGGCAGGCGGCGGGCCAGGGCACTGCTCCACTTGCTGGTGCCACACATGGTATACAGGAAGATCTTAGGAGTAGCCTCAATGTGCTGCAGCACCGTCTTCAAAGACACGTTGGTCAGACTGGGCCCTGTGTCTGCCATATCACTGAGGGAGAGAGGGAAGAGACAGATTTTAGTAAGGGTGTTGATAGAGTAGTCCAGATAAATGATGGTTCTTTCTGAGAATTCATTGCAGATCAATATTCATGGATCAACAATCAGGGAGTTTTTGAGTATATATATATATTTTTTACATTTGAGTCATTTAGTCACTCTTATCCAGAGCAACTTACAGTAGTGAGTGCATACATGTTGGTACTTTTTCATACTGGTCCCCAGTGGGAATCACACCCACAACCCTGGCGTTGCAAGTGCCATGCTCTACCAACTGAGCCACACATGAGGATATGCTTGCATGCGTGCGTGTGCATGCAAGTTTGAGTTTGAAACTGTACCTGCTGCTGTACTGGGGCTGGTGTGCGTTCCAGAGCACACAGGAGTCGTTCATCATGACTATGAAGGGCCAGATGTCCTGCCTCTTGACCCCCTGCTCTTCCAGACGGTTCCTCTCCAGCTCCAGGTTGTGGTATGACAGCTCCTTGATCATGAACCGAGCTGCGCCTGGGACAGAGACAACAGTAATGTTACAGCTATGTTACTGACAGTGGGTACGTTCCAAATGGCACTCTATTCCCAATATGGTGCATTTCTTTTGACATTACTTTAATGACATATATGATGATGGTGGAGATCCACTGATTCCTTTTTATTTTATTTAGTTTGGTCTAGTCACATGACCTGACTAGAAAAAGGTCTGGACCATGGTTATCACCAAGGTCAAATCCAACAGATTTATTGTGGGTCAAATTCACAAATTGTATGATCACAGCAGAAAAATATTTGCCAACCACTAACCAAAGAGCTCTACCACAGAGCTCCAACTCTAAGGCTCTAACTCAGACAGTCTGAACACAGTAGCTTTGACCTGAATTCTAATTATTACTTTATTGGTCCGTCCACCTGCTGAACTGTCCTGTTTTTTCGCCCTTTACCTAATGCCCCTATTGCTGCACGTGCCATGTGCCTGTAGTGCTGCAACACTATTGGTCCATCCATAAAGACTACACACCTGATTGGTGGATCCATATATCAGACTACTGGCCTGCTTGTGTTTTCATTGACCAGGCCCTAACCTATTGGTTAATGTAATATTTAACTCTCACCTACTGACTACAACCTTACTCAACAGATGGCAAGATACAGTACGTCTCTTGATGTTCACACTGACTGCCATAAATTCATCACTATCAGCAGAGAGAGATAAGCTACTGGACAAACTAAAAGTGTAAAATACATTAGTATATAAAGAAAGACATAAATGTAGTTTATACAACACAAGGCAATTCTATGATCTCTTTGCTGAGTGTTCTATCACAAATTACTATGGTCCTCAATGCTACCACTCAGCAGTGAAACACCTTATTGAGCACTATGATGGGACGAAAAACCTGTAGTACTGCAACTCTCCAATCAGGGATCACAGAACTAGACCAATGAAATGAGAGGAACTATATCTAAATGAGGGGTGAGGTTGCCCCTAGACGCTGATGTTGGGTCAGTTTTGTATTTTCCCCACTAATGGTTAAGGTTATCATTGTGGGAGGGAAAGCTGATCCTAGAACTGTACCTAAGGGAAACTTCACCGCAGAGCCCAGACACTCACCGACTCCGGCGCTGTTCAACATGGCTGGCAGCACCAGCAGGATGTGGTTGGGCCATTTTTTCCTGTAGTGTTGCATCTCGTACTCCTTGACCACCAGGATGTGGAGGTGGGCGGTGCCCTCCATGGCGTGGAAAATGTTGAAAAGGCCGTGCTCCTGACGCCCCGTGGTCGGGGTGAAGATGGGGCTCTTCAACAGACTGGGGTCCTGGGGAGAGGAAGTAGAGATATAATTAAAGTTGCATAGTGTAGCCGGCTAGGGCCCAGGTAGCCTGGTCAAGCAGACTGACTGTTGAGCTGAGCTATCACGAGATCAGGCTACTTCCATTAGGCTAGGACCAGGGCTCATTAGCATCAAACCACTAAAGTGAGAGAAGGAGAGGTACATCAGTGTATAGATCGCTCTGTGTGAGACATGTGGCAACTTCTTGTAACATAATGATGTGAGTGTCTGTGTTGATAATGTGTTGCTTACTGTAGGTGTTGCTTAAATGTTGCTTCTGGCACTGTTTCATTGAAGCATATTACATGCAGTTAGGAAAGCTAAGGCTAGCTTTTTCAAAAAGAAATTGGCATCCTCTACTGTGGAAAGTCTGCACATCAGAGGTATCGGATTCACATGGAATTGTTGTTTAATTCAAATGTTTGAATATATAATTATTTGTGAAGAGATGAAATGTAATTTTAGCTTCCAAATGAGAGATTTGGGTTTTCATAAGTCTAGGGCTCTGCTCAACCAGTGGCCTGCCCCTGTGAAAAGACATGGGTAAGAAACTTTTCAGACACACCCCTCTCCCTCCACTATATAAGCCAAAGACAAAAATMTAACCTCCTCTTCCGAGGATGTGAGGACGACAGTCCAATGTCAGAATGGTTCAGATAACATGTCAACTACAGAACTAAGCCAACCTCAGCATGAGCTTTGGTTGCGAATGGTATGAACTTTGAACTCTTATTCACTATAGAAGTGATACCTCCTAGACGTTGTTAGCAACAGCAGCTGCAACCGTAAATTAGGACAGACAGAGTATCCAGTCTACCACTCAGCAGCAGCAGCAGAGACATTCTTCAAAGGACCCGGTTGGGCAACACGGCCTTCCATCTACCACCAACCTACTGAAGCACAGATCAGAGTAAATATTTATTGCATTTTCCTTTTCCAAATGGGCGGTAATTTAGAATGCATAAGATATTGTATTTACGATAGCACAGATTCGCCCTTTGTTCCTCAGTCTTCCCGCTCTTTCACTCAAACCCAGCCCCTTTCTTTTGTGTAACAAGCTGTCATATCTGTTCCGCCCGCTAGGGACGTTTTCCTTTATGACGTCATTTGTAATCAAGGTATGATTTATTCTGTGTATATGTAATTCTGTGTGATTTAGTTAGGTATTTAGTAAATAAATAATTAAACCCAATTTTGTATTGCTGATTCAACATGTTAGCCAGGGTTCGTGAAGATAACCAAGAATTTACAACTTTCAGATGAGACTGAAATAAGGTGACGATTAATATTAACTGCTATTGATGTAAAATATTACTAGGTCTTTAAGAGTTTATTCGGAAGATAACAGCTCTATAAATATTATTTTGTGGTGCCCCTCCTCTCTAGTTAATTACATTTACATGATTAGCTCAATCAGGTAATATTATTTACGGAGAAAGTATTTTATAGAATAGCATGTCATAACACTTAATCCGGCATAGCCAAAGACACGACACCCCCGATAAATCCACTATAATTGAGAATTTCAATAAGCATTTTTCTATGGCTGGCCATGCTTTCCACCTGGCTACCCCTACCCCGGTCAACTGCCCTGCACCCCCCACAGCAACTCACCCAAGCCTCCCCCATTTCTCCTTCACCCAAATCCAGATAGCTGATGTTCCGAAAGAGCTGCAAAATCTGGACCCCTACAAATCAGCCGGGCTAGACAATCTGGACCCTCTCTTTCTAAAATGATCTGCCGAAATTGTTTCAACCCCTATTACTAGCCTGTTCAACCTCTCTTTCGTATCGTCTGAGATTCCCAAAGATTGGAAAGCTGCCGTGATCATCCCCCTCTTCAAAGGAGGAGACACTCTAGACCCAAACTGCTACAGACCTATATCCATCCTACCCTGCCTTTCTAAGGTCTTCGAAAGCCAAGTTAACAAACAGATTACCGACCATTTCGAATCCCATTCTCTGCTATGCAATCTGGTTTCAGAGCTGGTCATGGGTGCACCTCAGCCATGCTCAAGGTCCTAAACAATATCATAACCGCTATCGATAAGAGACATTACTGTGCAGCCATATTCATCGACCTGGCCAAGGTTTTCCACTCTGTCCATCATCACATTCTTATTGGCAGACTCAATAGTCTTGGTTTCTCAAATGACTGCCTCGCCTGGTTCACCAACTACTTCTCAGATAGAGTTCAGTGTGTCAAATTGGAGGGCCTGTTGTCCGGACCTCTGGCAGTCTCTATGGGGGTGCCACAGAATTCAATTCTCGGGTCGACTCTCTTCTCTGTATACATCAACAATGTGGCTCTTGCTGCTGGTGATTCTCTGATCCACCTCTACGCAGACGACACCATTCTGTATACTTCTGGCCCTTCTTTGGACACTGTGTTAACTAATCTCCAGACGAGCTTCAATGCCATACAACTCTCCTTCCGTGGCCTCCAACTGCTCTTAAATGCAAGTACAACTAAATGCATGCTCTTAAACTGATCGCTGCCCACACCTGCCCGCCGGTCCAGCATCACTACTCTGGACGGTTCTGACTTACAATATGTGGACAACTACAAATACCTAGGTTTTTGGCTAGACTGTAAACTCTCCTTCCAGACTCACATTAAGCARCTTCAATCCAGAATTAAATCTAGAATTGGCTTCCTATTTCGCAACAAAGCATCCTTCACTCATGCTGCCAAACATACCCTCGTAAAACTGACCATCCTACCGATCCTCGACTTCGGCGATGTCATTTACAAAATAGCCTCCAACACGGCCTACTCAGCAAATTGGATGCAATCTATTACCAGTGCCATCCGTTTGTCACCAAAGCCCATATACTACCCACCACTGCGAACCTGTACGTTCTCGTTGGCTGGCCCTCGCTTCATACTCGTGCCAAACCCACTGGCTCCAGGTAATCTACAAGTCTTTGCTAGGTAAAGCCCAGTCTTATCTCAGCTCACTGGTCACCATAGCAGCACCCTCTCGTAGCTAACAAATGCCCTTGTTTATACAGCTTTAGGCATGGTTTTTGGTCCCAGGAGTGAGTATGGATCGTAGGCAGTGACATCACCAGGGCGCACTTAGTTTTAATAAAACCCCTGGAGACCTTTGTTGGATCAGAACTTGTTGGCATGCAGAACTTACTCAAGCAGGTATATCTCACTGGTCACCCCAAAGCCAATTCCCCCCTTGGCCGCCTTTCTTCCAGTCTCTGCTGCCAATGACTGGAACGAACTGCTCAAAAATCACTGAAGCTGGAGACTCATATCTCCCTCACTAGATTTAAGCACCAGCTGTCAGAGCACTCACAATCATTGCACCTGTACATAGCCCATCTGTAAATAGCCCATCCAACTACCTCATCCCATACTGTATTTATTTATTATCTTGCTCCTTTGCACCCCAGATACTCTACTTGCACTGCACTCTTCTGCACATCTATAACTCCAGTTGCTTTAATGAGTATTGGTAGTACGTGTTCGTTTCCTGCGTTTCCTTATCAATTAGTTACTCATTTGGTGAAATAGCAATATTGACATATCTATTAATTAAAAATTTAAAACCTTTATTAATCAATTGCAAGACAGAAGTGACAACAGGAATAGCATGAAATTTGCTGAGAAGTTCTGCATCCAACAAAGCTCCAGGGTTTTTTACCTGAGTCGCGCCGTGATGTCCATGCTACGTTGTCATGTTTTGTCATTGATCATCATGTCTTTCCTGTGCTTCCCTCTGCTGGTCTTATTAGGTTCTTTCCCCTTTCTATCCCTCTCTCTCCCCCTCCTCTCTCCCTCTCTCGCTCTCTCTCTATCGTTCCGTTCCTGCTCCCAGCTGTTTCTCATTCTCCTAACGACCTCATTTACTCTTTCACACCTGTCCCCTATTTTGCCCTCTGATTAGAGTCCCTATTCTCCCTCTGTTTTCCGCTTCTGTCCTTGTCGGATTCTTGTTTGATGTTTGCTGTCCCTGTGTCCTTGTTCCGCCCTGTCGTGTTTTTGCCTTCTTCAGATGCTGCGTGTGAGCAGGTGTCTATGTCAGCTACGGCCTGTGCCTTCCTGAAGCGACCTGCAGTCTGTGGTCGCGTCTCCAGTCGTTCCTCTCTACTGACGAGAGGATTTCAGTTTCCTGTTTTGGATTTACCTATGATAATATCCAGGAGTATCATTGTTTGTTTGAGACTGGAATAAAGACTCTGTTTCTTTAAGTCGCTTTTGGGTCCTCATTCACCAGCATACAGAAGAATCCGACCAAGATGGACCCCAGCGACTACGGATTCTCTCAACACTGCCGTCAAGTTCCAGGGAGGCAATGCTCGGCAGACACCAGCAGGAATTGTCTGCTGCTTGTCATGCCGTTGAGACCCTGGCCGCTCAGGTCTCCGACCTGTCAGGACAGTTTCAGAGTCTTCGTCTCGTGGCACCAGCTACTTCTTGGTCTTCCGAGTCTCCGGTAACCTAGGGTTAATAACCCACCATGTTACTCTGGGCAGCCACTGAGTGTCGCTCCTTTCTCACCCAGTGTGATATTGTTTCTCTCTCCACCCAACACATACTCAAGAGAGAGAGCTCGGTCGCTTACGTCATATCACTCCTTACTGGTCGGCTCGGGAGTGGGGCAAAGCTATCTGGAGCAAGGGCTGAGTGTTCTAACTTTTATCAGAACTTTAAAGAGGAGATGATACGGGTTTTTGATCGTTCAGTTTTTGGAAGGAGGCTTCCAGGGCCCTGGCTTCCCTATGTCAAGGTGATCGATCCATAACGGATTACTCTATAGAGTTTCGCACTCTTGCTGCCATCCAGTGACTGGAACGAGCCGGCGTTGCTCGCTCGTTTTCTAGGGACTCCACGCAGAGGTTAAGGATGAGATCTCTCCCGGGAGTTCCTTCCAGCTGGACTCTTTGATTGCACTCGCCATCCGCATAGAACGACGGTAGATCTTCGTCACCGAGGCTCGTGGAAGAGAGCTCGCGTTAACGGTGTTTTCCCCTCTCGCATCTCAACCATTCCTCCCACCGGCTCAGAGACTGAGCCCATGCAGCTGGGAGGTATTCGCATCTCGACTAAGGAGAGGGAACGGAGAATCACCAACCGCTTTTGCCTCTATTGCGGTTCTGCTGGACATTTTTGTCATGTCATGTCCAGTAAAAGGCCAGAGCTCATCAGTAAGCGGAGGGCTACTGGTGAGCGCTACTACTCAGGTCTCTCCATCAAGATCCTGTCTACTTGTCGGTCCATCTACGCTGGACCGGTTCGGCTGCTTCCTGCAGGGCCTTGATAGACTCTGGGGCTGAGGGTTGTTTTTATGGACGAAGCATGGGCTCGGAAACATGACATTCCTCTCAGACAGTTAGGGAAGCCCACGTCCATGTTCGCCTTAGATGGTAGTCTTCTCCCCAGTATCAGATGTGAGACACTACCTTAACCTCACAGTAATCTTGGTAACCCAGTGAGACCATTTCCTTTTGATTTTTCGTTCACCTTTATACCTGTTGTTTTGGGTCATCCCTGGCTAGTATGTCATAATCCTTCTATTAATGGTCTAGTAATTCTATCCTATCCTGAACGTTCTTGTCAGTGAAGTGTTTAATGTCTGCTATCCCTCCTTTCTTCTGTCCCCTCTACTCAGGAGGAACCTGGTGATTTGACAGAGTCGGAGGATATCATGATCTGCGCACGTCTTCAAGTCGGTCCAGAGCCAACTCTCTTCCTCCTCACCGGTCGTATGATTGTTGTATTGATCTCCTTCCGGGACCACTCCCCCTCGGGTAGACTATACTCTCTGTCGGCTCCCGAACGTAAGGCTCTCGAGGATTATCTGTCTGTTTCTCTCACGCCGGTACCGTGGTGCCTTCTTCCTCTCCGCCGGAGCGGGGTTTTTTTTTGTTAAGAAGAAGGACGGTACTCTGCGCCCCTGCGTGGATTATCGAGGGCTGAATGACATAACGGTTAAGAATCGTTATCCGCTTCCCCTTATGTCGTCAGCCTTCGAGATTCTGCAGGGAGCCAGGTTCTTTACTAAGTTGACCTTCGTAACGCTTACCATCTCGTGCGCATCAGAGAGGGGGACGAGTGGAAAACGGCGTTTAACACTCCGTTAGGGCATTTTGAATACCGGTCGTGCCGTTCGGTCTCGCTAATGCTCCAGCTGTCTTTCAGGCATTAGTTAATGATGTACTGAGAGACATGCTGAACATCTTTGTTTTCGTTTACCTTGACGATCCTGATTTTTTCAACCGTCACTCGAGATTCATGTTCAGCACGTTCGACGTGTACTCCAGCCCTTTTAGAGAATTGTCTCTACGTGAAGGCTGAGAAGTGCGCCTTTCATGCTCCTCTGTCACATTCTCGGTTCTGTTGTTTCCGCTGAAGGCATTCAGATGGATCCCGCTAAGGTCAGGCTGTCAGCGATTGGCCCGTCTAAGTCACGTGTCGAGTTGCAGCGCTTTCTCGGTTTCGCTAATTTCTATCGCGTTTCATTCGTAATTTCGGTCAAGTGGCTGCCCCTCTCACAGCTCTGACTTCTGTCAAGACTTGCTTTAAGTGGTCCGGTTCCGCCCAGGAGCTTTTGATCTCCTCAAGAAGCGATTTACATCCGCTCCTATCCTTGTTATCCTGACGTCACTAAACAATCATTGTCGAGGTTGACGCTTCAGAGGTGCGCGTGGGAGCCATTCTGTCCAGCGCTTCCATTCTGACGATAAGGTCCATCCTTGCGCTTATTTTTCTCATCGCCTGTCGCCATCGAACGCAACTATGATGTGGGTAACCGCGAACTGCTCGCCATCCGCTTAGCCCTAGGCGAATGGCGACAGTGGTTGGAGGGGCGATCGTCCCTTTTGTCGTTTGGACTGACCATTAAGAACCTTGAGTACATCCGTTCTGCCAAACGACTTAATGCACGTCAAGCTCGTTGGCGTTGTTTTTCGCTCGTTTCGAGTTCGTGATTTCTTATCGCCCGGGAATAAGAACACCAAGCCTGATGCCTTATCCCGTCTCTTTAGTTCTTCTGTGCTTCTTACGACCCCGAGGGATTCTCCCTGAGGGTCGTGTTGTCGGGTTGACTGTCTGGGGAATTGAGAGACAGGTAAAGCAAGCACTCACTCACACTGCGTCGCCGCGCGCTTGTCCTTGTAACCTTCTGTTCGTTCCTGTCTCTACTCGTCTTGGCTGTTCTTTCAGTGGGCTCACTCTGCCAAGTTACTGGCCACCCCGGCGTTCGGGTACGCTTGCTTCTATTCGCCAGCGGTTTTGGTGGCCTACTCAGAGCGTGACACGCGCCGTTTCGTGGCTGCTTGTTCGGACTGCGCGCGAGACTAAGTCAGGTGACTCTCCTCCTGCGGTCGTCTCAGACCGCTTCCCATTCCTTCTCGACCATGGTCTCACATCGCCTTAGACTTTATTACCGTCTGCCTCGTCTGCGGGGAAGACTGTGAGAGCCGCCAATAAACGTAGAGTTAAGAGTCCTAGGTATTGTCGCGGTCAGAGAGTGTGGCTTTCCACTCGTAACCTTCCCTTACGACAGCTTCTCGCAAGTTGACTCCGCGGTTCATTGGTCCGTTCCGTGTCTCTCAGGTCGTCAATCCTGTCGCTGTGCGACTGCTTCTTCCGCGACATCTTCGTCGCGTCACCCTGTCTTCATGTCTCCTGTGTCAAGCCTTTTCTTCGCGCCCCCATTCGTCTTCCCTCCCCCCCCCCGTCCTTGTCGAGGGCGCACCTATTTTCAAGGTACGGAAGATCTTGGACATGCGTTCTCGGGGCGTGGTCACCAGTACTTAGTGGTTTGGGAGGGTTACGGTCCTGAGAGAGGAGTTGGGTTCCATCTCGGGACGTGCTGGACCGTTCGTTGATTGATGATTTCCTTCGTTGCCGCCAGGGTTCTCCTCGAGTGCGCCAGGAGGCGCTCGGTGATGGGGGGGTACTGTCATGTTTTGTCATTGATCATCATGTCTTGTCCCTGTGCTTCCCTCTGCTGGTCTTATTAGGTTCTTTCCCTCTTTCTATCCCTCTTCTCCTCCCCTCCCTCTCCCTCTCTCGCTCTCTCTCTCTATCGTTCCGTTCCTGCTCCCAGCTGTTTCTCATTCTCCTAACGACCTCATTTACTCTTTCACACCTGTCCCCTATTTTGCCCCTCTGATTAGAGTCCCTATTTCTCCCTTTTTCCGCTTCTGTCCTTGTCGGATTCTTGTTTGATGTTTGCTGTCCTGTGTCCTTGTTCCCCCTGTCGTGTTTTTTGCCTTCCTGCAGATGCTGCGTGTGAGCAGGTGTCTATGTCAGCTACGGCCTGTGCCTTCCTGAAGCGACCTGCAGTCTGTGGTCGCGTCTCCAGTCGTTCCTCTCTACTGACGAGAGGATTTCAGTTTCCTGTTTTGGATTTACCTATGATAATATCCAGGAGTATCATTGTTTGTTTGAGACTGGAATAAAGACTCTGTTTCTTTAAGTCGCTTTTGGGTCCTCATTCACCAGCATAACATACGTCATCATACTCTACTCCTGGGACCAAAACCATGCCTACAAAGCTGTATAAACAGGGCATTTGTTAGCTAAACACTTAGCAGTAAATGTCCCCTTCCCCCAAAGTTTATTTATTGTGGAATGTTTACCTAGTCTTATCTCCTTCACTCCCCTGCAGAGTTCTTTCTAAGTCACACATTTCTAAGAAGGGCCTCTTTATAATGAGGCAGAAAAAGAGAGAGAGAAAACAAAAATACAAATGTAGAACAATACTAAACTTCTACAATTAATATATATATTGTTAATCAGTAGTCTATACCTATAAACCCTATAAATGTAAGGAGGGAGGGGTCTTTTAACCCCCCCCCCCCTTCTATTAATAAAACATAAGCATAATAAAAAAATTCTAATACATCAAACACTTTGGTACAACCCTTTTCATGACCCCTAGGTGAACCCGACAATATTGTAATTACTTTGCCACCATGGCCTATTTATTGCCTTACCTCCCGTATCTTACCTCATTTCCACACACTGTATATAGACTTTTTCTACTGCATTATTGACTATATGTTTGTGTATTCCATGTGTAACTCTGTGTTGTTGTAGGTGTCGAACTGCTTTGTTTTATCTTGGCCAGGTCACAGTTGTAAATGATAACTTGTTCTCAACAAGCCTACCTGGTTAAATAAAGGTTAAATAAAAATATATATATAAAAAATGCACTACTGATTACTCATCTTGGGAACAACATTCTTAGAACTCGAGGGCAGACTCAAGATTGTCCATATCACCCTTTACCTGCGCAGAGACGAGGGGCAGCCTCATGCTCTCTAGGTGCTTGCCGTGCTGGCTGAAGACAAAGTGCTGCTCCTTGGCCTTGGGGATGATGAAGTGGAGCTGCACCTCCTCTCCCAGCATGGATGAGCAGAATGTGAAGGCGTGGAAGGTACACTCCGACAGCTGAACAAAAACACACATCGTTACACACCCTGTACACTCAGAGCTCCACCACCCAACACACCACCCAGCACACCACCCAGCACAAAAGGCTGCTATGCTCAGCACAACAGTCCTTCTTCAAGTTGGGTGGTGTTTTTCTAGAGGTTTAGAAAAGTGGAAGAAGGGTGGGGCTGTTGAGAACACACAACACAGCAATAGTTGACACAGGTGTTCTGTTAGTTAAGCCAATAAATCAAGTTCTCCCATGAGACAAACAATCTCTTCACAATGACAAACTACTTTTCCCCTTCCAGAACCATCTTTAGATCTAAATATATAGATGGCTTTGTTCCCTCCCTATGTACTGACCTGTGTGGCAGGGCTTCCTTCACAATAATGGTGACACTGCTCACAATGGTGAAATGCATTGTGGGCCGCGAACATACTCAGCCGAATCGACACAGTCTCCCTCTTTACAGGCATTTGGCTCTCTCCTTCCAGTTTAGGATCTGCATGGACAAATATTACAGTTACATCCACATGCTATGGGACAAAGCAGTTTAACTTAGGGCTGCAATCCCGTTAACGGGATCGATATGACAACAGCCAGTGAAAGTGCAGGGCACCAAATTCAAACAACAGAAATCTCATAATTAAAATTCCTCAAACATACAACTATCTTATACCATTTTAAAGGTAATCTTGTTGTTAATCCCATCACAGTGTCCGATTTCAAAAAGGCTTTACAGCGAAAGCACCACAAACTATTATGTTAGGTCACCGCCAAATCACAGAAAAACACAGCCATTTTCCCAACCAAAGACATGAGTCACAAAAAGCAGAAATAGAGATAAAATGAATCACTAACCTTTGATGATCTTCATCAGATGACACTCATAGGACTTCATGTTACACAATACATGTATGTTTTGTTCGGTAAAGTTTATTTAAAATAATCTCAGTATACATTGGCGCGTTATGTTCAGTAGTTCCAAAAACATCCGGTGATTTTGCAGAGAGCCARATCAATTTCCAGAAATACTCATAATAAACGTTGATCAAAGATCAAGTGTTATACATGGAATTTTAGATCCACTTCTCCTTAATGCAACCGCTGTGTCAGATTTCAAAAAAGCTTTACGGAAAAAGCAAAAACCATGCAATAATCTGAGGTCGGCGCTCAGAGCCCAATCAAGACACAAATATAGCCGCCATAATATGCAGTCAACAAAAGTCATAAAAGCATTATAAATCTTCACTTACCTGTGCTGATCTTCGTCGGAATGCACTCCCAGGACTCCCACTTCCACAATAAATGTTTGTTTTGTTCGGTAATGTCCATCATTTATGTCCAAATAGTTACTTTTGTTAGCGCGTTTGGTAAACAAATCCAAAGTCACGAAGCGCYTTCACTAAAAGCAGACGAAATGTCAAAAAGTTCCCTAACAGTCAGGAGAAACATGTTAAACGATGTATTGAATCAATCTTTAGGATGTTTTTAACATAAATCTTCAATAATGTTCCAACCGGAGAATTCCTTTGTCTTCAGAAATGCGATAGAACAGAGCTCGCTCTCACATGAACGCGCATGGTCAGCGCATGTTCAGCTCATGATAGACCTTACTCAATCCCCTCTCCTTCGGCCCCACTTCACAGTAGAAGCATCAGACAAGGTTCTAAAGACTGTTGACATCTAGTGGAAGCCGTAGGAAATGCAAAATGACCCATATCCCACTTTGTATTTGATAGGCGATGAGTTGAAAACCTACAAACCTCAGATTTCCCACTTCCTGGTTGGATTTTTTCTTCGGTTTTTGCCTGCCATATGAGTTCTGTTATACTCACAGACATCATTCAAACAGTTTTAGAAACTTCAGAGTGTTTTCTATCCAAATAGACTAATACTATGCATATATTAGCAACTGGGACTGAGGAGCAGGCAGTTTACTCTGGGCACCTTTTCATCCAAGCTACTCAATACTGCCCCTGCAGCCATAATACGTTTTAAGATACACACAGATAACAAATCAATATACATAGCACACTTGAGGTAGAAGTTGCCCTTAAACTAAGATCAGATGATCTAAGATCAGATGTTAACCCCAAATATTAACTTAATCTATTAATGGGGTCCACTCATATCTGACCCTGAATCAGTGAATCAGGGCAGCTTCCTTCTACAATGACAGGGACATGGGCCGTGAATAAGAGTTTATTTCTGCTGACCTTTCAAGCCCTTTGGCATCTTGTCAGTGTAAACGGAACTGACACTTCTGAACTTAGGGTCTCTAGGGAAGAGGTCAAAGGGTAGTTTGCGGATCTCCTCGATGTCTGGCCACTGGGTCCTGGCTGGGGGTGTGGTCTCAGACATGTCTGTGATCGCTAGAAGAGGAGGAGAATGACACATCAACAAACATTTACATCAGCTTCAGTTCCTCGAGTCACACAGCATCAGAGAGAGAGAGAGAGAGACAAAAATAAAGACAGAGATAGATAAAACAGAAGATCCAGCTCTCCTTACTTTCCTCCAGCTCCTCTTCATCGTACACATCCACTTCCAGCAGTCTAATCAACATGCGGAACAGGATGCGTAGAAACTGCAGGTAGGCACCGGTCTTCCCCACCTATTACAGAGAACAGAGTAATTAAATGGACTTACCTATCTGGTTGATACAACTGACACTCTGACATTGCATGCAGCCATCAACACTCAATCTTAGGCATCCATTCTAATACCATAATTATACACAATTGCCTCTTAGGACTCCATACAACTAGGCCGATATTCTCTTGCACATGGTGGTAGAAGACTGATACTTATCTCTGTATCCGTATGGGAGGGATATGATGGGACAATCCATATCAGCATGCAGCTCTAGACTACGCCGGATGGCATGCACAGGAGAGGTGCTGTCATTGATATAGATATGAGGTGATAGATTAATATCTGTATGGTCTCTAACCTGTGGGGGTCCACTGAGCAGCAGGCGTCGTGCGTGTGGCACTGGGGGAGTCTCGTGGTCGGCATGGTGCTGCTCGGCTACGGTCCACTGTCTGTAGAAGAGGCTCTGCTCTGCCCCCTGGAGGTTAGGTCTGAAGAGGGGCCTCAGCAGGCTGCTCCAGCCCACATCAGCGTGAGGCAGCAGGGAGAAGGAGCTCAGCTGGCTCCCTGATTCTGGAGCCAGGAGGTTGTAGGCTGCGTGGGACAGGATGACAGTCCGCGGAGAGACTAGAGGGGACTTGCTGCCCCCGCCACACTGCGTGGACTGGCTGGGGCGTTGGGTAGAGGAGGAGGAGATGGAGGAGGAAGAGGAGGAGGAGAGGGAGGAGGAAGAGGAGGAGCAGGAGGGAGGGGTGTTGGAGGGGCAGGGGGCGGTATTACCCAGGGAGTCACACTCCTGTTTGACCCGGCAGGGGGAGGATGAGGTCGTGCCCGGAACTGTCCCTCCTCCGGGGGGGCAGGAGGAGGTGGAGGGCTTCTGGGAGGAGTCAGGGATGTCAGAAGAGCTGACCCCGTTCTCTGCCAGAGAGCCTGAGGAAGGGAGAGGAGTAGGATGGGGAGAGAGAAAGTTCAGACTCATAGAATAGTCTTTCAACTGTTTCGTAAACCCTTTCCAACTGTAACACCCTCACTACACAGTATCCTGAAACCTGAAAACAAGCGGCTCATCCCCATTTTCTAAACATGTTGAGTCTGTTGTCCAGGGACCTACCTGAGGCTTTAGTAGCAGTGCTGACATTGCTCTGGGACTTCTCCAGGTCAACGTGAAGCTCTAGGTCTGGGCCCTGGGGGCCGCTGGTTTTGTCTGTCTCTTGGTCCTTGGGGGCCATTGCCTTGCGGGGCTCCTGCACCATCCCCAGGGACACGTAGGAGCAGGCTAGACCTACCTCCTGCTCCAGGGCCGTACGTGTCAGGTAGCTGGAGTCGATCAGACGCAAATCACAGTACTTCAGGGACCTTTAAGGGGAATAAATAGGAAAGGTGAGGTGGGGGATTCAGCAGTTTTACCAAGTCAATCCAATAGACGGTAAACCTTTTTTACAGGATGGTGATGACCATTGGGACTAGTTATCCAAATTGGGAAACACTTTGCATTACTAGCATTATTACAACATTACTATGGAGGTTTAAGAGCAACATCAAGTGCTACACAAATTTGTAATATGCTGTCATCATATCAATACTACTGTGGCAAATGTGATGTGTTTGAGTTGATCACCTTGGGAAGGTCTCTCCCAGAGGGTCTTTTCCAGTGAGGATGACGACGCAGGGAAGACCCTCCAGATCCTCAAAGGTTTGAGGGATCCAGTCCTCATTTTCACATCCCTGCCAGGCCTGCAGCAACAACACAATACACAATTAGAAATGTTTCGGGACCAAATTAAAACCAAGTTAGGTAACACTTTATTTGGATAGTTTGTAGAGCATCTATAGATGGACTATCACTAATATTTAAACTATCTACGAATCCTAACTCTAACTCTAGCCCTAACCTTTACCCTTATCCTAATCCTAAACTTAACTCTTACCCTAACCCTATCACTTACACTAACCCTTATTTGCGTTTTTTGTAACTTATTTTTTACTTATTTTGTACATAATGTTGCCACTACCGTCTCTTATGACCGAAAATAACTTCTGGAAATCAGGACTGTGATTACTCACCACAGACTGGCAGAATCTTTTTTTTCCTTTAACGAGTCTGATGAGCCCGACGCGAACGATATACTGCTTTCTCGGGAACAGGCCCAGATCCCCATGATTTGCGTGAAGAGGAGGCGGAGAAAAAGGGGCCAAAGGGCGGGTTGCCTTCTGAGAATTCGTAGGCGATCTAATAAACACCCACTACCTTCCATTCTGTTAGCAAACGTGCAATCGTTGGAGAATAAAATAGATGACCTACAGTTGAAGTCGGAAGTTTATATACACCTCAGCCAAATACATTTAAACTCAGTTTTTCACAATTCCTGACATTTAATCCGAGTAAAAATTCCCCGTCTTAGTTTAGTTAGGATCACCAATTTATTTTAAGAATGTGAAATGTCAGAATAATAGRAGAGAGAATGATTTATTCAGATTTTATTTATTTCATCACATTCCCAGTGGGTCAGAAGTTTACATACGCCCTCAATTAGTATTTGGTAGCATTGCCTTTAAATTGTTTAACTTGGTCAAACATTTCGGGTAGCCTTCCACAAACTTCCCACAGTAAGTTGGGTGGATTTTGGCCCATTCATCCTGACAGAGCTGGTGTAACTGAGTCAGGTCTGTAGCCTCCTTGCTCGCACACACCTTTTCAGTTCTGCCCACAAATTTTCTATAGGATTGAGGTCAGGGCTTTGTGATGGCCACTCCAATACCTTGACTGTGTTGTCCTTAAGCCATTTTGCCACAACTTTGGAAGTATGCTTGGGGTCATTGTCCATTTGGAAGACCCATTTGCGACCAAGCTTTAACCTCCTGACTGATGTCTTGAGATGTTGCTTCAATATATCCACATAATTTTCCTTACTCGTGATGCCATCTATTTTGTGAAGTGCACTAGTCCCTCCTGCAGCAAAGCACCCCCACAACATGATGCTGCACCCCCGTGCTTCATGGTTGGAATGGTGTTCTTCGGCTTGCAAGCCTCCCCCTTTTTACGCCAAACATAACGATGGTCATTATGGCCAAACAGTTATATTTTTGTTTCATCAGACCAGAGGACATTTCTCCAAAAAGTATGATCTTTGTCCCATGTGCAGTTGCAAACCGTAACCTGGTTTTTTATGGCGGTTTTGGAGCAGTGGCTTCTTCCTTGCTGAGGGGACTTTTAGATTATGTCGATATAGGACTTGTTTTACTGTGGATATAGATACTTTTGTACCTGTTCCCTCAGCATCTTCACAAGGTCTTGCTGTTGTTCTGAGATTGATTTGCACTTTTTGCACCAAAGTACGTTCATCTCTAGGAGACAGAAAGCGTCTCCTTCCTGAGCGGTATGACGGCTGCGTGGTCCCATGGTGTTAATACTTGCGTACTATTGTTTGTACAATGAACGTGTACCTTCAGGCGTTTGGAAATTGCTCCCAAGGATGAACCAGACTTGTGGAGTCCACAATTCTTTTCTAAAGTCTTCACTGATTTTTATTTTCCCATTATGTCAAGCAAAGAGCACTGAGTTGAAGGTAGGCCTTGAAATACATCCACAGGTACACCTCCAATTGACTGAAATTATGTAAATTAGCCTATCAGAAGCTTCTAAAGCCATGACATAATTTTATGCTGTTTAAAGGCACAGTCAAATAGTGTATGTAAACTTAAAAATAGTGTATGTAAACACAAACTGGAATGTGATAATGAATTATAAGTAAAATAATCTGTCAGTAAACATTGTTCGAAAAAATTACCTGTGTCATGCACAAAGTAGATGTCCTAACCGACTTACAAACTATAGTTTGTAAACAAGAAATTTGTAGAGTGGTTGAAAAACTCGTTTTAATGACTCCTACCTAAGTGTACGTAAACTTCCGACTTCAACTGTACGCGCAAGATTAAACTACCAACGAGACATTCAAAACTGTAATATCTTATGCTTCACAGAGTCGTGGCTGAACGACGACACTATCAACATACAGCTGGCTGGTTATACGCTGTACCGGCAGGATAGAACAGCGGCYTCTGGTAAGACAAGGGGTAGCGGACTATGTATTTTTGTAAATAACAGCTGGTGCACGATATCTAAGGAAGTCTCGAGCTATTGCTCGCCTGAGGAAGAGCATCTCATAATAAGCTGTAGACCACACTATCTACCTAGAGAGTTRTCATCTYTATTRTTRGTAGCTGTTTACATACCACCACAGTCAGAGGCTGGCACTAAGCCAGCATTCAAWGAGKTGTATTCCACCATAAGCAAACAAGAAAACGCTCACRCAGAGCTGGCGCTCCTAGTAGCCGGGGACTTTAATGCAGGGAAACTTAAATCCGTTGTTAAAGCATGTTAAATGTGCAACCAGAGGAGAAAAAAAAAAACTCTGGACCACCTTTACTCCACACACAGAGACCCATACAAAGCTCTCCCTCGCCCTCCATTTGGCAAATCTGACCATAATGCTATCCTCCTGATTCCTGCTAACAAGCAAAAATTAAAGCAGGAAGCACCAATGACTAGATCAATAAAATAGTGGTCAGATGAAGCAGATGCTAAGCTACAGGACTMTTMTGCTAMCACAGACTGGAATATGTTCCGGGATTCCTCCGATGGCATTGAGTTGTACACCACATCAGWCATTGGCTTCATCAATAAATGCATCAATGACTTTGTCCACACAGTGACCATATCAACCAGAAACCCCACCCAGAAGCCACTGAGCTAAAGGCTAGAGCTGCCYCTTTCAAGGAGCGGAACTCTAGTTCAGAAGCTTATAAGAAATCCCGCTATGCCCTCCGACGAACCATCAAACAGGAAAAGCGTCAATACAGGACTAAGATCGAATCYTACTACACCGGCTCTGACGCTTGTTGGATGTGGCAGGGCTTGCAAACCATTACAGACTACAAAGGGAAGCACAGCCGAGAACTGCCCAGTGACACGAGCCTAACAGACGAGCTAAATAACTTCTATGTGCATGAGAGCACTAGCTTTTCCGAAAGACCATGTGATCACGCTCTCCGCAACCAATGTGAGTAAGACCTTTAAACAGGTAAACATTCACAAGGCAGCAGGGCCAGACGGATTGCCAGGACGTGTACTGCGAGCATGCGCTGACCAACTGACAAGTGTCTTCACTGACATTTTCAACCTCTCCCTGTCCGAGTCTGTAATACCAACATGTTTTAAGCATAACACCATAGTGCCTGTGCCCAAGAACACTAAGGTAATCTGCCTAAATMACATTACCAACCCGTAGCACTCACATCTGTAGCCATGAAGTGCTTTTAAAGGTTGGTCATGGCTCACATCAACACCATTATACCAGAAACCCTAGACCCACTCCAATTTGCATACCGCCCCAACAGATCCACAGATGATGCAATCTCTATTGCACTCCACACTGCCCTTTCTCACCTGGACAAAAGGAACACTTATGTGAGAATGCTATTCATTGACTACAGCTCACCATAGTGCCCTCAAAGCTCATCAAAAAGCTAAGGACCCTTGGACTAAACACCTCCCTCTGCAACTGGATCCTGGACTTCCTGACGGGCCGCCCCCAGGTGGTAAGGGTAGGTAAACAACACATCCGCCACGCTGATCCTCAACACAGGGGCTCCTCAGGGGTGCATGTTCGGTCTTCTCCTGTACTCCCTGTTCACTCATGACTGCACGGCCAGGAACAACTCCAACACCATCATTAAGTTTGCTGATGAAACAACAGTGGTAGGCCTGATTACCGACAACGACGAGACAGCCTATAGGGAGGAGATCAGAGAACTGGCCGTGTGGTGCCAGGACAACAACCTCTCCCTCAACGTGATCAAGACAAAMGAGATTATTGTGGACTACAGGAAAAAGAGGACCGATCATGCCCCCATTCTCATCGACGGGGCTGTAGTGGGGCAGGTTGAGAGCTTCAAGTTCCTCGGTGCCTACATCACCAACAAACTAACATGGTCCAAGCACACTAAGACAGTCCTTAAGAGGGCACAACAAAACCTAATCCCCCTCAGGAGACTGAAAAGATTTGGCATGGGTCCTCAGATCCTCAAAAGGTTCTACAGCTGCACCATCGAGAGCATCCTGACTGGTTGCATCACTGCTTGGTACAGCAACTGCTCTGCCTCCYACCGCAAGGCACTACAGAGGGTAGTGTGAGGCTGGGGCCAAGCTTCCTGCCATCCAGGACCTCTACACCAGGTGGTGTCAGAGGAAGGCCCTAAAAATGGTCAAAGACTCCAGCCACCCTAGTCAAAGACTGTTCTCTCTGCTACCGCTCGGCAAGTGGTACCTTAGCACCAAGTCTAGGTCCAAGAGGCTTCTAAACAGCTTCTACCCACAAGCCATAAGACTCCTGAACACCTAATCAAATGGCTACCCAGACTATTTGCATTGCACCCCCCTCTTTTACACCGCTGCTACTCTCTGTTGTTATCATCTATGCATAGTCACTTTAACAAATCTACCCACATGTACATATTACCTCAACTAACTGGTGCTCCCACACATTGACTCTGTACCAGTACCCCCCTGTTTATAGTCTCGCTATTGTTAATCTTTACTTGTTACTTTTATTTATTATTCTTATCTGTATTTTTTTTAAACTGCATTGTTGATTAGGGGCTCGTAAGTAAGCATTTCACTGTAAGGTCTACACCTGTTGTATTTTCTGCGCATGTAACTAATAAAATTTGATTTGATTCTAAACCTAACCCTAACTGTGACCTTAACAAGTAGTTGCTTATCAACAGATATTTTGTTGATGGTATTACCATATGTAGAGCATCTACAGATGGACTATCCAAACTATCCAAATAAAGTGTGACCCCAAGTTCTCACCCGGAGTCGGTTAGCGAAGTGTCGTGGAAGGCTGAGCTCGGCGGCAGGGCTCCCCAGCAGTATGGCGAAGCAGAACTGGAGACCCAGCTTGTCCCTGACGTCCTCCAGGCGCTCCTGGGCCAGCATGGCTAGCTGCAGAGAGGGCACCCGGACCAGCAGCATGTGGCCCCGGCCCCTGGTCCCCTCCCGGCCCGGAGCACTGATCAGATCCTCCACCATGGCCAGGGTCTCGGGGGTGATGTGGTCCCGTAGGGAAGGAGAGGAGGTCAGAGCCATCATGGCTTCCGTGTACTGCTGGATCAACAGGTAGCTCCTGATCACCATGCTGTGTAGGTGGGGATGTCTGCAAAAGGGAAAGTAGAGGTGGTGGTGTTAGTCATTTTAAGGCAGGTTTGGTGTCCAGGTGAACTGGCTTAGCAGCTTCTTGGGGACCTGACACCTGACACAGTGTGACTGACTGACCTCTCCAGCAGCGTGTTGACCATCTTCTCGAAGGCGTCATCACAGCGCAGGATGGGGCTGGCCACCCCCCAACGCAGAGAGCTGCTGTAGTCCCTCAGGCCAAAGTACACCAGCTCCTTAGGAGAGACCTCCCCCTATGGGTCAAACACAAGAACATCAGCTGCTGTCTAAGCAAACTGACTGTTCTCTGTGTCTGTCAGTTACATTTACATTTGTTTCTTATTTTATTTTTTCACCTTTATTTAACCAGGTAGGCCAGTTGAGAACAAGTTCTCATTTACAACTGCGACCTGGCCAAGATAAAGCAAAGCAGTGCGACAAAAACAACAATACAGAGTTACACATGGGATAAACAAACGCACAGTCAATAACACAATAGAAAAATATATATACAGTGTGTGCAAATGTAGAAAGGCAATAAATAGGCCATAGAGTTGAAATAATTACAATTTAGCATTAACACTGGAGTGATTGATGTGCAGATGTGCAAGTAGAGATACTGGGGTGCAAAATAGCAAAAAGATAACAATGTGGGGATGAGGTAGTTGGGTGGGCTATTTACAGATGGGCTGTGTACAGGTGCAGTGATCGGTAAGCTGCTCTGACAGCTGATGCTTATGAGGGAGATGTAAGTCTCCAGCTTCAGTGACTTTTGCAATTCGTTCCAGTCATTGGCAGCAGAGAACTGGAAGGAAATGTGGCCAAAAGAGGTGTTGGCTTTGGGGATGACCAGAGAAATATACCTGCTGGAACGCGTGCTACGGGTGGGTGTTGCTATGGTGACCAGCGAGCTGAGATAAGGCAGGGCTTTACCTAGCAAAGACTTATAGATGACCTGGAGCCAGTGGGTCTGGCGACGGATATGTAGTGAGGGCCAGCCAACGAGAGCATACAGGTCGCAGTGGTGGGTAGTATATGAGGCTTTAGTGACAAAACGGATGGCACTGTGATAGACAACATCCAATTTGCTGAGTAGAGTGTCGGAGGCTATTTTGTAAATGACATCGCCGAAGTCGAGGATTGGTAGGATGGTCAGCTTTACGAGGGTATGTTTGGCAGCATGAGTGAAGGAGGCTTTGTTGTGAAATAGGAAGCCGATTCTAGATTTAATTCTGGATTGGAGATGCTTAATTAATGTGAGTCTGGAAGGAGAGTTTACAGTCTAACCAGACACCTAGTTATTTGTAGTTGTCCACATATTCTAAGTCAGAACCGTCCAGAGTAGTGATGCTAGTCGGGTAGACGGGTGCGGGCAGCGATCAGTTGAAGAGCATGCATTTAGTTTTACTAGCGTTTAAGAGAAGTTGGAGGCCACGGAAGGAGTGTTGTATGGCATTGAAGCTTGTTTGGAGGTTTGTTAACAGTGTCAAAAGAAGGGTCAGAAGTATACAGAAAGGTGTCGTCTACATAGAGGTGGATCAGAGAATCACCCGCAGCAAGAGCCACATCGTTGATGTATACAGATAAAAGAGTTTGCTCGAAAATTGAACTCTGTGGCATCACCATAGAGACCACCAGAAATCCGGACAACAGGCCCTCCGATTTGACACACTGAACTCTATCTGAGAAGTAGTTGGTGAACCAGGCGAGGCAGGCATTTGAGAAACCAAGGCGGTTGAGTCTGTCGATAAGAATGTGGTGATTAACAGAGTTGAAAGCCTTGGCCAGGTCGATGAAGACGACTGCACTGTGCTCTCTTTTATCGATGGCGGATATGATATCGTTTAGGACCTTGAGCGTGGCTGAGGTGCACCCATGACCTGCTCGGAAACCAGATTGCATAGTGGAGAAGGTATGGTGGGATTCGAAATGTTCGGTGATCTGTTTGTTAACTAGGCTTTCAAAGACTTTAGAAAGGKGGGGCAGGATGGATATAGGTCTGTAACAGTTTGGGTCTAGAGTGTCTCCCCCTTTGTTTTTGTCGCACTGCTTTGCTTTATCTTGGCCATGTCGCAGTTGTAAATGAGAACTTGTTCTCAACTGGCCTACCTGGTTAAATAAAGGTGAAATAAAAATAAATAAATACAATTTGAAGAGGGGAGGGGGGTGACTGTGGCAGCTTTCCAATCTTGTTGTCTCAGTGGTGGAACAATTTTCTACCCCATTATTTGTGCGGCTATTTAGAAGTTTTTACTTGCAATGACTGTGATATGTGTTTGTTTTCCTACCTTAGTTGAATGCACTGACTAAGTCGCTTTTGATAAAAGTGTCTGCTAAATGACTCAAATGTGAATGTAATTCCAAATAGGTACCACCAGATGATGTAGATGAACCACTGCGCAGGGCCACTCACCAGGCTGTCTGTGTTGGCTGGCCAGTGCACCTCGTTGTGAACGCTGATACGGGACTGTCTTGTCTGCAGGGCGAAGGGGAAGCAGCTGACCTGCAGCACCAGCAGGTTCAAGGCCTCCAGGACCTCCTGGCAGTTTACCACCCTGTCAGCTATACCCTGAAGCTCCCRGTGGCACACCAAGCCGGACCGGGCACTACACAGCGAGGGGAAACAAAAATGAAGTTACTTTGGCGTAAGTAGTTCTGTCCTCTTCTATATTTATGACCAAAAATACGCCTCTGCTCTTTTCTGTCTTGTTCTGACTTGGCTTGGGCTGTTCTGTTCTTATTCAGTACACTATGTAGCCGAGGACAGACCCTCTAGCCATAGCAAAGTTTTCATCACTACATCTGTCAGAACCAAAAGTATCAGCAGCACAACTTCAAGTTTACTCAAATGTGTGTGTGCATGTGTGTGTGTGTGTGTGTGTGTGTGTGTTACCTGGTCAGGTCCACGTGGGAGTTGTCGTGGATGAGCACGAAAAGGGTGTAGGGGTTCTGTTTGACTTTCCTCATGAAGGCCTCCATCTTGGCGTGGAAGTCTCCGTCTAGACGCACCACATACTGGTCTGACCTCTGGTGGGCTGAGGAAGCATCCTCTATACCCAGGTCCACTAGCACTCCTGTTGGAGACAAGCAGAAAGAGATTACTAAAAGTCCAACAATCATTACTAAGAAACCTCATAAAAGGCAGATATACTGTAATCCTGAGATGAGTCTCTTGTAGACGACCACCTAAAAATGTGATTTTTCAATCCATTGTTTTGCTAGTGCAGCCTTTAAATTCTAATTTGACCCTCTTCGCCCCTCATGAGTACCTGATTGTTGGATGCGATGAGCGGTCTGGTTCACCAGGATGTGAGACGGAGGAACCAGAACCAGGAAGTCCACCTTGCAGAAGCGGCCCAGGTCCAGACTCTGGCTGCCTGAGTCTGCTATGGAACACACCAGGGAGAGCAGGCTCCTGGCTACACTCAGCTGGGGAGAGTGGATCTGAAACATGTCACTCAGCAGCTCTGTTGGAGGAGGGGGGAGGAACATGCAGGTCAGCATACTGTAAACTTAGAGCTGAATATATACAGTAGATTATTATGATATCTATCCATCCATATTCTGATCCAGAAGCTTCATAGTGAGTCTCCAGCAGGAAGAGGAGGAGAAGATAGAGGAAGGGCCAGACAGAAGCCATGTCTCACCTGACTCGGAGGGAGGTACCATGGTGGCTGCCTCCTGGGACGGGATGTGGTTGGTGACATCGCCCTGGAATGGCTGGATGACCTGGCCCTTCCGTTGCCGCTGGATGTGTAGCAGCTGCTTGTCCAGGTTGTCCCCTGGAAACAACAACACAACAGGCCACCACCCGTCAGAGACAAAGACACTCACAGCAGCTACATAAGCAAACCCTCCTCATCAAATATTGATGTGTCTGTCTGTGGCACAGTGTCCGGTTCCCATCCTGCGACTGCCAAACTGCCAGTTCAAGGTATTGCTAAACAAAGCAGTAGGGATGGGCCAGTGGGCATTAAGGAAGGTGAATATGCATCATTTGGAAAAGATACATAAACAGAATAATATGGGACCTAGATTGTGGTGTTGTTCTGTTTTCATATTGACACTAAAATAAACATTGTCCTTGAAACACAGTTCATTTTTCTTTGATTAATTGATTGATTCATTAAATGGACTACCTACATAATTACTTTTCCTCCAACAAAAAAATTAGAAAATAGAGTAGAAATTATCTTTGAGTTTTTTCCATTGATGTCCTGTCCCATGGCACTTACTATGCRCACCTAGTGATGTGGTTTTGAAGTTAGACTCCAGGACACTGACTTTTCCTGTTATGAGCTCGTAGCTGATCTCCTTCAGGAACTCATTGGTGGTGAGCATTCCCTCAGCTAGTGCTCTCGCCTGGTACTTCCCTGTAAGACACATACAGACAAGTGTGAAACAGTCTTACGGTCCTTTGCGCCGTAAGACTGTTTCAGCCCACAGAACTAATGCCTAGGCAGCTCTGGGAGCTGACGCAAGACTTCAGGTCTCAGGCAAGGTTCACCTACTATAATTACTTCCTTTGGCAATTTTTTCTAGAGTGGATAGTCAAGGGGCCGGAACATAATTACAAATAATTTTAAGACTGCAAATTGCCCTCAAGAAGCACAACAGATGTAATATGTAAAACATAACTATTTCAAACCTTGTTACATTTATATACAATCACATACATATATCTCTTTATTATGGAAACAGATTTGCAAAATTAAAATCACTTGGAGCTGATTTGCTGGTGTCTTTCATGTCCAACAAATATATAAAAAATGTTATCTCAGAAAACTTGGGGGGGCCAAATCAAATCACCCGTTGGCCAAATTCGGYCCGTGGACCACCATTGGGGAACACTGCTATAACTATACAGACACAACACATCTAGGTATTGTAGTGTAAAGACAGAATGAGAACACTCACCCAGGACGAGCACACAGAACTCGTTGCCGCTCATCTTGGAGGCAAAAACAATAACCACGTAGGTGGGCAGGCACTGTTGGTGGGGCGGCCCACTGCAGAGTGAGCGCAGGGACTCGGAGATGCCCTCCCCCAGGGAGTTTTGGGTGAATAGGACCTGAACCCTGCCCCCAGAGACGCTGGCCTCCAGGCGGGCTAGCCAGGGAAGCTGGGCCGGGGAGATGGAGGGACCTCCAGGACAAATCAACATGGCCTTCAGCACGATCTGCTCAAACACCTCCCTCAGAGGGATCTGCTCCGAACCTGGGGTGGGGGGAGGAGATATGAGGAAAGGAGAAGTGTAGAGAAGAGAAGTGAACAGAAGATWAAAAAAAAAATATTATAGTTTCCCATGTCTACTTGCTATTTGTTTTGCAGGGGATGGTGTTCTTATGCAGTGCTTAATTTGAGCTGGATCCTCCGGTACCTCTCTGTTTTGGACTGTTTTGTTCTGGAACCTATACCTCTCATGGCCTGAAAAATAATTTTCACTTTTAGCAATGTAAAAATTCTAATAAAAGTTGCCTCTTCATTAAATCCCCTGCCCCAATGTAATATGAAAAAAGTAGATATTCGAAGAGTTGATTCGGGTTGGGCCGGCTCATGYTTTGCGRAACATTGCAACCTATGTTTGAGACAAACGCGTGGCCATGGCTGTGTGAGAAGAACGCCTGTATCGCTCACAAAATTAGAATGACATTCACTTTCTATGATCCCTCTCTCTGCTCTGATAGACATGAGCCTGCAACTCTCATCACTCCATCGCTAAGGGTTCTGGAGCTGCAGCACCCCTGATGAATTGAAATAAATGAGCCAAAGTTATAGAATTACTGCTATCTGTTCAGAAATAAATGAAATTATTCAGAGTAGCCTACCAAGAAAAGGCCTATAATTTTGACACAGAGAATCAATAACTTCTTTTAAAAAATTACCTAGTTGTGGATTGTGTACATTCCAACAACAAGTCATAGCCTACAGATGGGAACCTTCTAAAAATAAACATTTTTCCAATATTTCAAATATAATCGCAGGAAAACACAGGTTGGAATGTAAATGGTTCCTGCTGAAAAGACTCTAATCTGTCTGCTGTAGGCTAACAAAATATTTCATTTTACAAAGTAAAACAACAGAGATATGCTTTCAAGTGAAACTGGACTATAATTTCCTCCTCATATTGTAGCCTACAGTGTCTCCACACACCTAGGCTATTGATGGATTCAAGACAAGGTCATTTTTATCAGATTCTCAGTTTGTCAGTGTCAAAGTAGCCTGTCAATTTGATAACTTGTGCAGTATTAAAGATTCCAGTTATGTAAAAGTATGCAGAATTGCATGAAATGCATTTATAAAAGTCCACATTTCTTCCGGACCGTAGGCACTAAAAATGTTCCCCATGTGTGCAACTTCTGCTCTACGCCTCTACGCAAATGCGATGATATGCATGCAATGCTTTATTAGCCTATAAAAGGTGATTTTCTTTTCTCATGCGTTCCGGTACCTCAGAGCTCCCTAGGTCACCCCCCTCTCACCCTCACTTTTTGTTCCGGCACCTCCTGATTTACAAATGATGCACTGGTCTTATGTTTGTATAATGTGAACAAAATGTTTATCTCAAGGTCATGCTAGCTTTTTGGAGCTGCCATTAAAGTGCATCAGTGACAGTAAGTGGAGCAGTGGCAGGGATTGAGCACTTTGAGTTACAATGGGGGAGGGGGATCCAACTACCTCATCGGTGTTACCCATAGAGGTACACTACATGACCAAAAGTATATGGACACCTGCTCGTCGAAAATTTTATTCCAAAATCATAGGCATTAAAATGGAGTTGGTCCCCCCTTTGCTGCTATAACAGCCTCCACTCTTCTGGGAAGGCTTTCCACTACATGTTGGAACATTGCTATGGGGACTTGCTTCCATTCAGCCACAAGAGCATTAGTGAGGTCGGGCACTGATGTTGGGCGATTAGGCCTTGCTCGCAGTCAGCATTCCAATTCATTCCAAAGTTGTTCAATGCGGTTGAGGTCAGGACTCTGTGCAGGTCAGTCAAGTTCTTCCACACCGATCTCGACAAACCATTTCTGTACAGACCTCGCTTTGTCCATGGGGACATTGTCATTCTGAAACAGGAAAGGGCCTTCTCCAAACTGTTGCCACAAAGTTGTTATCACAGAATCGTCTAGAATGTCATTGTATGCTGTAGCGTTAAGACTTCCCATCACTGGAACTAACAGGCCTAGCCCAAACCATGAAAAACAACCCCAGACCATTATTCCTCCTCCACCAAACTTTACATTTGGCACTATGCTTTTGGGCAGATAGCATTCTCCTGGCATACGCCAAATCCAGATTAATCTGTGGGACTGCCAGATGGTGAAGTGTGATTCATCACTCCACTGCTCCTGAGTCCAATGGTGGCGAGCTTTACACCACTCCAGCAGACGCATGGTGATCTCCGGGTTTTGTGCGGCTGCCATGCAAACCCATTTGATGAAGCTCCCGATGAACAGTTCTTGTGCAGACGTTGCTTCCGGAGGCAGTTTGGAACTCAGTAGTGAGTGTTACAACCGAGGACAGACGATTTTTACACGCTACGAAGTGGCCTACCACTTCGCGGCTGGGCCATTGTTGCTCCTAGACATTTCCACTTCACAATAACAGCACTTACAGTTGACTGGGGAAACTCTAGCAGGGTAGAAATTTGATGAACTGACTTGTTGAAAGGTGGCATCCTATAACGGTGCCACGTTGAAAGTCACTGAACTCTTCAGTAAGGCCATTCTACTGCCAATGTTYCCTATGGAGATTGCATGGCTGTGTGCTTGATGTTATACACTTGTCAGTAACGGATGTGGCTGAAATAGCCAAATCCACTAATTTGAAGGGGTGTCCATATACTTTTGTATATAAAGTTAGAAGACGGAACATTGTATCCGTCCCATTATTGCGTCTGTGAGTGCACGGGCGGCGCCATTGAGACCATTACCATTTTGAAGTAGTACATTTTCTTCTTTTACTACTTCTATGAGTTGGTAAACAAACTGAAAGGGTGCACACTGCCCCCTGTAATGTGTTGTTAGAACAGGTATGAAGCCAAGGTTGGCCATTTACTGCCACCTGCAGTTATGGAATATTTGCTCATGAGTATAATTAATTAGCTGATCCKTCCTGATGACCTGAATGGAATTATGTGATCGTTCCTTAACCAATAGGAAGACCCACCCAGTTGATTTCTTCAAAATGTTGAAAATCTTCAATGGTGCTGCCCATGCTAAGCCTGTCTAGAGTCCTCTGTCATTCTCTATTGTGTTACCAAACTTAAAACAACCAGGCCTTGGCTGAGCTTAGCCTGTCAATCATTAGCCTCGATGTGTGATTCTAAATATTATATAAGCCTTGCATATCGAACAGGGTGTATACATGCATGTGCATGCAAGTGTATGAGTGTTTTAAGACCTTTACCTAGCCTTGCAAGGTACTGCAGGGTGAGGAGGATTACGGTTTCCACACTGAGCAGTTGGCTACTGTTCAGTCCAAGACTGGACAAGGTCTTCTCAGTCAGCTGGTTGCCCTTATAGCAGCTCACTAGCAGGGGGCTCACCACAATGTCCCCCATGTTCCCGTAGAAGTATGGCAACGTACCGTGCCCTGCAAAACAAAACATCAGAGTCAATTCAATTCACTTACATTCAATTCAATTGCAGTCAGTCAAAGAATGGTGGTTTGTACCGATGAGGATGACGGGACGGACTCCTGAGGTGTTGAGCAGGTTGTTGGGGACGATGACAGTCTCTCCGGCAGTGACAGGTTGGGGCTGAAGGACCCCTGCTACAGGTGGCTGAGTAGTAGGCATGGCCAGTACAGAGCCTGATGGAAAAGACAGAGAGCTACATGTCAATACTGGGATTAGAATACAGCTAGACATCAGCTCAGCACCAACTCTCCTCCTTCAGAGATACCCTCCAGCAGACTTTCACTGAAAACCTTATCTAGCACAGCTAATTCTACTGAACTACTCACCAGGACCATGACGAGGTCAACCCACTCCAGGAGGAGAATCTACTGTAGATTTTTCAGATTGTTTCCATTATTTGAAGATAACCATGTCCAATGTTTGTAGGTGGAGTAGTCATACACATGGCTCTATACAGCCCTTTATCCTCTGGATATATACAGAATAAAACCAGGGAATATATGTCTCCTTTAAGTCATAGTGTCCTGGCTCTCCTAGCTTGGCAGACCTCTTTCAGTTTTAGCAATTCTCTGTTCATACTGTATCTGCACTAACCCGTCTGACCCGATCTCCATGGAGATGCTGAATGAATCACACTGATAACAGAGAATGTCTCAGAACTTGTGTCCTTCCTTCTCCCGAAAAGGGAGGTCAATGTACTAGTCAACATCACGCCCGCACACAGAGACAGAGACAGAGACAGAGAGAAAGAGAGGCTAAATTAATCTGTCCCTATGTAAATAAACAATAAAAATGATCAAAAGCTCTGTGCCAGACCTGGGGAGTAGACGATGGGTTGGATGGCGGGCACAGGGACGGCTGTAGGGGGGACTGGGACCAGGGGGATGGGGTGCCAACCGCGGTGGCGCTTCTTGGGCGGGCCTGAGGTCATGGCAGACGAAACTGGACAGAAAACAACACAAGAGGAACATACGAATAGACTGCAGAATACCTACAATCTGGGTCCCCAGAACATTCACTGGGCTTCTACAATAGCAATCTATGAGTAAATGTACTATTTCAGAACATAGAATCTACAAAGAGGAGCTAGTGCGGTTGAGTTACACTCAGTTGGGTTTAAAACAGCAACAAAGACAAGCCTCACAAAGGTTTGGGAGGAGAACATGGTGCTCACCAGGGCTGTCTCCTGGGTCCGAGGTTCTGTACCCCTGTCCTTGGGTTCCCAGAGACACCTGGGAGAGACTCAGTAAGGGGGGGCGGCCCTCTGCACCTAGTCCGCTAGTCGGACTGTTCACTCTCAGAACTGTGGGCACAGACAGACAGACAGACAGACAGACAGACAGACAGACAGACAGACAGACAGACAGACAGACAGACAGACAGACAGACAGACAGACAGACAGACAGAACAGACAGACAGAGACAGACAGACAGACAGCACAGCAGACAACAGACCAGACGACAGACAGACAGACAACAGACAGACAGACAGACAGACAGACAGACAGACAGACACACAGACACACAGACACACAGACACACAGAGACAGACACAGAGACACACACAGATACACCCACAGATACACCCACATACACACAGACACACCATACATTGTTATGATGCATTTCACCACAGTTCATTTTCAGATGATTCGATGCTAAATCATTTACTTTCGTAAGATAACGTTTTGACAGTTTTTTGAGAGATGCCATACGTGAAATGCACATTTATCTTCCTCTGTTATAGGAAACAAATAGTAAAAAAATATAAGAGATACATGTGTTTGATGAACTGATGGGGCACTTACCAATCTCAGATTCACTGTGTGTGTATATACGCTAACACATTGATCAGTACAGTATGTGTAGCCCAGGCCTGTCAATCTCGCAACCTTGTAAACGAGCTAATGGATAGCCAGCCCTTAAAAAGTCATTACAGGGATTTTCTGCTCATTATTGATGAGGCCTGTGTGAGTACGACATCACTTCTGCTATGTGCCCTGGTCTGAGTAGGAGAATGAGCTGTTGCCTACAAACATGTTGGTTTACATGGCCAAGCATAGGCCAGATGGAGCTGTGGAGTGTAGATTATTCTACTGACTGGAGACACACACACACACACACTCACACATGCATGCACGAGGAATGTTCTGACCCTTAGAAATACCCAGACTAAAGCCTATTACACGTGAGGCAGTCTGCATAATATCACTGGATATTATTGCTGTATGATGTACCATGGTGTAAAACACTTTGAAGCTGACGTTGTGGGGGAAAGATGACTATGCGATGGAGATGTGATCACACATAGATTAACACAATGTCATCCAGAAACAGTGGTGGTAGAACTAGAGTAGAAAGAAGAGTTGAACCTATTGGTAGAGTCTCTGTCCCAGGGGTAGAGGCCAAAGGCTTGAGGAAGCTGCACTCTTGGGCCAGGTCCCGGGCTGAGAGGAACACAGAGGATGCAGAGGGAATTCTGGTAGATGGGGAGTCTGGAGGGCAATAAGAACACAGTGTGGGTGTTAGAATGGATCCTGTCAAGTGATGTTAACCAAAATGTCTCCAAACAACACTAACAAATCAACAATAATGACTCAATCCAGTTTTTCCATTACAACAAGTAGACTATAACTGTCCCCTTTAACCAAACAATGCTTTGTAAACAAACACAGACACTATTCACTCCAGCCAGATGTCATCTTGGTGAGAGGAGGGAGGGATGGGAGAAGAGGGCAGGGAGGGGAGAGGAGAGGGGGTGTTGTGTCAAACCTCTACCCTTCCCTGACAGAGGAGCAGGATGTAGCTCAGTAGGAGGCTAAAGTCAATGGAGCATATGAGCACAGCTGTCTAACATCAGGTTAGATCTTACACTGACTGAACACGAACTACCCTACAAACTGACCAGGCTCCACTGCCATGAGTGAAGGGTAACAGGAGGGTGTGTGTCCTACCTGACATGTAGAATGGTAAGAGGAGGGTGTTTGTGTCCTACCTGACAGGGAGAAGGGGGAACGGCTGTGTCTGTTGGTACCTCCATTCTCCTTGATGCTCAGGGAGGATGAGGAGTTGGGCTTGGAGGTGGATGCATGGCTAATGGAGAACTGACGTGTCTTACAGTCTGGGGAACAGGAGAAATATATATACACTGCTCAAAAAAATAAAGGGAACACTTAAACAACACAATGTAACTCCAAGTCAATCACACTTCTGTGAAATCAAACTGTCCACTTAGGAAGCAACACTGATTGACAATAAATTTCACATGCTGTTGTGCAAATGGAATAGACAAAAGGTGGAAATTATAGGCAATTAGCAAGACACCCCCAATAAAGGAGTGATTCTGCAGGTGGTGACCACAGACCACTTCTCAGTTCCTATGCTTCCCTTGCGGATTTTGGTCACTTTGAATGCTGGCGTGCTCACTCCTAGTGGTAGCATGAGACGAGTCTACAGCCACACAATGCCTCAGGTAGTGCAGGTCACCAGCGATGGCACATCAATGCGAGCTGTGGCAAAAAGGTTGCTGTGTCGTCAGCGTGAGTGTCCAGAGCAGTGAGGCGCTACCAGACGAGCCGCCAGTACATCAGAGACGTGGGAGAGGCCGTAGGAGGCAGACAACCCACAGCAGACCGCTACCGTCCTGCTTGTCAAGGAGGCCACTGCCAGAGCCCTGCAAATGACCTCCAGCAGGCCACAAATGTGCATTGTGCCTTAATTTCCACTGTGTCTATTCCATTGCACAACAGCATGTGAAATTATTGTCAATCATGTTGCTTCCTAAGTGGACAGGTTGATTTCACAGAATGTGATGACTTGGAGTTAATAGTTGTGTAGTGTCTCCCTTATTTTTGAGCAGTGTATATTTTTAATAGACCTGGAACCATTCTATCAGTGAATCAATAATAAACATAATGCTTCACTAGTCCTCAACTGGCAGTTTAATAATAGTACCGCAAAAACCCAGTCCAACGTCAACAATGAAGAGGCGACTCAGGATGCTGCCTCTAGCAAGTTGCAAAGAAAAAGCACACATCTCAGACTGGCCAAAAAAAAAAAGATTAAAGCCAAAAAAACAGACACTGGACATAGGAACATGCAGAAGGCCAGCATCGCGGAGTGCCTCCACTGTTGACATTGAACACGTGTTCTGTGGACTCATTAATGAAGCTGCCAGTTGAGGACTGTGAGGCATCCGTTTCTTCAACTAAACAATCTAAGTATGTCCTCTTGCTCATGTGCACCCGGGCCTCCCACCCTCTTCATTCTGGTTAGAGCCCGTTGAGCTGTTCTGTGAAAGGAGTAGTAACAGCGTTGTACGAGATCCATGTTTCTTGGCAATTTCTCGCATGAAAAGCCTTCATCTCCAGAACAAAATACGACAAGTTTCAGAAGAAAGTTATTTGTTCGGCCATTTGAGCCTGTAATCGAACCCACAAATGCGAGCCCAGATACCCACTAGCTAAAAGAAAGACAGTTTATTGCTTCTTAATCAGAACAACAGTTTCCAGCTGTGCATCATAATGCAAAAGGGTTGTTCTAATACATTAGCCTTTTAAAATGATAAACTTGGATTAGCTAACACAACGTGCCATTGGAACACAGGAGTGAGGGTTGCTGATAATGGGCCTGTGTACGCCTATGTAGATATTCCATTAAAAATCTGCCGTTTCCAGCTACAATAGTCATTTACAACATTAACAATGTCTACACTGTATTTCTGATCAATTTGATGTTATTTTAATTGACAAAAAATGTGCTTTTCTTTAAAAAACAGGGAAATGTCTAAGTGAACCCAAACTTTTGAACAGTAGTGTATATATTGATGGGTCATAAAAAGATTACAGCCCCAGACCAATATCACATTTTAGTTAAAATGGGAGGGTTAGGCCGGCAGGGATATCCTTGTCTCATCACGCACTAGCGACTCCTGTGGCGGGCCGGGCGCAGTGCACGCTGACCAGGTCGCTAGGTGTACGGTGTTTCCTGAGACACATTGGTGCGGCTGGCTTCCGGGTTGGATGCGCGCTGTGTTAAGAAGCAGTGCGGCTTGGTTGGGTTGTGTTTCGGAGGACGCATGGCTCTCGACCTTTGTCTCTCCCGAGCCCGTACGGGAGTTGTAGCGATGAGACAAGACAGTAACTACTAACAATTGGATACCACGAAATTGGGGAGAAAAAGGAGGTKAAATAATAATAAATAATAAATAATAATAATAATAAATAAATAAATAATTACATGTAGTATGAAACATGATGTAATGTTGTATAACCACAGTGTTACTACACAGGTATAACAGCAATTTAATGTAAAGTGTTACAGAAAGTGTCTGAAATATGCAGATAGAGTCGGAGAGACATCTCACGTTGTATTATACATTTTTTATTGTAGATATGTAGTGGTGTAATAATGATACACAATGTACTGTTTAATCTTTTGTTTTATGTGTAATACCAGTGCCTTAATGTGTTTAGACCCCAGGAAGAGTACCTGCTGCCTTGGCAACAGCTAATGGGGATCCCTAATAGATACAAATACAAATCTCACCTTTCCAGCAGATGAGGGGTCCTTTACACAGAGCATCCTGACAGTTCTTCACCAGGTAGTATTTTAAGTGCTTCTGCTTCTTGGGCTGCGTGGCCAGCTTCAGGTTGATGTGGTTGGAGAACTCAGTAAAGTACCGGAACCCCTTCTCTCCACAGCCAACACAGTTCCCTGAAAACCCTGCACACACCAAACACAGAGACAGAGAACACGAGTTGGGAACTGTAGGTATTTACAGAATAAGTATGCATTATTTCAGATTATATGGATACATTATTGTCTTATGTCAAAATTGCTAAACCAAAACATTTTCAAAACAGCCCAAAATAAGCCATTCAATTCACTTACTTATTATTGCATTAAATGACAGTAAAGCACAGGTTAATCAAATGCTGAATGCAACAGGAATCAAAAGTAGTATCAAGCTACATTACGGATGGTGGAAAAAACATATCACTTCAGATGACTCATCCAAGCTGAGTGGGTAAAATAGTACATTCATTTCAGAGGCCTAAAGTACATTCCATTTCTTGTGGTCGCGTGTGGCTCAGTTGGTAGAGCATGGCGCTTGCAACGCCAGGGTTGTGGGTTCATTCCCCACGGGGGGAACCAGGATGAATATGTATGAACTTTCCAATTTGTAAGTCGCTCTGGATAAGAGCGTCTGCTAAATGACGTAAATGTTGTAACTGACCTAGGCTGTGGACGATCTTCGTATTGTATCAAGTCAAAGAGGCATGGCAGACTGACCTAAAAGTGCATTTTTCCCATTCTCATCAGGCAGAAAGCGTCGATCCACAGCACACACCAGTATGTGCTCTGGGATGCTGGGGGACTTGGCACCGACTAACTCAAAGCCAGCTGGGACTTGGATTGGCTCTGTCAACATGGAGACCAGYCGGAGGTCCCTACCGGCCTGACAGAAACCTGAGGAGAAGAGAGAGAACACCAGTCAACTCTGGAGTAAACATCCACAACAATAACCCCCCCCCCCATTATTTAGGCAGGCCAGGGTGGAGTCCCATTGAGACCCCAGACTCTTTTACAAGAAGCCCTGCATGACAAGGGCTTCCTGCATGTAATCTACATGTCTACATTACAGTGGAACATGCTAAGGTGAATATTGCTGCAAACGTGGTGTTCCTAGGGAGAGAATGAACAAGATGTGTTCTTCAGATATGCTTTTTAGCAGGGATTTGAATCCCAGGGCTTCGCAACTTCTGAGAAAGTCCCAGGGCGAAAGGAGTTTGAGATGGTTTCACACTTACCGTCCATGGTGCAGCAGCTGTCGGGCGAGGGACCATGTAGGTAGGGCGGCGGGGGGCTGCTGGTGTCAGAGTTGCCGTCCACCTCCATCTCCTGCAGACCGTTAGAGGCCTGGTCGATCAGCTGATCCTGACCTGGAGGCTTCCCGCACGGCAGGTACAGGTCCACCTTGGGCTTTATATCTGTGCCCATAACACAATGACCCCTTAAGACATAATGTCCCCATAACACAATGAAGACATAAGACATAATGACCCCATAACACAATGACCCCGTAAGACATAATGGCCCTGTAAGAAACAAGGACTCTGTAAGACATCATTTCCACCTATGACATAATGTCGCCATAATACACTACATCACACAACACATTAAATTATCTTGGAGTGAAGATGCTATACAAAAGCAAGGAGCTGGAGATTGGACACTCTGCAAGGTATTTTTCAAGAGAAGGACGAACCCATAACACATTACATGGCCACATTCAAGTCTACCTTTCTTCAAGAGAACTACACTGAACAAAAATATAAACGCAACATGCAACAATTTCAAAGATTTTACTGAGTTACAGTTCAGTTGAAATACATTCATTAGCCCTAATCTACGGATTTCACATGACTGGGAATACAGGTATGCATCTTCTGGTTTCAGACACCAGACATAGTAGAGGTGTGGTCAGAAAAGCGGTCAGTCTCTGGTGTGGCCACAATCTGCCTCATGCAGCGTGACACATCTTCACATAGAGTTGATCAAGCTGTTGGTTTTGGCCTGTGGAATGTTGTCCCCCTCTTCAATGGCTGTGCGAAGTTGCTGGATATTGGCGGGAACTGGAATACGCTGTCGTACACCTCGATCCAGAGCATTCCAAACATGCTCAATGGGTGACATGTTTGGTGAGTATGCAGACAATGGAAGACCTGGGACATTTTCAGGTTCCAGGAATTGTGTACTGATCCTTGCGACATGGGGCCATGAATTATCATGCTGAAATGTGGTGATGGCGGATGAATGGCATGACAATAGGCTTCAGGATCTCTTCACGGAAATTGCCATCGATAAAATGCAATTATGTTCATTGTCCGTAGCTTATGCCTGCCCATACCATAACTCCTCCGTCACCATGTTCATAACGCTGACATACACGCTGTCTGTCATCTGCTCGATACAGTTGAAAACAGGATTCATCCATAAAGCGCACACTTCTCCAGCGTGCCAGTGCCCATCGAAGGTGAGCATTTTCCCACTGAAGTCGGTTAGGATGCCGAACTGCAGCCTGGTCAAGACCCTGGTGAGGATGACAAGCACGCAGATGAGCTTCCCTATGCCGGTTTCTGACAGTTTGTGTGGAAATTCTTCGGTTGTGCAAACCCACAGTTCTATCAGCTGTCCGGGTGGCTGGTCTCAGACGATGCCGCAGGTGAAGAAGCCGGATGTGGAGGTCCTGGGCTGGCATGGTTACACGTGGTCTGCAGTTGTGAGGTTGGTTGGACGTACTGCCAAATTTTCTAAAACGACGTTAGAGGTGGCTTATGGTAGAGAAAAAACATGACATTCTCAGGCAACAGCTCTGGTGGATATCCCTGCAGTCAAAACACCACATTCTAGAGTGTCATTTTATTGTTCCCAGCACAAGGTGCACTTGTGTAATGATCAGGTGGATGGATTATCTTGGCTCTTTAACAGCAATGTAAACTAATTTGTCCACAACATTTGAGATAAATAAGCTTTTTGTGCATATGGAACATTTCTGGGATCTTTAATTTCAGCTCATGAAACATTGGATCAACACTACATATTACGTTTATATTTTTGTTAAGTATAAATTACTGAGATGACATGGACTTGCTGTATGGGTATAATTGAGTGACTCATTCTCAAGTGCCATTCAGCTGGTCAACATCAGCATAATTAAACATGATCAGAGATGGCAGTTTCAGTTTTAATGTGTTTCTGTTAACTGATCCACTAAATGAAAGAGGCAGCTAGCTATAGCTAGTGTTTTGTTCTGTTTATATATCTAACAATCTAGATGAGGACACAGACAGACAGACAGACAGACAGACAGACAGACAGACAGACAGACAGACAGACAGTACAGAACAGGACCGACAGGACAGTACAGACAGACAGCCATGAAGACAGGGAGACAGGGAGACAGGGAGACAGACAGACAGAGACAGGGAGACAGGGAGACAGACAGGGAGACAGGGAGACAGGGAGACGTACCCTCCATGTTGCCAGGATAATGGACAGGCTCCAGGTATAGCTGAGTGAAGATGGGCTGTGGGTCTCCACTGCTGGAGCGTAGGGAGGCCTTGATAGAGTTGTGGAGGGCCTCTTCGAAGCGAGCAGATTTCAGCTGCCCTGCATATGAATTCCCCATTATCTGGAATGAGAAGAAGGGTATACCATGAACAAAGGCACAGCTATCCACTCCAGGCTCAGCTCCATCCACATCAATAAGTAAGAGAGTAGAATCAGAGGAGGCTGGTGGGAGGAGCTATAAGAGGACGGCTAATTGCTGGAATGGAATAAATGGAACGGTATCAAACACATCAAACACATGTGGCCTGGTGACCCTGATAGAGTGTAAAGAGAGGGGGTAAGCTTAGGGAAAATCCCTTGTTCAAATAAATGGAAACTATATGGAAACTATGTTTGACTCCGTTCCATTAATTACATTCCAGCCATTACAATAAGCCCATCTTCCTATAGCTCCTCCCACCAGCCTCCACGGTTAAAAATCCAATCTACATAGGATACTTGTCCATACAAATGCTAGGATGAACTTAGATGCATCTTCCTGTGTGAGACTAAGCATGCACACACATGATCTCTCTTTCGCTTTTTCCCCTCTGTCGTTATCTCTGTTTCATATTTTTTATGTTTTTGTCTCTTTCTCTTTACCTCTCTTTCGATCTCTCCTTCTGTCACTATTTTTCTCTCCCTCTGTCTGTCTCTCTGCCTGCCCTGCCCTGGCTCTGTTCCCTGTTGCCCCTTCCCCTGGTCCACTCTTTGGACATCGGCCGAGGCCAGCTGTGTGGGCCTGGGGTTGGTGTTGGGTTTGGGCAGCAGGTAGCAGGTAGCAGCTAGACAGACAGGGAGGCACATGTGGCCTGGTGGCCCTGATAGAGTGTAAGGAGAGAGGGGGTAAGCTTAGTGAAAAGCCCTTGTTCAAATAAAACAGAGACCACTGCAGGGCCAGAGGTCTCAAGCAAGGAAAATTGCCAAGTACCCTGATATAGCCTATCCCTACTAAAGAACTCTCCTTTACCCTCATACTACCAACTGGGGTCATTTTGACGCCAGAAGAATATTTTAGATCATAGCCCAAGGTGGTTTATTCAATTCTTCACATTTGTCATGACTTTGTCAATCAACTTGTTCTTAACAAATAAAAATAATTGTTTAGTGATTCTGTATCATGTTGGACTGATGCAAATCCCAAAACACCTCATTTCCGCCTGTACTGATTTGATAGAACGGACCTTTATTTGAATCTAGGTTTCTCTGGAGACATAATAACAAGTTATTCATACCACCAGGGGTGGAGGGGGACCTGTATCAATGATGTTGACCAGATAGACAGCTATTTCATGTACTTGCCTAAGATTGTCATTTTCTACACCATGCATCGTATAACTGTGTACAAAACCAAAATTACCTTATTTTGTGCACATGAAAATCAGCCAGTGGTACACAAAGTCTTCCACTGGTAGACATACTTGATATAACTGCAAAACAGAACTCAGATACACTCTGAATCTACACAGAGAGCTGTACTGGTGTGTATTCTCTGAAAAGTAGTTATTCTAGCCAAATCTCAAGAAATATTTAAATCCAGGTTTCTCTGAAGACATAATATTAAGTTACACATATCCTCAGAGGGTGGAGGGGGACATGTACCAGTGATTTTGACCAGATAGACAGATCACCTGGCGAGATGGAGCACCTTATGAACTCACCTATGGTTAGAACTTGGATTGAAGGTGTACAAAATGTAAATGACCTTACATATATGCTTAGTTGCAGTTAAAACAGCTCATAAAAGTCTGTCAGTCGTATGAATACTTGGTAGAACTGTGTTACAGAAACCAGATAACCTCTAAATGTACACATAGTGCTGTATTCTCCGAAAAAAAGCTATTCTACGGGAAATGTTATATAAATACCAGAATTCCTATAATATCCTCCAATATTCTATATGTGCAACTTGTTCAGGTATTTGGGTTGCTATAACATTTGGTTTGAAGTGCCTGAGGATTTGGACATGCTTTTTGAAGCATCCTGCCATTGGCCCTACCTCCCATTGTTCCCCTAGCAGTGATGCTAATGCTGGCTGTGGGGTAAGTAACTAAAGAAAACTAAGCAATATTATTGGTCATTGTCTCTCAGGATCAATGGGTGAATTCCTTTTTTGTCAATAAAACAAAGTATATTTAAAATGTTGGTGTACCGGCCATTTAAAAGGCAGTTGTACCACATAAATAAGAAAACATAAAAATTGACTTCAAAATTCTAAAAACTAAATTATACTACAATGAAATAATGGTAAATCAGCTTTTAAGTACTAATGTGGATTGTACTTTAGAAAATAGCTGTACATTATTTAAGAGAACAATTCATATTTTTGTTCTACAGAATATGCAATTTAACAGTCAGTTTGCTAATAATACAGTCTGTTTTRGTTATTTGTATTTCCGCTAACATTATTTACATGTCTAATGATGTTTTGAAAATAATTGCGTTGATATTTTTCTATGGTTGTTGCTTTTTTCATTAGTTTCAAAATGACCCCAGTTGGTAATCCATGTATGTAAAACATGTTGGTAATATGAGGGTTAAATTAATAAAAAAATTCTGGACCGAGCACGCCCCCATTCTCATCGACGGGGCTGTAGTGGAGCAGGTTGAGAGCTTCAAGTTCCTTGGTGTCCACATCACCAACAAACTAGAATAGTCCAAACACACTAAGACAGTCGTGAAGAGGGCACGACAAAACCTATTCCCCCTCAGGAGACTGAAAAGATTTGGCATGGGTCCTCAGATCCTCAAACAGTTCTACAGCTGCACCATCGAGAGCATCCTGACTGGTTGCATCACTGCCTGGTACAGCAATTACTCGGCCTCCGACCGCAAGGCACTACAGAGGGTAGTGCGTACGGCCCAGTACATCACTGGGGCTAAGCTGCCTACCATCCAGGACCTCTACAGCAGGCGGTGTCAGAGGAAGGCCCTAAAATGTGTCAACAACCCAAGCCACCCCAGTCATAGACTGTTCTCTCTGCTACCGCATGGCAAGCAGTACCGGATCGCCAAGTCTAGGACCAAAAGGCTTCTCAACAGCTTTTACCCCCAAGCCATAAGACTCCTGAACAGTTAATGAAATGGCTACCTGGACTATTTGCATTGTGTCCCGCCACCCCCAACCAACCAACCCCTCTTTTACGCTGCTGCTACTCTCTGTTTACCATCTATGCATAGTCACTTTAACTATACCTACATGTAGATATTACCTCAATTAGCCCAACTAACCGGTGCCTAACCGCACACAGGTTAGGGCCTGTAAGTAAGCATTCAAGTAAGCATCTCAATGAATCCAAGATGGCGTAGCAGTCGGACGTGTGTTTGTATTGTCCTGTATTGTCCTGTCGCGTGTAAATAGTAAATAGTCTTCGTATTTTTCGTATACATTTCGTATATATTTTAATTTCACTTTCCATCTAGGAACTGAATATACATTCCTACATTCCGCCTCACCCAATGTGGTACGGACCTGCTATTTTTTTTWATACTTTAGAACCGTAACCCCAAGCAGAAGCTAGCCAGATAACTAGCTACTAGCTAGTAGTCAGTTAGCCACTGCTGCGGTCTTCACCCTCAACTCGGACACAGCCAGCTTCAATACACGGGCCAATACCTGCCAGTCTGCAAGCGCAGATTCAACCCAAGAGCATATAGGACTGCTTTTCTCTACCACATCACCGATTCCTGACGCAAGCTCTGGACAATTACACCGTATCATCACAGCTAGCTAGCTGCAACCGAGTGGCTACTACTGGCTAACACCTCTGTCCCGAAGCAAGCACCAGTTAGCCTTGAGCTAGCCTCGAGCTAGGCCCATCTGCCGGCTAGCTGCAAGCGCGATATCAACCCAGAGCATATAGGACTGCTTTTTCTCTACCACATCACCATTCCTGACGCAAGCTCTGGACAATTACACCGTATCATCACAGCTAGCTAGCTGCAACCGAGTGGCTACTACTGGCAACACCTCTGTCCCGAAGCAAGCACCAGTTAGCCTTGAGCTAGCCTCGAGCTAGGCCCATCTGCCGGCTAGCTGCAAGCGCGATATCAACCCAGAGCATATAGGACTGCTTTTTCTCTACCACATCACCGGATTCCTGACGCAAGCTCTGGACACATTACACCGTATCATCACAGCTAGCTAGCTGCAACCGAGTGGCTACTACTGGCTAACACCTCTGTCCCGAAGCAAGCACCAGTTAGCCTTGAGCTAGCCTCAGCTAGGCCCATCTGCCGGCTAGCTGCAAGCCGCATATCAACCCAGAGCATATAGGACTGCTTTTCTCTACCACATCACCGGATTCCTGACGCAAGCTCTGGACAATTACACCGTATCATCACAGCTAGCTAGCTGCAACCGAGTGGCTACTACTGGCTAACACCTCTGTCCCGAAGCAAGCACCAGTTAGCCTTGAGCTGAGCCTCGAGCTAGCCCATCTGCCGGCTAGCTGAAAGAGTATCTACCAGCGAATTCTTGCCTACAATACCAGCTACAAGCTAATTTAGCCATTTTTTGCCGCTGCTAGTAGCTTTTTACCTTCTGCACAGACACCAGCCCTGTTATTAGCCTGGATATTACCACCAATTTACCAGCATCGGACTGTCTCTCGACAACAACGCCGGATTCCTGCCGTAATCCCTGAGCCACTGCTTCTGATCCTCACAGCTAGCTTGCGCTAGCGCAGCTAGCGCCACTGCCACGAAGCTAGCACCAGTTAGCAAACACAATTCTACAATTCACAACCTCTCTTTCGCCATCGCCATCTGGCTTGGATTCTCTGTCGACACAACCACGTCTGAGCAGACACCCCTCCGTCTGAGCAGACCACCCCCAGGGCTACTAACTTTAAACGCCGCGTGCTAGCATTAGGAGCCTCCTCTGCTCCATCTACGGCTGCCCCCTGGACACTATATCACTTGCTACATAGCTGATGCATGCTTGACTGTCCATTAATTCACTACTCCATTCTGTTTATTTGTGTTTTATCTGTCGGCTCTGTGCTTTAACTCAGGATCTGTGTGTAGTTAATCCGACCCTCTCTGCCTAGTCGTCGCCATTTTTACCTGTTGTTGCTGTGTTAGACTAGCACCCTGTTATTGCTTGCTATCTTACCTGTTGTTTTAGCTAGCTCTCCCAATCAAGACCTGCAATCACTTTATGCCTTATTGTATGTCTCTCTCAAATATCAATATGCCTTGCATACTGTTGTTCAGGCTAGTTTTCATTATCATTGTTTTGGTTTGCAATGGACGCGTAGTTCCACTCTCCGTACCTCTGATACCCCCTTTGTCCCACCCCCACACATGCGGTGACCTCACCCATTGAGACCAGCATGTCCAAGATACAACCTCTCTTATCATCACCCAGTGCCTGGGCTTGCCTCCGCTGTACCGCGCCCCTCCATACCCCTGTCTGCACATTATGCCCAGAATCTATTCTACCACGCCCATAAATCTGCTCCTTTTATTCTTGTCCCCAACGCTCTAGCGACCAGTTTGATAGCCTTTAGCCGCACCCTCATCCTACTACTCCTCTGTCCTCGGGTGATGTGGAGGTAAACCCAGGCCTGCATGTGTCCCCAGTCACCCTCATTTGTTGACTTCTGCGATCGAAAAAGCCTTGGCCTCATGCATGTCAACATCAGAAGCCTCCTCCCTAAGTTGCCTACTCACCGCTTTAGCACACTCTGCCAAAACCTGATGTCCTTGCCGTGTCCGAATCCTGGCTTAGAAGGCCACCAAAAATTCTGAGATTTCCATACCAACTATAACACTTTCCGTCAATAGAACTGCCAAAGGGGGAGGAGTTGCAATCTACTGCAGAGATAGCCTGCAAAGTTCTGTCATACTTTCCAGGTCTATGCCCAAACAGTTCGAACTTCTAATTTTAAAAATTAATCTCTCCAGAAATAAGTCTCTCACTGTTGCCGCCTGCTACCGACCCCCTCAGCTCCCAGCTGTGCCCTGGACACCATCTGTGAATTGATCGCTCCCCATCTAGCTTCAGAGTTGTTTCTGTTAGGTGACCTAAACTGGGATATGCTTAACACCCCGGCAGTCCTACAATCCAAGCTTGATGCCCTCAATCTCACACAAATCATCAAGGAACCCACCAGGTACAACCCTAAATCCGTAAACATGGGCACCCTAATAGACATTATCCTGACCAACCTGCCCTCCAAATACACCTCTGCTGTCTTCAATCAAGATCTCAGCGATCACTGCCTCATTGCCTGTATCCGCCACGGTCCGCGGTCAAACGACCACCCCTCATCACTGTCAAACGCTCCTAAAACACTTCTGCGAGCAGGCCTTTCAATCGACCTGGCCCGGGTACCCTGGAAGGATATTGACCTCATCCCGTCAGTTGAGGATGCCTGGTCATTCTTTAAATGTTACTTCCTCACCATATTAGACAAGCATGCTCCGTTCAAAAAATGCAGAACCAAGAACAGTATAAGCCCTTGGTTCACTCCAGACCTGACTGCCCTCGACCAGCACAAAAACATCCTGTGGCGAACTGCAATAGCATCGAAGAGCCCCCGCGATATGCAACTGTTCAGGGAAGTCAGAACCAATACACGCAGTCAGTCAGGAAAGCAAAGCCAGCTTTTTCAAGCAGAAATTCGCATCCTGTAGCTCTAACTCCAAAAAGTTCTGATACTGTAAAGTCCATGGAGAACAAGAGCACCTCCTCCCAGCGCCACTGCACTGAGGCTAAGTAACACGGTCACCACCGATAAATCTGTATAATCGAAGACTTCAACAAGCATTTCTCAATGGCTGGCCATGCCTTCCTCCTGGCGACTCCAACCTTGGCCAACAGCCCCCGCCCCCCCGCTGCTACTCGCCCAACCTCCCCAGCTTCTCCTTTACCCAAATCAGATAGCAGATGTTCTGAAAGAGCTGGAAAACCTGGACCCATACAAATCAGCTGGGCTTGACAATCTGGACCCCTATTTCTGAAACTGTCCCCCATTGTCGCACCCCTATTACCAGCCTGTTCAACCTCTCCTTCGTATCATCTGAGATCCCCAAGGATTGGAAAAGCTGCCGCGGTCATCCCCCTCTTCAAAGGGAGACACCCTGGACCCAAACTGTTACAGACCTATATCCATCCTGCCCTGCCTATCTAAGTCTTCGAAAGCCAAGTCAACAAACAGATCACTGACCATCTCGAATCCCACCGTACCTTCTCCGCTGTGCAATCCGGTTTCCGAGCCGGTCACGGGTCACCTCAGCCACGCTCAAGTACTAAACGACATCATAACCGCCATCGATAAAAGACATTACTTGGCAGCCGTCTTCATCGACCTGGCCAAGGCTTTCGACTCTGTCAATCACCATATTCTTATCGGCAGACTCAGTAGCCTCGGTTTTTCTAATGACTGCCTTGCCTGGTTCACCAACTACTTTGCAACAGAGTTCAGTGTGTCAAATCGAGAGGCATGTTGTCCGGTCCTCTGGCAGTCTCTATGGGGTACCACAGGTTCAATTCTCGGCGACTCTTTTCTCTGTATACATCAATGATGTTGCTCTTGCTGCGGCGATTCCCTGACCACCTCTACGCAGACACACCATTCTATATACTTCCGGCCCTTCCTTGCACACTGGCTATCTAACCTCCAAACGAGACTTCAATGCCATACAACACTCCTTCCGTGCCTCCAACTGCCTTAAACGCTAGTAAAACCAAATGCATGCTTTTCAACCGTTCGCTCCTGCCACCGCACGCCCGACTAGCATCACCACCCTGGACGGTTCCGACCTAGAATATGTGGACATCTATAAAGTACCTAGTGTCTGGCTAGACTGCAAACTCTCCTTCCAGACTCATATCAAACATCTCCAATCCAAAATCAAATCAAGAATCGGCTTTCTATTCCGCAACAAAGCCTCCTTCACTCACGCCGCCAAACTTACCCTAGTAAAACTGACTATCTACCGATCCTCGACTTCGCGATGTCATCTACAAAATAGCTTCCAACACTCTACTCAGCAAACTGGATGCAGTATCACAGTGCCATTCGTTTTGTTACTAAAGCACCTATACGACCACCACTGCGACCTGTATGCCCTAGTCGCTGGCCTCGCTACATGTTCGTCGTCAACCCACTGGCTCCAGGTCATCTACAAGGCTATGCTAGGTAAAGTGCCGCCTATTCTCAGTTCACTGGTCACGATGGCTACACCCACCCGCAGCACGCCTCCAGCAGTGTATCTCACTGATCATCCCTAAAGCTAAAACCTCATTTGGACGCCTTTCCTTCCATTCTCTGCTGCCTGCGACTGGAACGAATTGCAAAAATCTCTGAAGTTGGAGACTTTTATCTCCCTCAACAACTTTAAAATCTGCTATCCGAGCAGCTAACCGATCGCTGCAGCTGTACATAGTCCATCTGTAAACTACCCACCCAATTTACCTACCTCACCCCCCATACTGCTTTTATTTATTTACTTTCTGCTCTTTTGCACACCAGTATCTCTTCTTGCACATGATCATCTGATGATTTATCACTCCAGTGTTAATCTGCTAAATTGTAATTATTCGATTTATTGCCTACCTCAGCCTTTTGCACACATTGTATATAGATTCTCTTTTTTTCTACCATGTTATTGACTTGTTTATTGTTACTCCATGTGTAACTCTGTTTGTCTGTTCACACTGCATGCTTTATCTTGGCCAGGTCGCAGTTGCAAATGAGAACTTGTTCTCAACTAGCCTACCTGGTTAAATAAAGGTGAAATAAATAAAATAAAATAAAACATTTCACTGTAAGGTCTACACCTGTTGTATTCAGCGCACGTGACAAATAAACGTTGATTTGAAGCCATTTATTTGCAGGGTTTACAAAGGAATGAAAAGAAAGTCACATTTTTTGGCACCTAACGTATGGTCTTGGCCTGAAAAACCCTCCCTACCTTGGTCCTTGGGCTGGTGTTACTGTAGTGTTGTATAAACGCAGCCATTAACAGCCTAGTCAAGTCAAGCCACAGGTTGAAMMCTGTTTGGGAACAGCTAGGACTCTGTAACAATTACGTTATCTGTGGTGTGGAAGAGGCATCTGTGCGACAGTTCTTTTTAAGGACAAGATTATTTGTGTATTTTGACTAATACAATGCCAGAAATATTGATTTTGACTATGTCAAGCAATTTAAGAATGGCCTTCAGAAAACAATTCCAAAACAAAACCCTGTATTACAAGCTAAAAAACATTCACAGGAATGCTACAAGCCTACATATAATATCTATAGTACCTCCATAATTTGGAGACAAATTACATTTAAACATACTGTAACTAAACAACTTGCGTACATTTATTTGGTTAAAAAAAACGAGTTCCAGCCAATCCAGCTAATTTAATTTGCAAATCAATTGCCAATACCACTCAGCTAAGGTAACAATTATGAAATAGAACCAAACAAACTTAACTAAATCAAGATATCACTTTGACAAATAAACCACTATCAAAAATGAATGATTAGCTAGTAGCTATCCCTCTCATATGAAAAGAAAGGTACAGTAGGCCTACCTTACAACAACCCAGGCTTCATTTTTTATCAATATCATGCAAATCATTACATGTGGTAAAAGCAAATTGCAACTGAAAACGTGGGTAATTAACTGCGAGTTGACAACAGCTGCTCAATGCAGGTCTTCGCTATCTGAGATCCTTGGGATGTCCAACTCTGACATCACCGCATTGAAGTTGACATTTTAAACAGTTAAGTTTAGGGTTAGGCAAGGGTTATGGTTAAGGTTAGGGTTAGGGTTAGGGTAGGGGTTAAGGTTGGGGTTTAAGGTAGGGACTTCCCAAGGATACCGGATACCACTAACTCTCAGTGCAGCCAGCCAAAGCACCACTTACCTTTTTTTAAAGGTGAAATCCTTAGTTGAAACAATAACAAAGCGTCCTCCCTCCCACTGTTTCAGCAAAAAGCTGAGGGATGGGCCTGGAGAAATGTAACCACTCTCAAATTCATATACAGAGCTATGGATGCAAGGACTGACCATCCATGATATCCAAATTATTGTTTTAACCATGTTTGAGGCTATACACTGTTTGTTTACAAGTACATCATTTATAAACACTATAGTAAAACAAGCCTATATTTTGAGTTCTGATAGGGTATGACAATTTAACTAAGCTCATTAGGTATTTATAAGTTATATTCTTCAAGAATCAATGGGTACATATAATTAATTTATAATAATAATAAGTGTCTTGGTGGTTCCAATCTTCTTCCATTTAAGAATGATGGAGGCCAATGTGTTATTGGGGTTCTGCAATGCTGCAGAAATGTTTTGCCACCCTTCCCAAAAATCTGTGCTTCGACACAATCCTGTCTCAGAGCTCTACTGACAATTCCTTCGACCTCATGGCTTGGTTTTTGCTCTGACATGAACTGTCAACTGTGGGACCTGATATAGACAGGTATGTGCCTTTCCAAATCATGCAAAAACCAAGCCATGAGGTCGAAGGAACTGTCCGTAGAGCTCCGAAAGGATTGTGTGGAGGCACAGATCTGGAGAAGGGTACCAAAACAAAATGTTTCAGCGGCAGGCACTGGGAGACTAGTCAGGATCGGGTGAAAGATGAACGGAGTAAAGTACAGAGAGACCCGTGATGAAAACCTGCTTCGCTGGGGGCAAATGGTTCACCTTCCAACAGGACAACGACTCTAAGCACACAGCCAAGACAATGCAGGAGTGGCTTCGGGACAAGTCTCTGAATGTCCTTGAGTGGCCCAGCCAAAGCCCATACTTGAACCTGATCTAACATCTCGGGAAAGACCTGAAAATAGCTCCCCATCCAACCTGACAGAGCTTTAGAGGATCTGCAGAGAAGAATGAGAGAAACCCCAAATACAAGTGTGCCAAGCTTGTAGCGTCATACCCAAGAAGTCTCAAGGCTGTAATCGCTGCCGAAGGTGCTTCAACACTGAGTAAAGGGTCTGAATACTTTTGTAAATGTGATATATCCGGGGGGGTTTTCGGTATAAATTGGCACATACACACACACACACACACACACACACACACACACACACACACACACACACACACAACAACAAAAAAATATTCGACTTGTCATTATGGGGTATTGTGTGTAGATTGATGAGGAAAAAAACTATTTTATCAATTTTAGAATAAGGCTATAACGTAATAAAATGTGGAAAAAGTCAAGTGGTCTGAACACTTTCCAAATGCACTGCATGTTTATGCAGCATTTATAGAGTATGACATAGGTTTATGCTATATAAATACAAGTATTACTTTGTTTACTAAAACATTTTCCCAACAACACTGTAGTCTCTTTTGTCTGGGTCTTGTTGTTTTCTAAACTAAGTAATGAATTTCTCTGTTTAAGTAAACTTACTGAGAATTTCTCATGCAAACTAAGAAAAGTCAACACAGCTAATTGACACTAAAGAAGACACACTTCCCTCCATACCCAGCACTGACCGTTTTTAGACTTTTTCTAACATTGATATTTAGATGTGTCAATGACAACCTTATAATTCTCAGTATCTTATTTGAAAATTGGAGAGACTTAAAAGAACATCAAAAGAGCTATACAATATATTCAGTATGACATCTGCCTCTGTCTGCTTCACCTGCAAACTTCAATAGTCCATTGTTAGAAAAATAAAAGCATGAGTAAGCCAGTCGGTGAGCCATTCATAATAATCTTCACATTATTTTACTAAAATATTGGATTCTACATATCGATTCATAATATAATTCTGTCATGCTGGAAACATAAATAAATAGACAGATGAAACATTAAAGCTGCAAWATGTCACTTTTTGGGTGACCCGACCAAATTCACGTAGAAAAGTATGTTATAGATCTGTCATTCTCGTTGAAAGTAAGTCTAAGAAGTCGTAGAAATGTTCTGTGTGCTATTTCTATGCTTCCCGTTCTTAAGTTTAGTTTTTGCCTATCTTAGTTTCAGTTTTTACACATGCTTCAAACAGCTGAAAATACAATAGTTATGGTTATGGAAAATATTTTTCACACAGATTTAGATAGTACAATGATTCTCTACACTATACTTGCTTGTTTTATCATATAAACTAAAATTAGGAGAACTATTAGAATTTTTGCAATCAGGAAATGGCAGAGCGATTTCTGCATAGCGCATCTTTAAGTCAGATTATGTTGATAATGGTCATTTTGTTTAACTGTCATTCTTTCAATGTCATCTTTGCATAGACAGTGTCAGGATTTGGCCAGGATTGTTCAGGTTTTGGTCACTAGATGCCCCCATTGTGCTTTTTTGACCCTTTTGTTTTTCCCTTGTTCTAGTTATTATTTGCACCTGTGCCTCATTTCCCTTGAATGTATTTAAACCCTTAGTGTTCCTCAGTTCTTTGCTCTGTGTTTGTATGTTAGCACCCTGCCCCAGCCATGCTGTGAACATTTGTTTCTCCAGTTGGATTTTCTTGCGGTACTCTGGTTTTGTTCTTGTTTATTTTTGATTATTCTTTTGATGTTTGTTTTTTCCCTGCTGTTCTTACCACTTTGTGGATTTTCCTTGTGTCTTGGAGGATATACATTTTTTCTCTAGGATTTACTTTTGACGTTGTGGATTTATATTTTTGCCTGAAGATCTTTTTACTTTATTAAATCACCGTCTCAAGTACTGCTGTGTCTGCCTCATCTTCTGGGTTCTGCCGACTATTAGTGGCTCAGTTTACTAAGTGACTGTTTCTCACACCGGAGACCCGAGTTCGTAACCGGGTCCTGACAGACAGGCAAACAGTGTGATTGACTGACTGACTGAGTCTTCAGTTCATTACTGCAGATCTACTCAACAGTTGGTTTAATCTAGCCACTTCTCACCTCCTCACCAATGGTTATAGTGGGTCGCAGGTAGTGTGTGAGACAGCTATAAACTATGATGTTAGCCAAACAGGGGCTCCATTACTCCTCAGCGCTTACTCATCATACACTCATTTCTGTTAATCATGATTTCTTTACTGGACGTCAGGGTTTGTGTTTGATGGTGAAATTTGTCTACTTTAAATCGTATTATTAGACAACTGTGTGGACTCTATATGCTCCATGGGGTAGTCCATTTGTTTTTTGGATGAAAGAAAGAGATGACTTGTGCTCCAAGAGGAGATTAGTAACCATTACAGTTTCCTGTCTGAGGTAAATCAAACACATGACCAATCAAAAACTCCCATAGTAAGCCTATTTCATACAGACCGGCGCTAGCAGCAAGTTCAACAGGGGGAATAGTGGTGTCACAGTGATTTATGTCCCCCACAGCTTCCAGCAGCAGCTCCCTCCCTCCCAGCAGCCCCTGACTTTGACACAGCAGCCATTTTTTTTAACCATTTGAAATGGAGATAATGAGGAATCCCAGTGGTTTCTTTGGCTTCAAAAGAGCCTTGCGTGTGAAAACAAAAGAGCCTGGGTCTGAATGCTAGCTCTGTGGCCCTCCCTCCACCCATCCTTCACAACTGTATTGAGTGCCAGCCAAAGGCCCTGAAAAAGGGGAAGTGGCCCTTTCACCCCCCACCACCACCTGAGGAAAGATAGGTCATGTGACAAGGTGACTGGGGGACAAGAGATTTCAAAGATTTTACTGAGTTACAGTTCATATAAAGTAATTAGGCCCTAATCTATGGATTTCTCATCACTGGGAATCAAGATGTGCATCTGTTGGTCACAGATGCTGTACATCCATGGCTGTCCTCCACATGCTGCTGTGGTGGATATGATGCTGGGGAATATGATGCTGGGGAATATGATGCTTGTCCTAATTGAAAGACAGATTACATCAATAAAGTTTCTAGAACTTGTTTCTCCTCTGAAATTCTATCAGTATTTAGCAGGACAGAATACATGCTCCAATGGATTTTTTCAAGAATAATGCTACACTTACTTGCATTCGGACTCTTGGTCCTTTGAAGTGGTGTCTGTGTTATAGGGGAGCAATGGGGGTGTCAGCAACAGGTGTGGCTGAAATAGCCGAATCCACTAATTTGAAGTGGTTTCCACATACTTTTGTATATATAGTGTACCTTAAAAAAAAATATGGCATCTTTATTTCAGCTCATTTTATTTCATTGTTTATTTAACCCTTATTTTACCAGGTAAGTTGATTGAGAACACATTCTCATTTACAGCAACGGCCTGGGGAACAGTTAAAGGGAAGAGGGCTTGTTATTAATTTATTTACCTTATTTGGGGTAGGGGGCAGTATTTCACGTCTGGATGAAATGCATGCCAAGAGTAAACTGCCTGCTACAAAGCCATAAAAGCTAGAATATGCATATTATTAGTTGATTTGGATAGAAAACGCTCTGAAGTTTCTAAAACTGTTTGAATGATGTCTGTGAGTATAACAGAACTCATATGGCAGGCAAAACCTGAGAAAAAATCCACCAGAAAGTGAGAAATCTGAGGTTGGTCGATTTTCAACTCAGCTCCTATTGAAGATACAGTGGGATATTGGTAATGTTGCACTTCCTCCTAAGGCTTCCACTAGATGTCAACAGTCTTTAGAACCTTGTTTGATGCTTCTACTGTGAAGTGGGGCCGAAGGAGAGGGGAATGAGTAAGGTCTATCATGAGCTGAACATGCGCTGAACATGCGCTGACCATGCGCGTTCACGTGAGAGCGAGCTCTGTTCCATCGCACTACTGAAGACAAATGAATTCTCCGGTTGGAACATTATTGAAGAATTATGTTAAAAACATCCTAAAGATTGATTCAATACTTCGTTTGTCATGTTTTAACGGACTGTAATATAATTTTTTTTTACTTTTTGTCCGTACTTTTCGCTGGACTTGCCACGCGTCGTGAGTTTGGAAAGTGTACTGAACGCTAGAACAACAAGGAGGAATTTGGACATAAATGATGGACATTATCGAACAAAACAAACATTTTATTGTGGAATCGAGATTCCTGGGAGTGCATTCTGATGAAGATCATCATCAAGGTAAGTGAATGTTTATATTGTTATTTACGACTTATGTTGACTGCACAATATGGCGGATATATTTGTGTCTTGATTGGGCTCTGAGCGCCGACTCAGATTATTGCATGGTTTGTTTTTTCCGTTAAGCTTTTTTGAAATCTGACACAGCGGTTGCATTAAGGAGTGCATCAAAATTCCATGCATAACAGTTGTATCTTTTAGCAATGTTTATTATGAGTTTCCTGTAAATTGATGTGGCTCTCTGCAAAATCAAAGGATGTTTTGGAACTTCTGAACGTAAGGCGCCAATGTAAACTCAGATTTTTGGATATAAATATGAACTTTACCGAACAAAACATACATGTATTGTGTAACATGAAGTCCTATGAGTGTCATCTGATGAAGATCATCAAAGGTTAGTGATTAATTTTATCTATATTTCTGCTTTTTGTGAATCCTCTCTTTGGCTGGAAAAATGGCTGTGTTATTCTGTGAATAGGCACTCACCTAACATAATCGTTTGGTTTGCTTTCGTCGTAAAGCCTTTTTGAAATGGACACTGTGGCTGGATTTACAACAAGTGTATCTTTAAAATGGTGTAAAATACATGTATGTTTGAGGAATTTTAATTATGGGATTTCTGTTGTTTTGAATTTGGCGCCTGCAGTTTCACTGGCTGTTGAAGAGGTGGGACGCTACCGTCTCACGTACACTAAGAGAGGTTAAGGCCTTGTTTTTTTAAATTTTTTTTAATTTCACCTTTATTTAACCAGGTAGGCTAGTTGAGAACAAGTTCTCATTTACAACTGCGACCTGGCCAAGATAACCAAAGTAGTGCGACACAAAAACAACACAGAGTTAAACATGGAATAAACAAACATACAGTCAATAACACAATAGAAAAAGTATATATACAGTGTGTGCAAATGAGGTAGGATAAGGGAGGTAAGGCAAAAAATTTTCCAGAGTGGCGAAATAATTACAATATTAACATTAAACACTGGAGTGATAGATGTGCAGAAGATGAGTGTGCAAGTAGAGATACTGGGGTGAAAAGGAGCAAAATATAAAATAACAGTATGGGGATGAGGTAGTTGGATGGGCTAATTACAGATAGGCTATGTACAGATGCAGTGATTTGTGAGCTGCTCTGACAGCTGGTGCTTAAAGTTAGTGAGGGTGATATGAGTCTCCAGCTTCAGTGATTTTTGCAGTACGTTCCAGTCATTGGCAGCAGAGAAGTGGAAGGAAAGGCGGCCAAAGGGGGAATTGGCTTTGGGTGACCAGTGGATATT
>NC_036871.1:29697966-29776297 GCF_002910315.2 Salvelinus sp. IW2-2015 | reverse complement strand
GGCGAAGAGGGGGGGGGGGGTTAAATGAGCCAATTGTAAGCTGAGGATGATTAGGTACCATGATGGTATGAGGGCCAGATTGGGAATTTAGCCAGGACACCGGGGATAAAACCCTACTCTTATGATAAGTGCCATGGGATCTTTCTTGACCACAGAGAGTCAGGACACCGTTTAACGGAAAGACGGAATGACGAAACATGGGAACAATACTTTACATGTTGCCTTTATATTTGTTCAAAATAAAGGGTTGTTTTTCATTTGAGTACCATTTAACTTTGTTAAAATCAAATCAAAGTTATTTGTCACATGCGCCGAATACAACAGGTGTTAGACCTTACCGTGAAATGTTTACTTACATGCTTACCCGCTAGCTGTTCTGAATCGCCGTGTCTCCAGCTCGCCCAGCTACTCATTGGACCCAATGGTCCCTCGGCTACGCATGCCCTCCTTAATGTCAATATGCCTTGTCCATTGCTGTTTTGGTTAGTTATTATTGCCTTATTTCACTGTAGAGCCTCTAGCCCTGCTCAATACGCCTTAAGCTAAAATGGCATTGTTGGTTAAGGGCTTGTTATTAATTTATTTACCTTTATTTGGGGTAGGGGGCAGTATTTTCACGTCTGGATGAAATGCATGCCAAGAGTAAACTGCCTGCTACAAAGCCATAAAAGCTAGAATATGCATATTATTAGTTGATTTGGATGAAAACGCTCTGAAGTTTCTAAAACTGTTTGAATGATGTCTGTGAGTATAACAGAACTCATATGGCAGGCAAAAACCTGAGAAAAAATCCAACCAGAAAGTGAGAAATCTGAGGTTGGTCGATTTTCAACTCAGCTCCTATTGAAGATACAGTGGGATATTTGGTAATGTTGCACTTCCTCCTAAGGCTTCCACTAGATGTCAACAGTCTTTAGAACTCCTTGTTTGATGCTTCTACTGTGAAGTGGGGCCGAAGGAGAGGGGAATGAGTAAGGTCTATCATGAGCTGAACATGCGCTGAACATGCGCTGACCATGCGCGTTCACGTGAGAGCGAGCTCTGTTCCATCGCACTACTGAAGCAAAATGAATTCTCCGGTTGGAACATTATTGAAGAATTATGTTAAAAACATCCTAAAGATTGATTCAATACTTCGTTTGTCATGTTTTTACGGACTGTAATATAATTTTTTTTACTTTTTGTCCGTACTTTTCGCTGGACTTGCCCACGCGTCGTGAGTTTGGAAAGTTGTACTGAACGCTAGAACAACAAGGAGGAATTTGGACATAAATGATGGACATTATCGAACAAAACAAACATTTATTGTGGAACTGAGATTCCTGGGAGTGCATTCTGATGAAGATCATCAAAGGTAAGTGAATGTTTATAATGTTATTTACGACTTATGTTGACTGCACAATATGGCGGATATTTTTGTGTCTTGATTTGGCTCTGAGCGCGACTCAGATTATTGCATGGTTTGTTTTTTCCGTTAAGCTTTTTTGAAATCTGACACAGCGTTGCATTAAGGAGTGCATCAAAATTCCATGCATAACAGTTGTATCTTTTAGCAATGTTTATTATGAGTATTCCTGTAAATTGATGTGGCTCTCTGCAAAATCAAAGGATGTTTGGAACTTCTGAACGTAAGGCGCCAATGTAAACTCAGATTTTTGGATATAAATATGAACTTTACCGAACAAAACATACATGTATTGTGTAACATGAAGTCCTATGAGTGTCATCTGATGAAGATCATCAAAGGTTAGTGATTAATTTTATCTATATTTCTGCTTTTTGTGAATCCTCTCTTTGGCTGGAAAAATGGCTGTGTTATTCTGTGAATAGGCACTCACCTAACATAATCGTTTGGTTTGCTTTCGTCGTAAAGCCTTTTTGAAATGGACACTGTGGCTGGATTTACAACAAGTGTATCTTTAAAATGGTGTAAAATACATGTATGTTTGAGGAATTTTAATTATGGATTTCTGTTGTTTTGAATTTGGCGCCCTGCAGTTTCACCTGCTGGAGCGCGTGCTACGGGTGGGTGCTGCTATGGTGACCAGTGAGCTGAGATAAGGCGGGGCTTTACCTAGCAAAGACTTGTAGATTACCTGGAGCCAGTGGGTTTGGCGACGAGTATGAAGCGAGGGCCAGTCAATGAGAACGTACAGGTCGCAGTGGTGGGTAGTATATGGGGCTTTGGTGACAAAACGGATTGGAGCTGCCTAATGTGAGTCTGGAAGGAGAGTTTACAGTCTAGCCAGACACCTATGTATTTGTAGTTTTCCACATATTCTAAGTCAGAACCGTCCAGAGTAGTGATGCTGGACCGGCGGGCAGGTGTGGGCAGCGATCAGTTTAAGAGCATGCATTTAGTTTTACTTGCATTTAAGAGCAGTTGGAGGCCACGGAAGGAGAGTTGTATGGCATTGAAGCTCGTCTGGAGGTTAGTTAACACAGTATCCAAAGAAGGGCTAGAAGTATAAAAAATGGTGTCGTCTGCGTAGAGGTGGATCAGAGAATCACCAGCAGCAAGAGCGACATCATTGGCATATACAGAGAAAAGAGTTGGCCCGAGAATTGAACCCTGTGGCACCCCCATAGAGACTCCCAGAGGTCCGGACAACAGGCCCTCCGATTTGACACTCTGAACTCTATTTGAGAAGTAGTTTATTGAACCAGGCGAGGCAGTCATTTGAGAAACCAAGGCTGTTGAGTCTGCCGATAAGAATGTGGTGATTGACAGAGTCGAAATCCTTGGCCAGGTCGATGAATACAGCTGCACAGTATTGTCTCTTATCGATGCCGGTTATGATATCGTTTAGGACCTTGAGKGTGGCTGAGGTGCACCCATGACCAGCTCGGAAACCAGATTGCATATCGGAGAAGGTACGGTGGGATTCGAAATGGTCGGTGATCTGTTTGTTCACTTGGCMTTCGAAGACCTTAGAAAGGCAGGGTAGGATAGATATAGGTCTGTAGCAGTTTGGTTCTAGAGTGTCTCCATCCTTTGAAGAGGGGGATGACCGCAGCAGCTTTCCAATCTTTGGGGATCTCAGACGATATGAAAGAGAGGTTGAACAGGCTAGTAATAGGGGTTGCAACAATTTCAGATGATACTTTTAGAAAGATAGGGTCCAGATTGTCTAGCCCGGCTGATTTGTAGGAGTCCAGATTTTGCAGCTCTTTCAGAACATCAGCTATCTAGATTTGGGTGAAAGAGAAATGGGAGAGGCTTGGGCAAGTTGCTGTGGGGGATGCAGGACTGTTGACCGGGGTAGGGGTAGCAAGGTGGAAAGCATGGCCAGCCATAGAAAAATGCTTCTTGAAATTCTCAATTATCATGGATTCAATCGGTGGTGACAGTGTTTCCTAGCCTCAGTGCAGTGGGCAGCTGGGAGGAGGTGCTCTTATTCTCAATGGACTTTACAGTGTCCCAGAACCTTTTGGAGTTTGTGCTACAGGATGCAAATTTCTTTTTGAAAAAGCTAGCCTTTGCCTTCCTAACTGCCTGTGTATAATGGTTCCTAACTTCCCTGAAAAGTTGCATATCGCGGGGGCTATTCGATGCTAATGCAGTACGCCACAAGATGTTTTTGTGCTGGTCAAGGGCAGTCAGGTCTGGAGTGAACCAAGGGCTATATCTGTTCCTGGTTCTAAATTTTTTGAATGGGGCATGCTTATGTAAGGTGGTGAGGAAAGCATTTTTAAAGAATAACCAGGCATCCTCTACTGTCAGAGTGAGGTCAAAATCCTTCCAGGATACCCAGTCCAGGTCGATTAGCATTTGACAGTGATGAGGGGTGGTCGTTTGACCACAGACCCATTACGGACGCAGGCAATGAGGCAGTGATTGCTGAGATCCTGGTTGAAGACAGCAGAGGTGTATTTGGAGGGCAGGTTGGTCAGGATGATTTTTATGAGGGTGCCGTGGTTACAGATTTGGGGTTGTACCTGGTAGGTTCATTGATAATTTTGTGCGATTGAGGGCATCAAGCTTAGATTGTAGGATGGCCAGGGATTTAAGCATGTCCCAGTTTAGGTCACCTAACAGCACGAGCTCTGAAGATAGATAGGGGGCAATCAATTCACAATAGGTGTCCAGGGCACAGCTGGGGGCAGAAGGTGGTTTATAGCAAGTGGCAACAGTGAGAGACGTGATTCTGGAAAGGTGGATTTTTAAAAGTAGAAGCTCAAATTGTTTGGGCACAGACCTGGATAGTAAGACAGAACTCTGCATGCTATCTCTACAGTAGATTGCAACTCCGCCCCTTTTGGCAGTTCTATCTTGTCGGAAAATTTTATAGTTAGGGATGGAAATTTCAGGGTTTTTGGTGGTCTTCCTAAGCCAGGATTCAGACACGGCTAGGACATCCAGGTCGGCAAAGTGTGCTAAAGCAGTGAATAAAACAAACTTAGGGAGGAGGCTTCTAATGTTAACATGCATGAAACCAAGGCTTTTACGGTTACAGAAGTCAACAAATGAGAGCACCTGGGGAATGGGAGTGGAGCTAGGCACTGCAGGGCCTGGATTAACCTCTACATCACCAGAAGAACAGAGGAGGAGGAGGATAAGGGTACGGCTAAAGGCTATAAGAACTGGTCGTCCGTACGTTCAGAACAGTGGAGGTAAACCTATCCATTGAGTGACGATGAGAGAGATATTGTCTCTAGAAACATAATTTAAACCAGTTGAGGTCACTGCATGTGTGGGAGGTGGATCTAAAGGGTTAAGAAAAATAAGAGTTAAAAAGATTTATTAAATAAACTCAAGTTTTATAAAGTAATGTGCGGGGGTASAGGTTAGTCGAAGTAATTGAGGTAATGTGTACATGTAGGTAGGGGTAAAGTAACTATGCATAGATAATAAACAGCAAGTAGCAGCAGTGCAAAAAAAGGGGAGAGCACAGAGAGAGAAAAAAAGAGCTCAACCAGGCCAGGCCAGTAGAGTGGAAGAAGGGGGCTGTAGGGTGGTGGGGTGGATTAGTCAGTGGGGACTATAAAAGTGGATGTACCAGGGTTTTAGGCCTGGTGTGAACGAGTGGCTGGGGGGAGTTGAAGGGGGCTGAAGGGGGCTAGGGAGATGGTCAAAAGGAGCATTTGGGCAGATGAAGAAGTCATCATCTTTAAGCCGCTGGAAGTTTACTGTCCAGTTATAAAAGTCATTTCTAAATTAGGGGATGGGGGAGTGCATGTGAAAGGGGAGAAGGGCTCAGAGTGGCTGAGAAGATCTGGGGGCGGTGCAGAGTAAAYCTGTGGCCTGTGGGTCTGAGGGACTCTGTGGGACTGGGGGGAAATTCATTCCGGGCACAGCCCAGCCTTTGTTCTGGCAGTAGGTTGATTGGAGTGCTGACCTTGTCTCCCAGCCTGCCCTGCACACTCTGCTCTGACTGGACCAGTGGAGGATGAGTTTAAGAGCAAGGCATTTAACCTTCAACTAAATTCCAACCTCAGCCACAGCAGACAAAGGTTGGCATAATTTATTAGCAAAGGCTTGCCTAAACAGCCGCTATTAGGATGATATAGATGCTATACAAACTTGGATAATATAGATCCTATACAAACTGAAACAAAGAGTTGAAAAACTGTTGTGTCTCCCGGGAGGCGATTTTGTCAGCTCTATGTGAAAAATCAGGTTCTGGTTCTGATTCTGATGAGTACAGTCATGGCCAAAAGTTTTGAAAATGACACAAATATTAATTTCCACAAAGTTTGCTGCTTCAGTGTCTTTAGATATTTTTGTCACAAGTTACTATGGAATACTGAAGTATAACTACAAGCATTTCATAAGTGTCAAAGGCTTTTATTGACAATTACATGAAGTTGATGCAAAGAGTCAATATTTGCAGTGTTGACCGTTCTTTTTGAAGACKWCTGCAATCCGCCCTGGCATGCTGTCAATTAACTTCTGGGCCACATCCTGACTGATGGCAGCCCATTCTTGCATAATCAATGCTTGGAGTTTGTAAGATTTAGTGGGTTTTTGATGGTCCACCCGCCTCTTGAGGATTGATCACAAGTTCTCAATGGGATTAAGGTCTGGGGAGTTTCCTGGCCATGGACCCAAAATATTGATGTTTTGTTCCCCGAGCCACTTAGTTATCACTTTTGTCTTATGGCAAGGTGCTCCATCGTGCTGGAAAAGGCGTTGTTCGTCACCAAACTGTTCCTGGATGGTTGGGAGAAGTTGCTCTCGGAGGATGTGTTGGTACCATTTTCTATTATAATTGGAAAGGGGATTCATCAAAGAAAAGGACTTTACCCCAGTCCTCAGCAGTCCAATCCCTGTACCTTTTGCAGAATATCAGTCTGTCCCTGATGTTTTTCCTGGAGAGAAGTGGCTTCTTTGCTGCACTTCTTCACACCAGGCCATCCTCCAAAAGTGTTCGCCTCACTGTGCGTGCAGATGCACTCACACCTGCCTGCTGCCATTCCTGAGCAAGCGCTGTACTGTTGGTGCCRCGATCCCGCAGCTGAATCAACTTTGGAGACGGTCCTGGCGCTTGCTGGACTTTCTTGGGCAGCCTGAAGCCTTCTTCACGACAATTGAACCTCTCTCCTTGAAGTTCTTGGTGATCCGATAAATGGTTGATTTAGGTCCAATCTTACTGTCAGCAATATCCTTGCCTGTGAAGCCCTTTTTGTGCAACGCAATGGTGATGGCACATGTTTCCTTGCAGGTAACCATGGTTGACAGAGGAAGAACAATGATTCCAAGCACAACCCTCCTTTTAAAACTTCCAGTCTGTTATTCGAACTCAATCAGCATGACAGAGTGATCTCCAGCCTTGTCCTCGTCAACACTCACACCTGTGTTAACGAGAGAATCACTGACATGATGTCAGCTGGTCCTTTTGTGGCAGGGCTGAAATGCAGTGGAAATGTTTTTTGGGGGGATTCAGTTCATTGGCATGGCAAAGAGGGACTTRGCAATTAATTGCAATTCATCTGATCACTCTTCATAACATTCTGGAGTATATGCAAATGTCCATCATATAAACTGAGGCAGCAGACTTTGTGACAATTAATATTTGTGTCATTCTCAAAACTTTTGGACACGACTGTATATAATGTTGGTATAATGTCTTTGCATAACAGAAAACAATGCATTCTAGGCAGCTAAATCTAAACAATATTGAAGATTACAAAATTTATTTAAATGCACATGGTCAACATTTCCTAAACAAAATACCAAACATGACCTTTTTGCTATCAGTTTAGCTATGTTATTGTGAAAAAATACCCTACTACAGTTTCACTTAGTGTTCTATTTAACAACAAAAATGTCTGCTTTCATTTCAGGTGTTGATGACAAACTGAATCAATCCCCCTCCAAGGAACTGTCATAAAATCTAACCTCATTTACTGCATTTCCACACAATTTCAAAACAAAGAAATGCAATTTGGAGAACAGCAAAAACAAGCCACATTGACTCCAGACATATCCAGAAAATGTCTGCTTTCATTTAATTTAATTTCAGGCCTGGTGGACAAATTCAATTAATATGGGGGAATTACTGATCATTTACAATGCTGTGGCTCGCTGAGTAAGTCTAATAAAATGGAAGCCCTGCGAGTGAACCCACTCAGGATTTTACAATGCTGCCCAGCCTGGGGTGACCACCAGAATCAAGCATGTAGTCATTGCATACTATGAATATGGGACTAAGTAATTCACTTTTCACTGCTTGTGAATTGGTCCCAATACATTTGGGACCCTAAAATGGAGGGACTATGTACAAAAAGTGTTGTAATTTCTACACAGTTCACCCGATATTGATGGAAATACCCACAAATTAAAACTGACAGTTCACACTTTAACGTCATAGTCCCTGTATCATTTCAAATCCAAAGCACCCGGAGTACGGAGCCAAAACGACAACAAATGTGTCACTGTCCCAGTACTTTTGGAGCTCACTGTACATCAATAGTTCCTCCATTCTTATAAAATAGATGTCCAAACAGACTACTTTAGAACCTTTCTGAATGGACATAGAGAGAATTAGAAAACTCACACCATCAATCAAAGCCACCAGCTCATCTTAGACACAAGAGCAGATCACATTTCTCCTTTCCTAAAAACATATACATCTAGGCCTACCATCAAATCCTGGCTGTATGCTATCAGAAAGTAGGCAACATTAGGATAATGCGAAAACAATGTAGGAAAGGAAAAGTGTGAATGGGGGATAGAGAGACAGCTATKTATTTTTTGTGTATCTGTCTTGCATAGCAGAGGTGGTCACCTAAATTCACTGTAGTATCCAAGCCTAGGCTGGTGGTGATAAATTGATACATTGCAGCACTGATGCATTATAAACATAGCCTACAGGACAGACAGAGACAAATGCATGCATTCATTCATTCAAACAACGAACATGTCAAATGGCAGAACACTTGTCCCGGGGAACACTTGCTATTGGTCGAACCAAAGGTTCAATAGGGGAGACGCTAGCCCAACATGTTTGTGGCGTCCATGTTCCGTTTACACACAGTTGTTCGGAGAAACAGATTGCTAATTATAATGAACAAAATAAAAGTGTTGGTCCCATGTTTCATGAGCTGAAATAAAAGATCCCAGAAATATTCCATTCACACAAAAAGCTTATTTCTCTATAATGTTGTGCACAAATTTGTTTACATCCCTGTTAGTGTGCATTTAAACAGCATGATGATTACACAGGTGCACCTTGTGCTGGGGACAATGTTGTGGCATTATGTTGTCACACAACATAATGCCACAGATGTCTCAAGTTTTGAAAGAGTGTGCAATTGGCATACTGACTGCCGGAATGTCCACCAGAGCTGTTGCCAGAGAATTTAATGTTCATTTCTCTACCATAAGCCGCCTCCAACGTCATTTTAGATAATTTGGCAGTATGTCTAACTGGCCTCACATCCGCAGACCATATGAAACCCCGCCAGCCCAGGACCTCCACATCCGGCTTCTTCACCTGCGGGATCGACTGAGACCATGCAACTGTGGGTTTGCAGAACTGAAGAATTTATGCACAAAGTGTCAGAAACCGTCTCAGGGAAGCTCATCTGCATGCTCGTTGTCCTCACCAGGGTCTTGACCTGACTGCAGTTTGGCGTCATAAGCGACTTCAGTGGGCAAATGCTCACATTTGATGGCCACTGGCACGTTGGAGAAGTGTGCTCTTCACATGTTGTGTTTATATTTTTGTTCAGTGTAGCAGAGGTATGCATCTGTCTTTCGTCTGTTTTCCGTAAAGAAGTGCTGTAACATAGAAATATGGCCATGTGGGAACCATAACCCTACAAAGGTGTGTAGTAATTTAACTTCATTTATATATACAGTATATATATATTTTTTGCTGATATGAAAGATGTTTCCTTATGTTTCCAAAACCATACCTCAAAAGATGCGTTTTAACGTTCAGAAAGAGCGTCGGGGCTTGTAACAAAACTCCCCCTGCCAGAAGATACTATTGTCAATAGGCGCTAAAGGTAGTTAGCATCTATGAATGAGCTAGGGGAGGCAAATGCAAGCAGGATGGAATAAAATATATAGGAAAACTTCCAAAACACCAAACGTAAACCTGGGAAATAACGCACAATCCTTCCCTGTGCCCAATACAAAACTTGAACCCTCTCATAGGAAAATAAAAGTACAGTAGGCCTACCTTACAACATTAGAACATTAGAATGTGTTGCTGCCTTGCTATGTTGTCGTCTTAGGTCTCTCTTTATGTAGTGTTGTGTTGTCTCTCTTGTCGTGATGTGTGTTTTGTCCTATATTTATATGTTATTTATTTATTTTAATCCCAGCCCCTGTCCCCGCAGGAGGTCTTTTGCCTTTTGGTAGGTCGTCATTGTCAATAAGAATTTGTTCTTAACTGACTTGCCTAGTTAAATAAAGGTTAAATAAAATAAAAGAACATCCCAGGCTTCATTTTCATCAATATCATGGAAATCATTACATGTGATATAAGAAAATTGCGAATGAAAACATGGGTAATTCACTGGTGAGTTGAGATCAAGGAACAAGGCTTCCGGTCTCGAAGCACAGTTTTGGCTGCTCCTACAGTTTTGCTTCGGTACTGCAGTGTAACTGACTCCTGACCGAAAAATAAAATTTCCATACACGGCCACATAGAGAAGTCAGATTAGAAAAGTCCTAATACGATACCTTAGTCATCACCTTTGTTTATTCATTACTCACAACCGAAGATATTAACATTTTATATTTATCCAATGTCTGKCATGTTTTTGGATGACGTCGCACTTAGAGCTAGTGTGTAGGTACATATAAACCGGATGCAATCCAGAAATAGACGGTCCATAAATCGGTGTATGTGAATTTAAGTAGATTACCTTGAAAACACCTGGCGGACATCTTGGAAGCAGTCTCCAGCTCTTATTATACCTCAGTGGTTGAGATCAGTTGTTTTATATGGCTCAGCGCTGCCAGCCAAGCACCATTGAACTTTTATTTTTATCTACAGCAACAGTTTCTGAATGTAACAGGCTGTTGCTGCAATTTCAGGTAAAAACTCAATAAAACTAGCATCAAATATAAGGAAAATGTCTGTACATTTCAGCTGTTTCAAAAACATTGTTCTGCTATTAAGATTTTTGCTGTTGAAGTATTTGGCTTAACAAGACAATTCTGTTCACACTGCCCTGCTTGGAGGAGGGCAACTGTCAGGTGACTGTCGTGCATTACCTCAAGAGGTAGCGGTCGAGACATTTGTCTAATTCTCTGGATTGTTTCCCATAGCTCTCGAGAAATACCTTCTAATTTCATCAATGTAAAATGGCCATAATAAAGGACTTGACAGGAGAAAAGGAAAATAAAGTATCTCAGCTTGACTCACTTTAGTGGTTATGTACCCTGATAGCATCATCACAGCTAACATCTCCATTTGGGTATCTGGTCAACACCTCACTGCTCATCCCCTCCCTAAACTCTAAACCTTTCATGGTCAGTTTGACCAGACCTGTCCTGTTCTGGCCTTCAATTGGTATTTAGACCGGCCTATTTGTTATGGGGAGGGAAATATTATTAAAACACTTTGTGTTATCAGATGACAGGAGGGAGCAGTGAGAGGTGGAGTTCCATTTCAGGTGACAGGCCTGGGCTGCACTTTTCCTCACACATCAATCACTAACTGCATGTTGCTATTATATCACATAGCTATCAGTATAGGATAGTTCATATTAGTATATTCAGTTGTACTCAGAAGGCAACAAAAATGTATCATGATTGATTTTTACTAAATCTGATCATATAAATCTAAAAGTAATGCTCAAATATCCAGACCACTTTAGATCACTTTAGAGCACAATTCAACTTGATGAATAAATGCCTTTCGAAAATAGGAAGAAAGAAAGAAAGATAGAAAGAAAGAAAGGAAGAAGACACCTCACTGAATAGGACCCCTCCATRGATTCTTTCTTCCCTCATTCAAAAGTCCCAGGCCACCTTGAATTCATTTGAGTGACACATTGACAAATAACGTCCTTAATGTCCTAAGGAAGGAGCCTTACCCCTCTCTACCTCCTCCCCTCTTCACTCCCTTGAGAGGCGATCAGCTGTATCCATCATGCCTCTCTTCCTGACCTCTAGGCACCTCTGCTGCATCAGTGCCGACACACACACATGCACCCCCACTACTCCTGTCCACCCCTAAACCCCTCCTGATTAATAGTATGTAGCCATGTTGCCCCTGGTGACTTGCCTGGCTACCCGTCCACCTCGCTCCGGCCAAACGTCATGCCCACTAATGTTTCTTCTCCACGATCAGTCTAGATTTGCTTCCTGCCCGACAACTTTTCAAACCCGAACACATTCATATCGTTCTGATTGGTCACAGAAACCGATAGGTTGGGGCAGAGCCTGCCTACACGAATCATGTTTGAATCACATCAGCAAACATGCCTTCTAGGATAGCAGGTTATGAAGCGATAGATAGAGCAGTGAAATTAAATTCAGGATGAGTTGTCAGGCAACCTGTTGACAGGGTTTACACTTTAAATTCCATTCCCCATAGCTGACCACAGCACAGCCAGGACCCACAGTGGTCACAGTGGCAGCAGGGCTTCTCCTCTCTTCTTCTTTTTGTCTTAATGGAACAATGGTGGCCGAGGGGGCCTTTGTTAGGCCATGACACAAACACAAACCTCACTGATGAGAACAGTGACAGTAAACCCATTCAGGCATAGTGGACACTTCTTAATCGATATTGATCCTGTGGGAGACGGAATATTTTCCTGACAGATGTGCCAGTCAGGACTGAGAGGAGCTGAGTGGAGCTGAGGCTGTCTCTGCAGGTCTTGATGTGGGTTGAGAGGATAAATATGCGGGTTAATTAGTTACTGTGGGAAGTTAAGATGTGTTCTTGTTTGACAATGTTACTTATTTCCCTCTTTGTTCCTTTGCTAAGATTCTAAAATGTTACATTTAGCCACACACAAAACACATGTGTATGATACAGCAGTTGATACAAAAGCACTGATTGAAACAACATTTCAAAACCTGCAGGATTTTGTTATATACATTTTTTTATATTAAAACACAATGCAAGACTCAAAATGTACTGTACTCCGCACTTAATAACCACAATGTGGTTTATATTGTAATTTAATCTGCTCTGTCTGTCCAAGACAACTGACCAGGACATTCTGCGAATGGATTGTTGAACTCTTAAATCCGGAAATGGATATTCTGAATGTCTAGGTTCTAGTTCCAATGCATCAAAACAGTGAGCAAGAGAGAGAAAGAAAGAGGGAGAAACAGAGAGAGACAGAGAGAGAGAGAGAGAGAGAGAGAGAGAGAGACCAACTGAAGTCATGATCCATAAACTTTCCGAGTAATATGACATACAGTATCTCAGGCTAGAAGGATGGGAGAGAGAGGGAGATACAGAGAGAGACAGAGACAGAGACAGAGACAGAGACAGAGACAGAGACAGAGACAGAGACAGAGAATCAGCCCATGCCCCTGCTCTTCTCAGGTAAACATTTACTCTCCCTGAGAGAGAGAAGGGGTAATGAAAGAGATCTGAGAGAGAGAGCTGAGAGAGAATGAGAGAGAGAGATGGAGGGAGAATGAGAGAGAGAGCTGAGAGAGAGAATGAGAGAGAGAGCTGAGAGAGAGAATGAGAGAGAGAGATGGAGGGAGAAAAAGAAAGAGATCTTCCCCTACTGTTCGTACTACAACTATTTGCACATTGTTAAAAACACTGCACAGCTGATAATAGAACATTTGAAACGTCCTTATAGTTGAAACCTTTATGAGTGCAGTGTTTACTGTACATTTTGTTGATGTTGTTTTTTGTTTCTAATCAGTTTTGTTTATTGTTTAATTCACTTGCTTTGGCAATGTGTTTCCAATGCCAATAAAGCCCCTTTGAATTGACAGAGAGATAAACCAGAGAGATGGAGTGAGAGAGAGAGAGAGAGGCCATACTGTTTACAGGCTGTACTGTTTCCTATTACTCACTTCTTGGCCACAGCACAGTAGACTAAAATGTCAATTAGCTATATTAAAACTGTTTAATTTGATCCTGAGTGTAGGTTATTTTCCTGACATCTGGAATCAAGGACTCATAACCCCAATCTTCAAGAACAGAGACAAATTTGACCCTAACAATTAGAGGCATTTGTGTGAACAGTAACCTGGGGAAGGTTTTCCATAGTATTATAAATGTAAGAGTTCTAAACTTTGTTAATAAGCACAATGTCTTGAGTAAAAGCCAAATTCGGATTTATACCAAAACATCTCACGACCGATCATATTTACACCCTACACACCCTGATAGATAAACATGTCCACCAAAATAATACCAAAATGTACGCTTGCTTTATCGACTTCCAAAAAGCATTTGATTCAATTTGGCATACAGGACTGTTCTACAAAGTTATTGAAAGTGGTGTAGGGTGTAGGGTGTAAAACATATGACATAATTAAACTGGCAATATGTGCAGCATCAAAGTTGGCAAGAAAATTACTGAATTCTTTCGCCAGTGGCGGGGCCTTCGTCAGGGTTGCAATCTGAGCCCTGCACTCTTAAATATTTACATCAACGAATTGGCCATTATTCTAGAAAAATCTTCAGCCCCTGGTGTTAGTCTCCACAATTCAGAGATTAAATGTCTATTCTTCGCAGATGACCTATGCCTGCTGTCACCCAAGGCAGAGCCTGGACCTGCTAGAGCAGTACTGCCAGACCTGGGCCCTGGCAGTAAACCCCAAAAATACTAAAATAATGATTTTCCAGAGGAGATCCAGATCTCAGGGAATTAGACCAAAGTTCTCAATTGGTACAAAATATAGAGTACTGCACACACTACAATTACTTAGGTTTAAAAATAAGCTCAACTGGACACATTAATGATGCAGTGAATGAAATGAGAGAGAAAGGACGCAGGGCATTCTACGCCATTAAAAAACGAATCCAAATTGTTATAAACATTTGGCTAAAACGAATTGAATGTGTCATTGAACCAATTGCAGTTCATGGCAGCGAGGTGTGGGGTCCACTTGCAAAATAAGATTTCACCAAATGGGACAAACACCTTGAAACCCTGCATCAAATCAAATCAAATTGTATCAGTCACATGCGCCGAATACAACAGGTGTAGACCTTACAGTGAAATGCTTACTTACGAGCCCCTAACCAACAGTGCAGTTTCAAAAAATACAGATAAGAATAAGAGATAAAAGTACCAAGTAATTAAAGAGCAGCAGTGAAATAACAATAGCGAGACTATATACAGGGGGGTACCGATACAGAGTCAATGTGCGGGAGCACCGGTTATTTGAGGTAGTATGTACATGTAGGTAGAGTTATTAAAGTGACTATGCATAGATGACAACAGAGAGTAGCAGTGGTGTAAAGAGGAGTGGGGGGATACACTGCAAATAGTCTGGGTAGCCATTTGACTGYATGTTCAGGAGTCTTATGGCTTGGGGATAGACGCTGTTTAGAAGCATCTTGGACCTAGACTTGACACTCCGGTATTGCTTGCCGTGCGGTAGCAGAGAGAACAGTCTATGACTAGGGTGGCTGGAGTCTTTGACAATTTTTATGGCCTTCCTCTGACACCGCCTGGTATAGAGGTCCTGGATGGCAGGAAGCTTGGCCCCACTGGGCCGTTCGCACTACCTGTCATTAGGGTGGGCATTCTATGTGTTATATTTATTTGTTTTTGGCCGAGTGTGGTTCCCAATCAGAGGCAGCTGTCTATCGTTGTCTCTGATTGGGAATCATACTTAGGCAGCCTTTTCCCACCTGTGTTTTGTGGGTAGTTGTTTTCTGTTTTGTGTCTGTACCAGACAGAACTGTTTCGTTTTGTTCTACTTTGTTATTTTGTTTCAGTGTTCAGTTTGAATAAATCATCAAGAACATGTACCACTCTGCGATTTGGTCCTCTTCTTCAGACGAGCGTTACAGAACTACCCAACACCAAAGGACCAAGCAGCGTGGCCAGGAGGAGCAGGGTTCCTGGGCCCGGAGAAGAGAGAGTGGAGGACATCTTGGACATGGGAGCAGGTTATGGCAGGTGACAAGACCCTGCCATGGAAACAGGCGAAGTAGCGAGGGGAACGACAACGATACCAGGAGTCACGGCAACGAAGCAGTCATGAGAAGCGCCCCCAATTTTTTGGGGGGGGCACACGAGGAGATTGGCTGAGTCAGGTTGGAGACGTGAGCCAACTCCTCGTGCTTACCGTGGGGAGCGTGGTACTGGTCAGGCACCGTGTCATGCGGTGGAGCGCATGGTGTCTCCAGTGCGCGTTCACAGCCCGGTGCCGTATATCCCAGCTCCCCGCATCGGCCGGCTAGAGTGGGCATCCAGCCAGGACGGATGGTGCCGGCTCAGCGCATCTGCCTGCCAGTGCGTCTCCACGGCCAGTGTATCCGGTGCCTGCCCCACCCCTCCAGTGTGTCTCTCCAGCCCGGTGAGTCCTGTGCCTGCTTCACGGACCAGGCCTCCTGTGTGTCTCCCAGCTTGGTGAGTCCTGTGCCTGCTCCACGGACCAGGCCTCCTGTGTGTCTCCTGGCCTGGTGAGTCCTGTGCCTGCTCCAAGGACCAGGCCTCCTGTGTGTCTCCCAGCCTGGTGAGTCCTGTGCCTGCTGCACGAATGAAGCCTCCAGTGTTGATCCATGGCATGAACGAAAGCCTCCAGTGATGATCCATGGCACGAAGCCTCCAGTGATGATCCATAGCACGAAGCCTCCAGTGAGGATCCATGGCACGAAGCCTCCAGTGATGGTCCATGGTCCGGAGCCTGCAACGAGGGTCCCCAGCCCGGGGCCTGCAATGAGGGTCCCCAGTCCAAGGCCTGCAGCGAGGGTCCCCAGTCCGGGGCCTGCAGCGAGAGTTCCCAGTCCGGAGCCTGCAGCGAGGGTCCCTAGTCCGGGGTCGTTGACGAGGGTCCCCGCACCAGAGGCGCCACCAAAGTGGGGGGAGCCAGAGGTGGAGCGGGGTCTACGTCCCGCACCGGAGCCGCCGCCGTGAATAGATGCCCAACCGGACCCTCCCCTTTGGAGTCAGGTTTTGCGGCCGGAGTCCGCACCTTTGGGGGGGGGGTACTGTCACGCCCTGGCCATAGAGAGGGTTTTAGTCTCTATTTTGGTTAGGCCAGGGTGTGATTAGGGTGGGCATTCTATGTGTTATATTTCTTTGTTTTTGGCCGAGTGTTGTTCCCAATCAGAGGCAGCTGTATATCGTTGTCTCTGATTGTAGCGTAACACTACCCTCTGTAGAGCCTTGTGGTCGGAGGCCGAGCAGTTGCCATACCAGGCAGTGATGCAACCAGTCAGCATGCAGAGTTCTGTAAGATTATCCTACATGTCCAGAGGAAAACTACAAACAATGCATGCAGGTCAGAATTAGGCCAATATCCACTAATAATAAAAACATAAAAAACATAGCAATTCAATTTTGGAAACATCTAAAATACAGTGACCCCCTCTCATATCACTACCAAGCCCTGCAATGCCAAGAGCTGAGAAAATAAAAGAATCCCCTCATCCAGCTGGTCCTGGGGCTGAGTTCACAAACATGTTCTACTAACACACTGAAGCCTCAGGACCACAACATCCAATCAATCAGAATAAACCAAATTACAACACAGTGAAAAACAAAACTACATTGCTTATTGGGAAACACAAGCACAAAGCAAAATGCAGTGCTATCTGGCCCTACATCGCCAGTGCACCGTGGCTAACTATTTGACCATGGTTACTAATCAAAACCTGAGAAAAACCTTGACAAAGTACAGGCTCAGTGAGCACAGCCTTGCCATTGAGAAGGGTAGACACAGGAAAACCTGGCTCCCTGTAGAGGAAAGGCTGTGCAACCACTGCACCACAGCAGAGCCTGAGACAGAGCTGCATTTCCTGACAAAATGTCAAAAAATAAAACAATTAGAGAGTGTCATTTCCCCAAATTTGAAACCCTTATTCAAGGTTTCAAATAGCTCTCTGATGAGAATAGGCTACCCGTCCTGTTGGGGGGAGGACACAGAGAGCTGTGGGTTGGCAGCGCACTACATTGCTGCCTGCCATAAGATGAGGGACAGTGTCTGACAGACCAACCAACCTGCACATGTCCTCTATATTGTTATTGTTCAATGGTTATTTTGACCCTTGGTTATTGTTGTTACTGTTGTCCCGTTGACAATATTGCTTATTATTATTTTTATGTTGTAAATATCCAAAGTAAGCTTTGGCAATATGTACATTGTTACGTCATGCCAATAAAGCGAACTGAAAAAATTGAGAGAGACAAACACCATTGTAAATACAACCTATATTTATCTGTTTATTTATTTTCTCTTTCATACCTCAACTATTTGCACATTTTTACAACATTGCCAATAATGCCATTTCAAATGTCTATAAATGTCTATTAAAACTTTTGTGACTGTATTGTTTACTGTTCATTTCTGATTGTTTATTTCCCTTTTGTTTCTTGTCTATTTTACTTTCTTTGGCAATGTAAACATATGTTTCCCATGCCAATAAAGCCCCTTTGAATTGAAACTGAATTGAGAGGGCTGAGAGAGATAAAGAGCGGCTGACTGACTGGGTTCTGGTGACTGGTCACTGTGGCCTTGGACTGGTGACTGGTCACTGTGACTGGTCACTGTGGCCCTCTCTCCCCTCCTCTCCTTTCCTCTCCAATCCTCTCCTCTCCTGTCCCACACACACACCGCCTTGCCTTGGCAGGCCTGACGCTGTCATGACCTTAGGCTTCAGTACACATTGTTTGTGTGGGGAGGCATGGTGAAATGACGTGGAAACAACAATGATTCAACCAATGTGTACTAGAGGTCGACCGATTAATCGGAATGGCCGATTAATCGAGGCGATTTCAAGTTTTCATCAACAATCGGAAATGTTTTTTTTTTTTTTTTTTACACCTTTATTAATCTTTATTTAACTAGGCAAGTCAGTTAAGAACACATTCTTATTTTCAATGACGGCCTAGGAACCCCTAAACGAGGCAGAACGACAGATTTTTAACCTTGTCAGCTCGGGGATCCAATCTTGTATTGATTACATTGCACTCCACGAGGGCCTGCCTGTTAGCGAATGCAGTAAGCTAAGGTAAGTTGCTAGCTAGCATTAAACTTATCTTATAAAAACAATCAATCAATGACTGTCATTGCTCCAATGTGTACTAACCATAAACATCAATGGCTTTTCTTAAAATCAATACACGGGGCCTCCCGGGTGGCGCAGTGGTCTGCAGTGCTATGCTGCGCACCAGAGTCTGGGTTCGGCCAGGCTCTGTCGCAGCCGGCCGCGACCGGGAGGTCCGTGGGGCGACGCACAATTGGCTTAGCGTCGTCCGGGTTAGGGAGGGTTTGGCCGGTAGGATATCCTTGTCTCATCGCGCTCCAGCGACTCCTGTGGGGGCCGGGCGCAGTGCGCCTAACCGAGGGGGCGGGGTGACGGTGTTTCCTCCGACACATTGGTGCGGCTGGCTTCCGGGTTGGAGGCGCGCTGTGTTAAGAAGCAGTGCGGCTTGGTTGGGTTGTGCTTCGAGGACGCATGACTTTGACCTTCGTCTCTCCGAGCCCGTACGGGAGTTGTAGCGATGAGACAAGATAGTAATTACTAGCGATTGGATACATCACGAAAATTGGGGAGAAAAGGGGATAAAATTTAAAAAATATATATATATATATATATATAATATATTTTATGGATGGAAAAATATATTTTAAACCTGCATATTTAGCTAAAAGAAATCCAGGTTAGCAGGCAATATTAACATTACATTTACATTTAAGTCATTTAGCAGACGCTCTTATCCAGAGCGACTTACAAATTGGTGCATTCACCTTATGATATCCAGTGGAAAAACCACTTTACAATAGTGCATCTAACTCTTTTTAAGGGGGGGGGGGGGTTAGAAGGATTACTTTATCTATCCTAGGTATTCCTTAAAGAGGTGGGGTTTCAGGTGTCTCCAGAAGGTGGTGATTGACTCCGCTGACCTGGCGTCGTGAGGGGAGTTTGTTCCACATTAACCAGGTGAAATTGTGTCATTTCTGTTGCGTTCATTGCAGCGCAGAGTCAGGGTATATGCAACAGTTGGGCCGCCTGGCTCTTGCGAAACTAATTTTCAGAATTTTACGTAATTATGACAACATTGAAGGTTGGCAATGTAACAGGAATATTTAGACTCATGGATGCCACCCGTTAGATAAAATACGGAACGGAATAACGTTTTGTTTTCGAGGTGGTAGTTTCCGGATTAGTCAATGTATATGGTTTAGAGAGAAATAGTCGACGAGTTATAATTCCTGTAATAACTTGCGGCTGAACTTGAAAGGGCTTCCTTCGTATTTTACCATTCATGTCTTCCATAGAGAATGTCTGATCTACTTCAAATAAGGTCTGTGTTTCGTGCAGGCTTAAACCGCCTCGACGTTTTGATATCCGTGTAAATCTCACTAGGATAATGTCAGGTTTTGGCCAGGACTGTTTGGTTTGTTCACTAGATGTCCCCCTTGCACCTTTTTTGTACCTTTTGTTTTTCTTGCCCTAATTATTGTTTGCACCTGTAAGTCATTCCTTGTTAGTATTTAAACCCTGTGTGTTCCTTAGTTCCTTGCTCAGTGTTTGTATGTTAGCACCCAGCCCCAGCCTTTGTGAACATTTTCTCTTGTTGGATTTCCAGAGGTTCTCTGGTTTTGTTCTCGTGTATTTTTGGATTGGTTTTTTGAGGTTTGTTTTTTCCTTGCTGTTTTTACCACTTTGTGGATTTCTTTTGTATTTTGGAAGATATCTTTTTTTATTAAACCACCATCTCTGTACTGCTGTGTCTGCCTCATCTTCTGGGTTCTGCCATATTAGTGACTGTTTCTCGCACCGGGTCCTGACAGATAAGGTAACGTTTGTCAACATATTTTCAATAATCCACTCTACAATTTTTTATCTTCGCTTATATTTAGCCAATTATTGATCAGAGTTACCTTGTCCTATGGATATCTACACAGTTATAAAATTGGCACATTGATGTAAGCCTACACGAAACACAGACCTTATTTTAAGTGAATCTAAAAATATCCTATGGAATAAATGAAGGAACCGCTTTTCAGATTTGCTAGTGTCATGGGAATTATGACTCGCACTTTGGTTGTCAATTCTTACATGCCCATTATTAAAATAGGATTTCCTGCATATAGAAATTAAGTTTTTGTTTTCAACATTCATCACAGGTAACTAAACTCTATTTTTATTCAAACAGTTGAGAGTATTTGTCTCCTAAGCAGACTCTTCAGATCATGTCACTTCAGAGCTGTGTGCGTGTGTGTATTTTATGTATTTATTAAGTTAAAATAAAGTGTTCATTATTCATTCAGTATTGTTGCAATTGTCATTATTACAAAATGTGTGTGTGTGTATGATATATATATATGTATATATAAAAAATATATATCTTTTTTTAATAAATCGGCATCGGCTTTTTTTGTATCGGTATCGGCATTGAAAAATCATAATCGGTCGACCTCTAATGTGTACCCAGTGGGACTGTGCTTTATAATAAGGAAACTGGAAGCATCATTACATTTTTTCTGGCTGTGGGATTGGCATCTCTACACAGACAGGATGAACACATACAGTAGACTCTTTAAAGTAGAGACAGTTCGGACGCTGTGTTTCTAAGCAGCACAGAGTGATTCAGGAGATTCACCGGCAATGACTCATCCTTCATTCATTACCCTGCATTCAACATTGTGTGACTTCTAATAGAACCTGATTCTGGTGGCTCATGACCTCACATCACCCACCAGGTCAGTCCAACATAGTTAATTAATACACAGTATAACAAGCATGGATGGATGTACATAACCTACCTAGATGTGTCTTTACTGTGGAAAAGGACAACTTAAAAAAACATACTACCAAACAAAATAACAGGATTCCTAGTCATCCTTCACCTTGGCACACATACTGGAAGGCTGACGGAAACCTCTTGCGTAGTTCTTGGCGACAGGCTTCCTGACAAATTACTCCGGCGGCATGTCCAGATAAGTTCCATTCATTTCTACTGGAGGAGAATCTCAACTTTGATTTGAACTAGGAAGGGGGGGGTCCTCTGAAAGCAGCTGAAGGGGACAAGGAAGGGGAGGAACGGGGTGTGAGATAGGGATTCCAGTGACAAGGGATAAGGGATAAGGTGCTGTCCTCCACCTCAGGCCCTGAGATAACAAGTAGGACAACAAGAAGTGACATCCATCACTGCCATCAATCACCCCGATCCACGTACACAGTCAAATGGGGTACGTCTGTAAAAACAATGTTTACTAGTCCCTCATGGGAATCGAATACACAACACCATACAATCGAACATTGTGCAAGTGCCATGCTCTACCAACTGAGCTACAGATGACTTGGCACCAGGGCGTGAAGTGGGCTTGAACCCAGACCCAGCACAACAATTTCATGGCCAGAGACATTCGGAGCAGGAGGGATCTGACTCATTGCTAAGACTAGTTGACAAGAACAGTAGCAATGTATGTTTACTATGGTCTCAGTCTCTTTATGACAAAGATAGCTGCAGCCCTTAAGCAATCATGGATTTCAAGAAACAGGCCCGCATGTGTCTTTGGTGAGAAACACCATATGCTCAAATGTGAAGGAGTTCTGTTCTATTACGGAGAGACGAGAGTCAAGTTCAATACAAAGTTGAATCTTTTTTTTGACTCCCACTCATGAAGGCCCACTTGTCAGTCATTAGATTAAACGTGGATTAGGGAAAAAGTCAATTAGGAGAAACAGGCTATGAACCCTTCTTTTTCAGGTTATACGGTTACTCTTTGTGCTTTGACATTTACATGACTTTTACACTGTCCAGTTTCCAAATATAAGAATTGCTGTCAACAACATAACATGTTGTGAATAATTTCCTGGTACAGCTGATCTGGGAGGGCTTTGTTTTAGGGAGGAAAGAAACCCCACCTCCAGCGGAGGGCTCAATGCCCAGAAATGGAAAAGGTCAGCGACCTTTGACATTTTCATTCAGAGGGAGGAGGGGCCAGGGCATTTGTTAGATTGGCTTTAATGATCCAATTGTGCAACTGTGTCATACTCTCTAATACAATATATAGAGTCAATTTGACCCTTCGCTCTCCCTCCCTCCTTCCCTCCCCCCTCTCCCCGAAACATCTCACCCATCGTTTTCCAGCTGTCTTGTTTCTTTCCCAATCACTCCCACGTGTTTTTAGCCTCTTCTCCTCCCTCACTTCCCCCCTCACTTCCCCCTCCAAACAATCCCTTCCTTCCTCCCTCCCTTATCTTTTATCTCCCTTTGCTTTCATGCTGCAATTTGTAGGTGGGGCTAAGCCACTAATAAGGCAAAATGTACTTAAATGTAGACTCAGCGATATGACATAGATGCAGAAAGTAAACAGCATAATTGGTCAATTTCCACAACAACTAATAGCATTGAAGCGCGAGGCTCAACTTCTCAGCTGTTTTGGTGCCTTAGCTAGCGTGAAGCGAACCCGTGCACATGAGCAGATACCGTGTGTGAGAGCGAAGTCTTGCCTCTCGCTCATCTCAATATCTGATTCTACCTAAGAAGCATACTGTAGCAAGTCAATGTTTTTTTTTTTTATACAAAATATGTAAATTCTAGGACACCATAGAGAGCACTATGTTATTTCTTAGCCTAATTATTAAGAAATAAGAAAATAATTAAATTACACAAAATGATCATGCCTCTTGGCCAACTGTAAGCATGAAAGCTAAAGCTGTAATTTACAGCAATAAACCAAATGTAGGTAAGACTTCACAGAGAGAAACAAACAAATGTAGGTAAGACTTCACAGAGAGAAACAAACAAATGTACTTATTCTGATTTTCAGCACATCTGGTTATTATAAAGACTATCAGTAGCTAGGTTTCCATTCAATTGGCGACAGATCAGATTTTCATGTGAATATTCTAAAATCCGCGTAAGGAAAATATGCTATTTTTCTCACCCGTTGTGAGTTTCCACCAAACTGACTTGTTGCAGATAAAAAAATCAGTGAGTGATGAGGTAGTGCACACAAAATAAACTGTTTCGGTTAAGTTTTCATGTACTGAATAAACATCTAAAAGTTAAATGTGTTTCCATTGCATTTTGAACTCTACTGATAGTTTTGCCACATCTGTTGCGTTAAATAGCAAATGTTCCTACTCTGGTTTTGGCACATGCACTCTAGCCAACAGCTTGCAGACAGCTTGCAGGCTAGTCTACATGATGACATTATTATGGATAGGAGCAATAATCTGTTTTTTTGTAGTCAAGCATCGATCATCATGTCACCAGAATAAGACACTCGATATTTATTGGAAAGGAGCATCAAGATCACTGTGCACTTTTACCACAAAATTAATCTGTAGCATAATAAACTGCATGGTTTCCGGAATCGTAGTGGGAGAACCACACGCCATATCATCGCGTGACTCCAAGTTTACTTCGAAAGGATGGTTATTATATAAATATTTGCACATAAAGGCGTTTCCACCGCCATTTCTCGCATAATACATTTTACAGACACAAAAATACCCACCATGTCGAACTAAATAAATATCTGTCGGCATTTAAAAAATTGTATCGAAACGTCCTGTTTCCATCACAGCTGTCGTGCTTTTTTATATATACGGCATGACTTTCCTTGCAGAAAAACTGTGGATGGAAACGTGGTTAGTGTCAATGTTTTTCTTTCTATCTTTTTTACACAGGGTTGACAATGAAGATGGGTTCTTGGCATTCTTGAACCCCAATAAAAATGACAGGTTAAAAGTTTACAAGCACCCYTGCGGGAAGATGGCTGGGCCAGAAGAGTGACAGCTGGAAGAGGATATCTACAAACAACTCCAGTGCTATTAGTTCTCAGATGACTTGTAGCAGGGCTCAAAGGTTATTGAACATTGTGGTTAACTAGACACCTGTCTGACCTAACTCCAGGTCCACTGACCTTACTTGTGCAAGTATGCTCGAGACCTCTCAACTTTAACATTTCATTGAATATTGTTGTCTCTTGGTTGACGCCCTGGAGATCGAAGGCTAATATTAATCAGAATGATGGTAGTGACATCTATGTGAAATATCTAACTCTTGATCTCTAGTGCTTGTTTTAAGGAATCCCCAAGAAGCGAACATGTATATTACAGTGTAATTACGAAAATAAAGTGCAACCTAAAAATCCATACAGAAACCACTCACTAATTTGGAGGTAGAAGCATATTTTTGAGAATTTTTTTCGAGAATCCACGGCACTGTGGAATTAAACAGTACCATTTGCCAAACATTTATTCAAAATGTCATGTCGTGGCAATTTGATCAATGATGGTGTTTGTTTTGGAGATCATCTGTTTTCCGAGTCATCAGTTCTAAGTCAGAAGGTGTTAAGACAAAGACGAGGATTTCTCCCTGGCAGCTAACTGGATTTTGTCTCTCTTACTACCATAGTCATCATCAGATAAGCCCTTCATGGCCTTCAGCTCATCTTTATGGATAAGGATAATAAAGAGATTGAATCTGTTGGCTTTTAAAAACAAAAAAAACAGCAACCATCAATCTCAATATGTTTTGGTCTCATTACTTCTTTCATCATTTCAACAATGGAATGTAATCTAAAACAATAGAGAGAAGAATTCTCAATATATAATCAGCATGGGCAGTTCATGTGGAACACTACTTAATCTTATCATGATTGTTAATTGCCAAACGGTATCCATTTTTCTCTCTCTGTCTCATTACCCTTGTGAGTTCATTCCAATTCACCCTTCGCAAACTGATATATTCCTGGTGCTGCCAAGAGCAACAGTGAGTGGATACCAAAACCTCTGCATTCTTGACATTATTGATAATCAATTGTTATGGATGTCTTTTTCTGTTATGACGCAGACTGCAGAGTTGACCCACCCCATTACACAGTGGTTTGTCATATAACAGATAATGACAGACGTTGGTGGAAGATAGCCTTGTGTTTAGAGCTTTGGGTCAATAACTGAAAGGTTGCTAGTTTGAATTCTTGAGCCGACAAGGTGACAAATCTGGCCATGTGCCCTTGAGCAAAGCACTTGAATCAAGTTGTTTTGGATTAGAGTGTCTGTTAAATTATGTATATGTATTGTGATGAAAATATAATAATACTACCTATAATTCAATACAGGGTTTTAGAACAATACTGTCTATAAGTGGCTGATACAAAATGGCAGAGAAGACATTAACAGTAGGCTAGAGATGAAACCAGGGAGACTCAAAAGTTGCTTATCAAGCTGTTACCCTGGTAACAACTGCCTAAAATAAGCATTGAGTGATCTCAAGAAATGTCAGGTGGCTTTCAACTAAACCTTTGTCCCTCCCTGCAGGTTTTGGTAGCTGAAAAACAAAAGATCCTGAAAGACAGACCATGGATCGTGAAGGAGAAGAGTCTAATCTTATTGTGACGACTCACTCAAAGTATTAAAATCATACCTGAATCAATACAGCACATTATTGTGTTTCTCTGTTCTTATAAACTAAAGGATTGCTCCCGAGTGATAGAGGCGTCACTACAGACCCTAGTTCGATCCCGGGCTGTATCACAACTGGCCGTGATCGGGAGTCCCTTAGGGCGGCGCACAATTGGCCCAGCGTCATCTGGGTTAGGGGAGGGTTTGGCCGAGGTAGGCCGTCATTGTAAATAAGAATTTGTTCTTAACTGACTTGCCTAGTTAAATAAATGAAAATAACATAAGAGCTGAATCCTTATTTGAGATAGAGCACTCATGACACGGAACTCTTGCAAGTTTCTTGAATATCTCATCAATGCAAAATTTAGGCTGCCTTCAAGCTACTTCCATGTTCCTCAAATTGGGATTGCCTTTAAAGCAGTTAACCGCTGGTGATTTCATAATAAAGCTGCACCATTTAGGAAAGAAAAAAGAGGACCACAAACACAAGAGTTAAAAGAGAAAGAGAGTGAGAGAAAAGAGAGAGAAACCTGTCTGCCACTGAGGAGGCTATTCTTATCTCCCTCAGATTAACTTTACATTGGTCCCTGGGAACAATGTCAGCCTGTGAGGAAGCCAGACCAGGCCAGGGCCAGCACCCCGAGGGCCAAATGGTCAGCTCAGAGCTCTGCTCGGGGCCCCTTACTCTGCCGGAAAGCACATTGCCCTCACTGACATGGCCGCACGTGCTCAGTCCTAAGCCACCCAGAGTTCATCATCATACACATCGGCCGATGACGCCAAGTGAATGTCATCAAAACTAGTATGCTACAAGGAACTGCAGGCCCAGATGAAATGCAAAGGCAACTGATCATGTGACCTTGCTTTATCACAATCACAACAACATAGTGAGGATATTAATAAGACTTATTAGGGTAATCATTTATTGAGATACAATGCATGGGAATATGAAAAACTGATGTTGGTTGCTGAGAACATATGGCTGATGAGACTTCACAACCATACCTGACTCAGTATTGTCTACTAAATAGTCCAAGGCTGTAGTCACACGTAAAATACAAAGCAGTTTGATGACTGACAACAACCCAATATTAGCTAGCAGTCCCAATTTGTGATTAGGTACTTTCTATTTCATTTTCAAATGCTGGTCCTTTTAGGACAGTTTGTCAAAAAGAAAGGTATTTGTCCAACCATAAATTAGGAGGAGGAGGAGGAGGAGAAGGGAGGGATAAATGGGAGGTATTGTGGAGACAGGAGGAAATGAGTTAACCGCTAGGACATGAAACATAGGGGACAGTACAGTAGATTAGGATGGACAGACTGATTTGTAAAGACAGTAATTACAGTATCAGCTCACTGACACCACATCTCCTGGTCACTCCCATCTGATGTCTCCTCTCATTGCCCATCCAAACATACAACAAGATAAAGAAAAGGCAGCTTATTGGCCAATATTTCTATAAAGGTTCTTAGAGTAAGAGACAGAGAAAAAATACAATGTGGCATCATGGTATATTCTATCTGAGCAAATATATATTAGACAGAACATATTTGTTATTTCAATCTAATGCAATATAGAGTTGGATGAATTTTAGACAGTCTCTCTGTCTCAACTTGACCCATCACCTGCAACATGAGGTGTTCGATGGAAAGGAGAAAATATCAAATTCCATGTATAGCCAGCTATAAAACACATACATACAGTCATTGAAAAAAGACTTACCAATTTTCAATTTCAGATGAGTGAATGTTTAAATGTCCATCACGCACGCACAGAATCATTCGTTTATCTTAATGCGCTCTCTCTGAATCTCTCTACACGGCGCTGGTAGCTCCTGCTAGTCCTCTGAGCCACAGTAGAAGACAGGGAGCCCTCCAAGTGACGTCAAGGAATTACTGCATGTAGTGTTTGGCTTTAGTGGGGAAATTGCTTGTAGTTCTTGTAATGAACAGTGCATATAATACAAACAAAGGGTTCAGAACGTGCAAAACTGACGCGCAGTCATTGTAGGCTATGCCTCAAATGCGCGCAGGAGAAGCAGTCCAGTTCAGTGAAAAAAATGGTTTCGCATTTTCAGAACTAGATCGTGGTTCCTCATAATTAATGATTTTTAAAGACATACATTTATATTTATATTTTCCACACCAAAATGGTACTGTTTTCAACAAACAAAGTAGTTGACTATAGTTTATCTCTAAGTCTTCCTCTTCATCGTTTTTCATTTTAATTCGATTTACATTCTACACAATTAAATGTTGGTTAAGTTTGATTTATTTAATGTTTAACACTTAGGCTATACATTGCATCATCGCATAGGCCTACATAAGTAGGACACACAAACTATATTTACTGTAAAGCATACAAAATAAAAGCTTATTAGAATACAAAATGTAGAAATGATAGGCCCACACCATCGAAACTAGAACCACATAAAATGCCTATCTTTTGGCTACATGTTTCATGCATGCACGCACGCACATGTTTTTAATTTCGTAGTTACATATAGATCTAGATGCGTTTTCACATTTTCAAACAGGTTTAAAACAATTGTTCCAACGGTCATTGTGATACAAGTTGTTAATCAGCTCCTTCCATGGGGTTTGACTAAAGGTTTGAGAACAGCTCCCTCTGTCGGGAAAATGCTCGGTTGCATAGGCCTACTCAAGTGCAGGYTGGTAGAGCGTTAAAATCGTTAGGCCAGTAACCGAAAGCTTGTCACTGATGATTTGCCTTTGTAGGTGAATCGCTGTAATACTTCAAAGGAGTTTTAATTTATATTTCCACAAATAATCATTCCAATAGGCCTATACAGCCATACTATTTAGGCTATAAACTGCAGGGTGTGCCTGAAAAACACAACACGTCTAGGCTATAGCTTATAAATAAATAAAAAGTTAAATATCCAACCAATTTTTCCTTTCAATGAAGAGTTGATGTAAAAAAATATATACTATGTAAAAAAAATATAAAAAAATACACATAACTACAAAAAACAAATACTTACTGATATGCTCTAGAGCTTTGGCGAATACTAAGTATTTTTTAAACCTTTGGGCTGGATGTGTCAAGGTGTAGTTTATATATGCATAATCTATTAACAGAATTACTGTTTAACCTCAATTAGCCATGAAATCCCTAATTTGAATGCCACTGCTCTGCCATTTCCCCTACATTTCCCCCATGTGGGCCAATCCCCTAGCAATTCGAGTTCTAGCCGATGAGCTTCAGCCCCTCACCATTTGAGTGACAGCTAGCAAGATCAAATTGTATTTGTCACATGCTTCATAAACAACAGGTGAAGACTAACAGTGAAATGCTTAGTGTGCAGTGCAATCGCCATCGCACTGCACAATGCTCTATCCCATCTGGACAAGAGGAATACCTATGTAAGAATGCTGTTCATTGACTATAGCTCAGCATTCAACACCATAGTACCCTCCAAGCTTATCATTAAGCTTGGGGCCCTGAGTCTGAACCCCTTCCCTATGCTATTGGGTCCTGTACCTCCTGACGGGCCGCCCCCAGGTGGTGAAGGTAGGAAACAACACCTCCACTTCGCTGATCCTCAACACAGGGGCTCTACAAGGGTGTGTGCTCAGCCTCCTTCTGTACTCCCTGTTCACCCATGACTACATGGTCACGCACACGTCTCCAACTCAATCATCAAGTTTGCAGACGACACAACAGTAGTAGGCCTGATTACAAACAATGACGAGACAGCCTACAGGGAGGAGGTGAGGGCCCTGGGTGTGTGGTGCCAGGAAAATAACCTCTCACCCAACGTCAACAAAACAAAGGAGCTGATAGTGGACTTAAGGAAACAGCAGAGGGAGTGCCCCCCTATCCACATCGACGGGACCGCAGTGGAGCAGGTGGAAAGCTTCAAGTTCCTCTGCTTACACATCACTGACGATCTGAAATGGTCCACCCACACAGACAGTGTTGTGAAGAAGGCGCAAAACAGCGCCTCTTCAGTCTCAGGAGGCTGAGAGGCACCRAAAACCCTCACAAACGTTTACAGATGCACAATTGAGAGCATCCTGTTGGGCTGTATCACCGCATGGTACAGCAACTGCACCGCCCCCAACCGCAGGGCTCTCCAGAGGGTGGTGGTCTGCCCAATGCATCACCGGGGGCAAAGTACCTGCCCTCCCGGACACCTATAGCACCCGATGTCAAAGGAAGGACAAAAAGATCATTAAGGACAAAAACCACCCGAGCCACGGCCTGTTCACCCCGCTATCATCCAAAAGGCGAGGTCAGTACAGGTGCATCAAAGCTGGGACCGAGATACTGAAAAATWGCTTCTATCTCCAGGCCATCAGACTGTTAAATAGCCATCACTAGACGGCTTCCACCCGGTTGCGTAACCCTGCACCTTAGAGGCTGCTGCCCCATAAACATAGACTTGAAATCACTAGCCACTTTAATAATGGAACACTAGTCATTTTAATAATGTTTACATATTTTTGCTTTACTCATCTCATATGTATATAATGTCTTCTACTGTATTTAGTCTATGCCACTCCGACATTGCTCATCCTAATATTTATATATTCCTTAATTCCATTATTTTACTTTTAGGTTGTGTGTATTGTGTGTATTGTTGTGAATTGTTAGATATTACTGCACTGTTGGAGCTAGAAACAAAAGCAATTCGCTACACCCGCAATAACATCTGCTAAACATGTGTATGTGACAAATAAAATTTGATTTGATTTAGGCCTTAACAGTTTGTAAGCACCGTTTGTCACCGTTATAGCGCAATTAATGTTTTGTTTAGTGTTGTGTTGTGGCTTTGCTGGCATGCGTCAAAACAGTTTTTGGGGAGTTTGCCCCACCAAGATGTACAAGCTAAAATCGCCACTGGCAGGCACCATCATCAAAAATGGCCAGAACAACAATGCATTGGCAGGGCAATTCAAACAAGCCCAGGGTTGGGTAGGTTACTTTCTAAATGTAATCCGTTACAGTTACCGGTCCAAAATTGGAATCAGTAATGTAACTTTTGGATTATCCAAATGTAGTAATGTATTCTGATTACATTCCGTTACTTTTAGATTACTTTCCCCTTTAGAGGCATTAGAAGAAAACAAAAATGTATTTTACAAATTGAACAACATGTATTGCAGGATAAAATCAATGTTAAAGTTAAATAGCTGGCCATATATGGATGTTCAATTTTACTTTATGGGTTGATTATGTAGGCTTCTTCTAACCCATCGCTTTCTACTACATATCTACTACATTAAAAACAAAAGTCTATCAGAATTCCAGTCATTCAAATAAATGTTATACCCCTTGATCTTCAAGAATAGGACTTGGAAATATGGAAGTATAGATTGGCCAAATTGCTTTACCTGAGAATGATCCTAAAACGAAGGACTTATTAGCCAGCCCTACTTCGTTGTTTATGATTTTGTTGTCATGGATGACTGATTGAGCTCATTGATTCGAGTTGAAAAGTAAATMCTGCACTCATGGAATGGCATGCTTTGAGCACTACTGAAAAGTGCTATTTACATGTGAAAATGAATGCCATATGCTGCATTTGCTATAGGCCTATTGTTAAACTTTTTGTTAGAGACACTTTGATATCTTGATAATATGCAGCTATTTAAAGGGCAAATTCACAGATGAAACAGTTACAAAACGGTCGCCCGCCTCTGTTTTGGTAAAAAGCTGAGGGATGGGCCTGGAGAAAGGTAACAATAATGTTGATATCATGGATGGTCAGTCCTTGCATCCATAGCTCTGTCCATTAATCTGAGAATGGTGATATCAAAATTATTGTTTTAACCATGTTATGAGGCTATACAGTGTTTGTTTACATTTACAATGTTTACAAACATGGGAAAAAAACATCTGTATATTGTGGGTTCTCATGGAGTGRGACAGTTGAACTAAGCTAATGAGGCATTTATAAGTTATATTCTTCAAGAATCAATGGATATATATATATAAGTCCAAATATGTATGTAGCAACTTCAGATTGCCCCTTTAAGTCTAACAAAAGTGTACAAATATGAGCATGTGTCCATTAGGCCTTTGGATWAAAAAAAATGTATCAGTATGAATTAGATAAAAGCCCCACTTTTATTCCATAGGCTTGGATCAACACTATGCAAGCTGTTGCAATAGCGCATTTTTCACTGGCTGTCCACTGGTTTCAAAAACAATGATTGATAGGCATCTTAAATTTCTTGAATTCAACCATTATTGGGTTCAAATACACCTGTAGATTTGTGAACAGCCGTCCACAACAACCACAATCTGTAAGGRGCAAATAGCTAAATGAGAGAGCAGCAGTGTGATTCACATCAATTTCGCAATGAGAAGTGATATCCGTAACACCGTAGACTACACCACTAGTGCCATCCTTAACTCCAAGCATTTATTCAAATTGGATAATCTTTGGATGCCGACAGCAGTGGAACAATTGGAATACATAGCTTGGACTGTAGCCTAGAAAAGCCTATTCCTGATCTTTTCCCGTGATCCATCATACACATTTGGTGTGTCATCATAGTGGTCTCTGACTTGTGGTCAGACTCGCTCAGGTGAAACAAACTTACATTTGCGCCTTTTTTCAATGCTGATTTGAATGTCATTGCGAAAACAGAGAAGTGTCAAATGTTTTTTTACGCAGACATCCTTTCTGAATTAATCCTCGAGGTAATCATCTAGTTTTTCAAAAGTATCGGTAATCTGATTACAATATTGTTGCTGGTAATGGAAAGGATTACAGTTACCGTTTTTTTGTAATCCCTTACATGTAATGGATTACATGTAATCTGTTACTCCCCAACCCTGAACAAGGCTAATATGTGGTGATAATGTATTGGGCCTATAGCTTACTGCACAAACCTCATTACTACAGTACTTTTTAAAAATTGGTTAATGTTGCATAGGCTTATGTTTTTTAAATGAATGTAAAAAAAAATCTGAGCGGTAGATCTTGACTTGCATTTAGACTCAGATGGTTGGTGACCAGCGTTCTAGAGTTTTCTCTGTTAACACTATCAACGTGTCCCTTTACTGTGGCAATTGTGATCGAATCAAAGCAAAATTAGCCACTATCAATGCAACATACCGAAACAAAACGAACTATGCAAGAGACTGTTGTAGGTAGAACGCATCAGAGTAGGATTATATTGCATTGACATGCACTACTCAGCCCATACTCTAGACCAGTGGGGCATAAACAATCAGAGCTCTGGCCTATATGTGAATAGACCATTGCCATTTATGGATTTGTGCCATTTACTTTGAACTGGATTGGGTTTACAGCATAAGCAGTCATGAGTAGATGCGCTTGCTTTAAGATCAAAGCGAGAGCTGCATGTAGCCATGTGTGCACATTTTGTTCATATGCTCTGCTAGTTAGTGAGTTATTAGCCCAGTTATATATCTCTTTGTAGTCAGCAAAATGGGAATGATTGCTTCCTACAAGAGCACAAAACTTGTACAGCTCAATACATCTTTGGAAAATAGCCTTTTCTTTTGTGTTAAAGGGGCAGTGTTGTATATTGAGACAGGCTTGAATAAGCTAAGTAGCCAATAGGGTAGCATAATTTGTCTGATTCTCTATAATACTGGTTTGAGAATAATAATGCATTTTATTTTGTGAAGTGGTTTGTTGCATCAAACAACACAACAGCATTTTCAATGTCAAGCACTGCATGTTTTTTTCAAAAGTCTCACTGAACAAAACACATTGGCTGCTACTGTAGGCTGAATGATAGAACAACTATTTCCGTGTTAAAATATTATAAGATGCATTTTCTCTATTGTTTTTGATGGTAGGCCACTCTGGAAAGCCTACATTATGATCAAATAGCCACAGTAGCCTACATGGCCAATGTTAAAACTGTAACTTAAAGCGGGTACAGCCTCAGTGTTCACAGTAAACACAAGCTGGAAGTTGCACATCATTTTCATAATGGTCAAGTTTGGCTCAGCAGACCTGAAATTTGCTCAGTGCCGAAAAAAATGTAATATCACATTGCTTAGAGGTTCTTTTTCAACAATGCAGAGTTAAAGATAAAGATACAAAATTAAATAAAATTTGACACAATAAATAAATACACAGTAAATAACAATAACGAGTAAAAAATAACATGGCTATATACATATTGGAATACCAATACCGAGTCGATGTGCAGGAGTACGAGGTAACTGAGGTAGTTTTTCTACATTTTGTTACGTTACAGCCTTATTCTAAAATTGATTAAATTCATTGTTTTACTCATCAATCTACACACAGTACCCCATAATGACAAATCAAAACAGGTTTTTAGAAAAGTTTGCTAATTTATAAATCTGAAATATCACATTTACATAAGTAGTCAGACCCTTTACTCAGTACTTTGTTGAAGCACCTTTGGCAGTGATTAAAGCATTGAGTCTTCTTGGGTATGACGCTACAAGCTTGGCACACCTGTATTTGCGGAGTTTCTCCCATTCCTCTGTGCAAATCCTCTCAAGCTCTGTCAGGTTGGATGGGGAGCTGCACGGCTATTTTCAGCTCTCTCCAGAGATGTTCGATCGGGTTCAAGTCCAGGCCCCGGCTAGGCTACTCAAGGACATTCAGAGACTTGTCCTGAAGTCACTCTTGGATTGTCTTGGCTGTGTGCTTAGGGTTGTTGTCCCGTTGGAAGGTGAACCTTCGTCCCAGTATGAGGTCCTGAGAGCTCTGGAACAGGTTTTCATCAAGGATCCCTCTGCACTTCGCTACGTTCATTTTTCCCTRGATCCTGACTAGTCTCCTAGTCCCTGCCGCTGAAAAACATCCCCACAGCATCATACATGGCATTCAGGCCAAAGAGTTCAATCTTGGTTTCACCAGACCTCATGGTCTGAGAGTCCTTTAGGTGCCTTTTGGCAAACTCCAAGTGTGCTGTCATGTGCCTTTTATTGAGGAGTGGCTTTCGTCTGGCCACTCTACCATAAAGGCCTGATTGGTGGAGTGCTGCAGAGATGGTTGTCCTTCTGGAAGGTTCTCCCATCTCTACAGAGGAACTCTGGAGCTCTGTCAGAGTGACTATCGGGTTCTTGGTCGGGTTCTTGGTCACCTCCCTGACCAAGGCCCTTCTCCTCCAATGCTCAGTTTGGCTGAGCGGCCAGCTCTAGGAAGAGTTTTGGTGATTCCAAACTTCTTCAATTGAAGAATGATGGAGGCCACTGTGTTCTTGGGGACCTTCAATGCTGCAGAAATGTTTTGGTACCCTTTCCCAGATATGTGCCTCGTTACAATTCTGTCTTGGAGCTCTACGGGCAATTCCTTCGACCTCATGGCTTGGTTTTTCCAAATCATGTCCAATCACTTGAATTTACCACAAGTGGACTGCAATCAAGTTGTAGAAACATCTGAAGGATGATCAAAGGAAACAGGATGCACCTGAGCTCAATTTCGAGTCTCATAGCAAAGGGTCTGAATACTAAAAATCTGTTTTCGCGTTGTCATTATGGGGTATTGCGTGTAGATTGATGGGGTATTGCGTGTAGATTGATGAGGATCTACACGCAATATTATTTTATTTGATCCATTTTAAAATAAGGATGTAACAAACAACATTTGGAAAAATGGAAGGMGTCTGAATATTTTCCAAATGCACTGTATATACTGTATAGTATAGGCTACAGTAGGCTACAAAATAAACTTTCCAGTGACACTGACTCACCTAATGTTGAAGATGAAGCCTAAGCTACTCAGTGATGGCAAATGCGCTCTTGCCAATAGCCTACATCAAGATAAGCTAGCCTACTTTGAAAAACAGTGATGTTCGCTCAGAATCGCTCAAAAGTTGTTGAGAAAACAATTGTTTGCTTATTCAAACAGATTAGTCTTCTCTTTTCAGCAGTAGGCATTTGCTTTCCAAACAGTATGCCTACCTTTTGTCATGATTGTGTTAAAAATGAGCAAAAGGCAAATTGACCAAAAGGCAAATTAACCAACCATATAATTATAATCCATAGATGGTAGTTCCCATTCAAATCAGGACTGGCAACCATTGCTATTGTACCCATGAGTTTAACAGTCAAAATGCCAGGGTTAGAGGTTCCAAAACCCTTCTATGGATGATATGCTTTTTACCACAATGCAACAAGCTGTTTTAGAATGAACAAAAATATAAATGCAACATGCAACAATTTCAAAGATTTGACTGAGTTACGGTTCATTTAATGAAATCTGTCAATTTAAATGAATTATTTAGGCCCTAATCTATGGATTTCACATGACTGGGATTGCAGATATGCATCTGTTGGTCACAGATACCTTAAAAAAAAATAGGGGCGTGGATCAGAAAACCAGTCAGTATTTGGTGTGACCACCATTTTCATCATGCAGCACAAGCACATAGAGTTGATCAGGCTGTTGATTCTGGCCTGTCGAATGTTGTCCCACTTCTCTTCAAAGGCTGTGTGAAGTTGCTGGATATTGTCTGGAACTGGAACACGCTGACGTACAGGTCAATCCAGAGCATCCCAAACATGCTCAATGGATGACAAGTCTGGTGAATATGTAGGCCATGGAAGAACTGAGACATTTTCAGCTTCCAGGAATTGTGTACACATCCTTGCGATATGGGACTGTGCATTATCATGCTGAAACATGAGGTGATGGTGGTGAATGCGTTGCACGACAATGGGCCTCAGGATCTCGTCACGGTAACTCTGTGCATTCAAATTGCCATTGATAAACTGCAATTGTGTTCATTGTCCGTAGCTTATGCCTGCCCATAACATAACCCCACCGCCACCATGGGGCACACTGTTCACAACATTGACATCAGCAAACCGCTCGCCCACCCGACACCATCTGCCCGATACAGTTGAAACCAGGATTAATCAGTGAAGAGCACACTTTGTGCCAGTGGCCATCTAAGGTGAGCATTTGCCCACTGAAGTCGGTTACGACGCCAAACCATAGTCAGGTCAAGATCCTGGTGAGGACGACGAGCACGCAGATGAGCTCCCCTGAGATGGTTTCTGACAGTTTGTGCAGAAATTATTCTGTTGTGCAAACCCACAGTTTCATCAGCTGTCTGTGTGGCTGGTCTCAGACAATTCCGCAGGTGAAGAAGCCGGATGTGGAGGTCCTGGGCTATGGTGGTTACACGTGGTCTGCGGTTGTGAGGCCGGTTGAACGTACTGCCAAATTCTCCAAAATTACATTGGAGGCGGCTTATGGTAGAGAAATGAACTTTCAATTCTCTGGCAACAGCTCTGTTAGACGTTCCTGCAGTCATCATGCCAATTGCACGCTCCTTCAAAACTTGAGACATCTGTGGCGTTGTGTTGTTTGACAAAACTTCACATTTTAAAGTGGCCTTTAATTGCCCCCAGCACAAGGTGCACCTGTGTAATGGTCATGCCGTTTAATCAGCTTCTTGATATGCCACACCTGAGACATAAGTTTTTTGTGCGTATGGACAATTTCTGGGATCTTTTATTTCAGCTCATGAAACATGGGACCAACACTTTACATGTTTATATTTTGTTCAGTATATAACCACCCTCTTTCCCCCTCCTCAGATCATGAACAGGCCTGGCCTCCTGAGTGGCGCAGCGGTCTAAGGCACTGCATCGTAGTGCTAGCTGTGGCACTTGAGATTCTGAGTTCGAGTCCAGGCTCTGTTGCAGCCGGCCGCGACCGGGAGACAATTGGCCCAGCATTGTCCGGGTTAGAGAAGGGTTGGGCTGGCAGGGATGTCCTTGTCCCATCGTACACTAGCGACTCCTGTGGCAGGCTGGGTGCAGTGCACGCTGACACGGTCACCAGGTGCACAGTGTTTCCTCCGACACATTGGTGCGGCTAGGTTCCGGATTAAGTGGGCATTGTGTCACGAAGCAGTGCAGCTTGGTTGGGTTGTGTTTCGGAGGACACATGGCTCTCGACCTTCGCCTCTCCCGAGTACGGGAGTTGCTGCGATGAGACAAGACTGTAACTAACAATTGGGGAGAAAAAGGGGTGAAAGTAACAAAACAAAAACAAACAAAAAAATAATACAAATAAAAAGATCATGAACAGGCCCAGTGGCTCCTTATTGGCAGAACCGAGCATGGTAATTCGTATACTATTTGTTGTGTTTATGGAGAAACAGAACAGGGTGGACACAAATTATATCTAGGGGGTCCATGTCTGCCTTTGCCACCCAATAGAGCCGGCCCTGTCTGTCGTCAGTATTGTAGAATAATTCTAATGTTATGATAAGATTGGAATGTGTGTTTTCAGGATGTAGTTGCCTACTTTTGAATGAGTTTTGGCCCGGCCTCCTTATGTTGAATTGAAATTTATATTGAAAAGACTGGAACAAGCTCATGAGCTGGGCACTGCAACATAATTGTTGCGTTCCACTGTGTCGTTGCATCAACCAATGGTTGCGTGCATGTCATCGACTGTGTCATTGACTGTCAGATTGCTATAAAATATGATATGGTTAGCTGATAGGTAAAGTACTTATCCAGGCGTTGTAAAATATGGCAATGTCTAACACTGCCTCTGAACTTAAGACATGAGGGCGATGAAACTACGGAAAGCCATTCATTTCCAATTGAGAAGCAGCTAAGTGTGCGGGGACCGTTGGGCAATGCGAGCATGGGCGAGGGACGTGAACGGCGCGGGACCAAAGTTGTGGAAAGCTGAACTTTATGAAAATACTTTGCGACATTGCGGTGCGCTTGCCAATCAAGGGTCACTATAGCTTCCAGTCCCTACTGGATTGGCTGTTGATGCAAGCTTGCTAGCACCCACAGGAGGGCGAAGCTGGTGTGGCGAGGAGTACAATTGCTAGTCAAAACACCAATAGAACAATGAGACAGATATTCCACCGGATGTATAAATGTGAAGCATCAGCTTGGCGTTTCCACTCACTACTAATATGTTAGTGAGTAGGAAGCCGTGGCCGGCAGTGGGAATAGATGGAAGGATATTAATTTTGGCCGACATTCTGCTAATTTTCTGAATTAGCAGAATGAGCTCTTATGAAACATAAGAGCTCAAATACAGTTTTCTGGTCCCAAATCTACAATATGTTACGATTTTTTTTGTTTTGAAAAAAGACATTGTCTTGAAGCATTGCAAATGCAAATTGAGTTAATGCACACATGCACTTCACAGAGTAGGCTTTCCATAACATAAATATGCAAATAATGCTAGAAAGTGCCAATAGGATCTCGCTATCTTGTGCTTGGCTCTGCCCACCTCCTTGCATGTTCCGCCCCTATGACTCATTTGAAACGACGGGCTATGGTCTATCTTGGTAGAGTTATTAAAGATCTTTGGTTAAATTGTACGGTAACAGTGCGTTTCTTGGTAGAGTTATTAAAGATCTTTGGTTAAATTGTACGGTAACAACGTACATAACGTGATGGGGGCGATGATATTACAGCCCTATTCATTTTGGCCTCAATGGAGGGAAGTGAAGTGGACAGGGGGACAGTTGGGTGATTCTGGTATGGGCGAGGGAGCTCACTATAGCTTCCAGACCCTACTGGATTGGCTGTTGATACGAAGCACTACATAGCCTACTTGCTAGCTTGCTAACGCCCAGTAAGGGCGTAGCTTGAGTGGCTATCCGAATTATCGTGTTATATGAAAATCCCCAGAAAGCAGTGGAACGCGACCTTTGTCACCATCATGATCGCGTGCTCAACAACCCAGCCTGTGAACTCCTTGAACGCGCTTCCAGTGTGGCTCATGCGCAGTGCTTGACATTTCAAAGTTGCTTCTCCGGTGTTTGAACAGGAAGGCGGACATGTTGGTCAGGCAGTGGGAGAAAATCGGGCATAGTCTATTTTTCGAAAAATAACAGATCCAAAGCCGATGTATCTATGTAGAACCAGCACGATTTCCGTCTGTATCGGTCAACATCAATGGCCGATGACCACGCGAGGTTTACTACGAAAGGACAGTAATGAAATGTTTTAACAAGACCGTGTTTTAAACTGATCGAAATTTGGAAGCAAAGTTTTTTTTTTTTTTTTCGCCACTTCTACTTTGCAGCTGTCAGACTCATTTGACTTTTTTTGCAAGGGTCTGGCTGGCACTGATGGACAGGCCTGGAGTAATGTGGCTAGTTTGCAACCTATCGCCGGATTTTTAAAAAACGGTTTAATTTTTACAAGTTGATTTTGGATGTATCGTTATCTTTTAAAGTCCTGCACAACTCCGCTGCTGCATCCTGTGGTCGCCGACTAATCTGTCGTCGATGCAGTTATCTTATTTTGAATTGTTGAAGTTGTCTTCGTTATCTGAGCTGGGGAAACATTTTTCTCTTAAAATGTGGCTTTTGAATATCAAACGTTTCATCGTCTGTGAAAAAACGAGAAGAAACACGTTTCTTTGATTCAAACTGCAGGTTCTACGGAATTATAGCTAGCTAGCTAAACACTGACTGAGTTCACGCGAAGGGAAGAACATTAGGCTAGCTAACTAGCTCTATAGCTAGATTAATTAATTTTAATTATAACACCGGCGTAGAACTCTACTTAACTGCAACAATGTCTGCTGGAGAAAGTTTGGAGGCTCGTTTTGAGAAAATCGATGCCATGTTGAAGGACCCGAAGTCGGAAATTAACACGGATTGCCTTTTGGTAAGTTACTGTTAGCTAGCCTGACAATGAACTTGGCTTGTTAGCTAAAGTTGGCTAATGCTAGCTAACATACGCATGCTAGCTAAYTTTGTGGTTTGTTTAAATGAACGTACTATTTAATTTAACTAATCAACTTGTTAACTACCTGATTTGTTATTAACCGCAACTAGCTAACGTTATACGAATAACTAGCTGTATGTAGGCTATATTTGGTAGCCAGTCGACATCTTGAAGATTAGCTAACTAGTGGGTAGTTAACTAACGTTTCTTAATTGGCTAGCAAGCTGAACAAGTGGCATCCAAAACAGCGATGATAAGTCATATAGTGTTACTCTAGTTAGCTAGGGCATCTATGCTAYCTAGAGCATGACTGAATAACTATTAATCAACACAGTTTAATGTCTCATTCATGTTATAATTACAATTGCCTATTTTCAAACCGTCAACACTGTTGAAGTTGCTATTGTCCTGTTTGACCCTGAGGGTATTTTGCAGACTAAATAGTAAGACAGAAAGCCAACGTTACACTGTATATAATCTAGTTGTTTCCATGAAGATAGTCAGTCAATCATAGTTCATAGAATAGGCAACGAAAAAAAGTCATGTCTCAAGGTGAAGTCGTAAACCTAAGTGCAACCTGCAGTGACACAAGTCACTGATATATTTGTTCATTAATTTATTTTCCATTTGAAGATTAAAGGGCCGACAGTGGAAGAAATGAGACAGTGTTCGGTGCTGTCTGCTTGATGGCCTCCTTTGTTGTATAATGGGCATTACTAGAGGACACTCTTTGTAGAGTATACACGAAAAGTATATATTTTTTATATATCCTCTGAAGTGTAAGCTACAGTATGCATCAGGCCTGTTCTAACCTGAAATCCCAGCTGCATCAGTTAACCTGCTCTGGTCTGCCAACCCTGACGATTTCCTGTCTCTCACTCACGACTCATCACTGACTCGTATCAGACTGCCACGTGCTAAACCTCAGAGAAATACCTCCACAGGCTCTACTGTATCAATGATGCAAATTTTAAAATGACTGTTGAGGTTTGACCCCCCAGAGGAGACAGAGGCAATGTAGTCTGTCAGGGGCCTGTTCTGTGTCTGGCTATGTTCCTATGCATGTCCATAACACTTAAAATGCATGCCCAATACACTGCTTCATTCTAAGTGGCATGCAAGTGTGTATATTGGAACATAGCCTTTGTCTCTATCATTTAGAGCGTCATAGTAAAGCCTGGATGTCTTTGATCCACATCATTAGCAGTTTCTGTGTATTGGACTGACAGTGATTGCTTTAGACAACAGTTTCATATGAGAGGATTAGATACGTAGGCCCCATGTGTGGTTACACTGTAACTAGCCTCTTGATGAATTGGGTTTTGAGGAGATCACATACACTGTCAGCTTCCTGAGGCCTTCGATGGATCAAGAATCCAGGTGGAGCAGTATCTATTGGAAAGTACTAGCCTGAATTTCCTGCAGTTGTCCTCAGCAACAGCAATTTATGCTGACTGGTATGAACCTCGTAGAATGATGCAAATAATGTTTGACAAGAATTAAAGGATTCTTCTCTCACCAATAGCTGGGCAGCAGGTATTAGGCCAACTATCAATCAAACAGACAGGGAATCCCGTGCTTATTTTGCCAGCCATAGAAATGCAATATATGCAGCCTATTCATACAGCATCTCATGCCAATACGGGCCTCTGTCTTAGGGTATTAATTATGGGAGAGTTGACAGTGACTGAAACAAAGCATGATTGAATTTCCCTTACACTGGAAAGGGTGCCTCATTCACTGATGATAAAGGGAGCATTCAAATCATTCACTCACTGGGAGGAAGGTTTTCCTGTAGCCCTACCCACCCCCACCTTCCTTAGTTCACTGTTATTTTTGTATGTAACTAACTCTGACTCTTAAACAATATCAGTTGTTTAGTCTCCCTGACCTCTCTGCCTGTCTGCCATAGAGAAAGGCAAGGCAATTAAACTCACCTAATGCATATGCTCCGGCTCTCCTCTGACTTTTAATGGCAGAAAGCTGTGGGGACTGTCCCGCAGCGCAGGCCAAGGGCAGCTACACACAAGGGTGTTGTTCCTCTTTTCCTCCTAGTTGCAATCTCCTTCTCATCAATGAATGGAAGCCTTTGCTTCAGCCCCCTCTCCACCACTATGCTACTCCACCCACAGCTTAATAAAATTCCATGCTAATCAAATAACCTCTTGTCTTTGACTGGCCTGGTGTCCCCTGTGTGTCCCAAAGCCATTATGTATGTGCGGCCTGCGCCTGGAAAGAGTCAGAGCTGCTTGCCCAGCCTCTGCTCTGAGGTAGCTAGATGGGTGTGTTCTCTAAATACCCATAAAACCAAAATTATGTTGAACGTAGACTCGTGTTTCCGAAAGAGCCTTTCTTTGAATCGGGACATTTAACTCATAAAGCAGTTTCCAACATGTTTGGCTGCTATGCTCTGGATAATCGGTTCTATCAAAATGCACAATGGAAGTGTTTTACTTAGGCTGCTATGGTTGTTGTATCTCTAATCTGATTTGACTTGGGGTTGGTTTGCCACTAGCCTGGGTGGGGTACGGGGTGCCAGTCTTTCTGCTCTCTTGCCAACTCCTTATGGAACTGCCATGCCAAATGTTGCTAAGTGCTCAGCAAGACTAGCACCCAGGCAAGTTTGCCACTGCCTTGGCCAAATTAAGTTATGCTGTTGTTCTTTTGCCTGTTGTAGGCTGTGTTTTGCTGTGACATTTGGCCTGCATCCTCTACTCATGGGTGGCCTATCACTCAGACGCTGTGTTCCAGCCCAGTCATGCTTATCTTCTCCCGAAGTCATTTCTCTTGGAGAGAGAGGGCCTTATCTGTAACACTGCCCGCCCTGCATCGCTCAGCTCCAGGCAGGCTCCTGCTCCTGAGAGCCTCTGCACAACCAGAATTCCTGGCATTGTGAAGGGAAAGCTCACTGACATTAAAGGGGGCTGCTATTGTCTATGTAGTTAGCTATGTTTGTTTTTTCATAGGGCTTTTGATAGCTCACACAGGCTTAGTTTTGAAAAATTCTCATGTCCAGGAAATCCTTGAATAGAAGCCTATTTCAATCATAATTGCTAGTTGGTAGTCTCCTTGGGTTTGATCACATTTTTGGTAAATCCAAGTCTCGGGCTGGCAGAATGGGATGGCTGGATTAATCTGTTGGAACTTGCCTGATATGGACCCTTGTTTTGAGATGGAAAGACTTCCTGGCATAGCTCAGTCTTTGTTGTTTCTTTGACACTTGGTACATTTGGCTCCCTAGCCTAGATGTATGTTTGGCCTCTTCCTTGAGCTAAGACTAAGAGTGTATGAAATTTACTTTGCTTGGGTGGATCACACATTTTGGTTGCATGTCTCGTGAGTTTTAGGTATGTTTACTGGCGGTGGTCGTGCAACGGAAATCAAGAACGTTGAGGCTATAGGTGGTTTACGATCAGTGCCCCCTCCCTGCACTGATAATTCAGGTGCTAAAGTTCCTTGTGTATCTGGCTACTTGCTTAATACATAGCTGTGGTGTTAACGTCCATCTTAGCCCCCAAAGATGAACGGCATGCCGTTGAGGAGAAATATGGACGTATTGGTGGTAAAAGTTGAGTCCGCATTGCATCTGTGCACAGCTTTGTCAGAATGGTCCAGGCCAGTGCTGTGACTGTCAGTTGTAAACTCTAAACTGCACGCCTCAGCTATTCACCTGCCTATTGGAACAACAATAGGCCCAGCTATTCATTGCAGCACATAACATTCCCCCTGAACTGACTGATCATGTGCAGGAATGCAGACGAAAATGATCCAGTCCCAGGCCCTTTAATAAATGGGCAACCCAACCTCCTTCCGTGATTCATTTCCTTTAATGTCACTGCCTCCTGTTTTTTTTCTTTTTTCTATCCCTTTAATCTTTTCCTTTTTACCATCATTCTTTTACTTTTAATCCCACTAACCAATGAATCTCCCCCTGCCTACCCTGGCTGTACTGTCTGTGTTCAGTAGAGCCAGCTAGTTGGCCAGCCAGTCAGCAGAGCTTGTCTGAATTGAGCTGCGGGTCAATGTTTAATAAGTTGGTTTAGGCTTGCTAGGTTATCTCTGGGGTGAGGTCAGGAGTCCTGGCAAGGTAAGCCAGGCAGCCATGACTGAGTTTACTTTGCCTTGAGATTCCAGGGCTCAGTCAGTACTAAGAGACATGTGAGTGGTGCACCGCTCTCTGTTGGAATGACTCAATTATATTTTGACGTGAAAGCCTTTTTGACAGCCAGTACGACTCACTGGGGCCTCATAAGGAAATGGAATGCCCCGGTTCGCCATGCCTGGGTTCACTGTCATTGCCATTTATCCACGAATCTAGTTAGATATGCGGTCTTTCTAGGTAAGTGGGATTTCCTGTCTGTAGATATTATGAACTGTTACTCCCTCTTTTTTTTTTTCTTCTGGCATTGAGGACAGTTTGACTCGGCTCTCTGATGGGCCTTGTTGATTGGCAGGTGGAGTTTTCCAAAGTTCTGGCCTACATCCCCATGACACTGTATGCAGGCAATTGTCCTAGCCATGCTCATTAGTTGGATTTTTCAGCCATTGACAATGCATTGCAGAAAAAAAATGAAGTATGCAAAAAGCATGGCAGTTATACACTTTTGTAAATAGGTCTAGTATTGCTTTAGTATGAGTTGCAGACTGAGAGAGCAGGCCATTGGCACTGTTCTGTGGTGTAGATGGATGGCTTTACTTACTTCCTAATCAGATTTTGCATTGTGAACTGACCATCTGTATTGCTCTTATTTGGGAAATGGAAATGAGAAGTAAGGCTTCTCCGCCTGGCCTTGCCCCCAGTGCCCATTGTTGGCATTTTAGAGAAGGAAGATGTGGTTGAGTCGCCATGGAAACTTAAACTCCAACTGAAATGTCTGGAAAGAGGTTGTCCTCCACTGGATTTTTCTACCCTTCAGTTTAATATAAAGAATTGTTATGTCATTTTATTTTTTGTGTAATTTTTTGGGGGTGTAGTCATGCAATTTTAAATGTATTTTTCATTAATAGAGTGCTTTTTGTTATTTTATTTAATAATCGTATGGATGGATACGTGTCACTCTGCGGCCGGCTGCATCAGCAGAAAGCTGTAAAGGCAGTGAGTTAGAAGGCTGCAATGCAGGCCTCTCATCTCCATTTTCTTTTGCTATTTTCCCCAGACTGCCATATGATTGTTTGAGGTTTGATTTTCTTCAGTGTGTGAAGTGAAGCATACTGAAGCCCAGGAGTTCCCAAACTTGTTCACTCAGGGTCCCCCTTCCAGCATTGGGGAACATCCCATGCACCATCTTCGCACGCGCCACGACTATTTCTATTGGCTCAAYCACTGTTCACATCCTTGTTGGTGCAGAGAATTTTGAACATTTAAGGCTTATTTCCTGCAATTCTACACATTTTGTCATGGGGTGCAAAGAACATATTGCAGTTTTTAAAGCATATTTTGCAATTTTATACTTGTTGCCATGTTTAATGTGTTCGTGTGATATTTGAGTGAGGATAAAATAATATATCTATTACAACTTTCAAGAGTAAGTTTTTAAAGCCTGACTGAGTTCCTTAAATAGTAAAAAGAAAATGGGGTGCGCTAGGGCTGGGCGGTATACCGTTTTTTGCGACATACCGGTATTGATCCACAAACCGYTTTGGGTTTTTACTTTACCTTCTATAACAGTATTTGAATGTTTGGTTTGTTAAATGTGATACGCAGTGTGTACCATCCATTTTTATAGTTTGCAACTTGAGTCGTCTCTCTCCAGTCTCGCCACGCTCTCCATGCCGCTTTCCACACAGACCTATCCCCGTCTCCTGTTTCTCAAGGAGCGCATTTGTTGTTCTTCGACCACGAGACACTTGCGTTCAGTCTGCATGGACAATGTTGATGACAATGATGCAGTTCTCACGTTGCTTCTTCATATACATCTACTAGCATTCTATAATTATACTATTAGCTTGTGTTTTTTACATCTGCAAACAGCTAGTCTGTCTTAGCAAGTTGTTTCTGAATCTTCTTAGCTGCTGATTGTTAGCTGCTAATGCTAATCGCTAGCTGATAAATGTACTAAGAGCAAGCGTAATGAGCTATACAGCCTCATAATACCAGTGATGGTATAGACCTAAATCAGCATGTTTGTTCAACAGTATCTTCTAAATTAAAGTTGAATACGCATAGCAAGAATATGTTAGCTGCATGAAGTAGCTAAGAAAAAACATTGTATGTATCTAAAGATTATATAGGGTCCCCTAGGAAACACAACTGTTGTTCCTACCTTGTCACAATAACTCCTCCCTGGCATTTTCATTCCTTGTCTGTTACAGACCTATATCCATCCTGCCCTGCCTTTCTAAAGTCTTCAAAAGCCAAGTGAACAAACAGATCACCGACCATTTCGAATCCCACCGTACCTTCTCCGCTATGCAATCTGGTTTCCGAGCTGGTCATGGGTGCACCTCAGCCATGCTCAAGGTCCTAAACGATATCATAACCGCCATCGATAAGAGACAATACTGTGCAGCTGTATTCATCGACCTGGCCAAGGCTTTCGACTCTCTCAATCACRYRATTCTTATCGGCCTACTCAGCAGCCTTGGTTTCTCAAATGACTGCCTCGCCTGGTTCACCAACTACTTCTCAGATAGAGTTCAGTGTGTCAAATTGGAGGGCCTGTTGTCCGGACCCCTTGCAGTCTCTATGGGGGTGCCACAGGGTTCAATTCTCGGGCCGACTCTCTTCTCTGTATATATCAATGATGTTGCTCTTGCTGCGGGTGATTCCCTGATCCACCTCTACGCAGGCGACACCATTCTGTATACATCTGGCCCTTCCTTGGACACTGTGTTAACCAACCTCCAAACGAGCTTCAATGCCATAGAACACTCCTTCCGTGGCCTCCAACTGCTCTTAACCTCTCTAGGGTACATGAGACGGTAGCGTCCCACCTCTTCAACAGCTAATGAAACTGCAGGGCGCCAAATTCAAAACAACAGAAATCCCATAATTAAAATTCCTCAAACATACATGTATTTTACACCATTTTAAAGATACACTTGTTGTGACTCCAGCCACAGTGTCCGATTTCAAAAAGACGAAAGCAAACCAAACGATAATGTTAGGTGAGTGCCTATTCACAGAATATCACAGCCATTTTTCCAGCCAAAGAGAGGATTCACAAAAAGCAGAAATATAGATAAAATTAATCACTAACCTTTGAGGATCTTAATCAGATGACACTCATAGGCCTTAATGTTACACAATACATGTATGTTTTGTTCGGTAAAGTTCATATTTATATCCAAAAATCTGAGTTTACATTGGCGCCTTACGTTCAGAAGTTCCAAAACATCCTTTGATTTTGCAGAGAGCCACATCAATTTACAGGAATACTCATAATAAACATTGCTAAAAGATACAAGTGTTATGCATGGAATTTTAGATGCACTAATCCTTAACTTCTCTAGGGTAGGGGGCAGCATTTGTAATTTTGGATGAAATGCATGCCCAAATTAAACTGCCTGCATCTCGGGCCCAGAATATATGATATTACTGATAGATTTGGATAGAAAACACTCTAAAGTTTCCAAAACTGTTAAAATAGTGTCTGTGAGTATAACAGAACTGATTTGGCAGGCAAAGACCTGAGAAAAATCAATTCAGGAAGTAGTTTTTTMGGGGGTTTTGTAGTTTTCTATTCAATGCCAATACAGTATCCATTGACTTAGGGCTCAAAATGCAGTTTTTATGCCTTCTACTAGATGTCAACAGTCTCCAGAAAATGTTTCAGGCTTGTATTCTGAAAAATGAAGAAGTAAGAGCAGTCTGAATGAGTGGACCCTGCCGTGTCACAGAGCTTTTTCCTGCGCAAGACCGAGAGKGTGCGTTTCTTGTTTACATTTTATATTGACGACGTTATTGTCCCGTTGAAATATTATTGATTATTTAGGCTAAAAACAACCTGAGGTTTGAATATAAACATCGTTTGACATGTTTCTATGAACTTTACGGATACAATTTGGATTTTTTTGTTTTTCCGTTTTTACTTTGTTTGAGCCTGTGGATTACTGAAGAAAACGCGCAAACAAAACGGAGGTTTTTGGGTTTAAAGAGACTTTATCGAACAAAAATAACATTCTTTGAGTAAACGAATGTCTGCTGAATGCAACCATATGTAGATCATCAAAGGTAAGAGATTAATTTGATCTCTATTTCTGACTTGTGTAACTCTTCTACCTGGCTGGCTACTGTTTGTAATGATTTGTCTAGTGGGCTATGTTCTCATAATCGTAATGTATGCTTTCGCCGTAAAGCATTTAAAAAATCTGACACCGTGGTAGGATTAACAAGCAGTTAATCTTTAAACCTATGTAAAATATGTTTAGTTTTCTGAATTTTTATAATGAGTATTTCTGTATTTGAATTTGGCGCCCAGCAGTTTCACTGGCTGCTGTAGATGTGGGACACTACCGTCTCACGTGCCCAAGAGAGGTTAATGCAACCGCTGTGTCAGATTTCAAAAAAGCTTTACGGAAAAAGCAAACCATGCAATAATCTGAGTCGGCGCTCAGAGCCCAATAAAGCCACAAATATATCCGCCATATTGTGCAGTCAACATAAGTCAGAAATAACATTATAAACATTCACTTACCTTTGATCTTCATCAGAATGCACTCCCAGGATTCCCAGTTCCACAATAAATGTTTGTTTTGTTCGATAATGTCCATTTTATGTCCAAATTCCTCCTTGTTCTAGCGTTCAGTACACTTTCCAAACTCACGACGCGCGGGCAAGTCCAGCAAAATGTACGGGCGAAAAGTTAAAAGTTATATTACAGTCCGTAAAAACATGACAAACGAAGTATTGAATCAATCTTTAGTATGTTTTTAACATAATTCTTCAATAATGTTCCAACCGGAGAATTCCTTTGTCTTCAGTAGTGCGATGGAACAGAGCTCGCTCTCACGTGAACGCCCATGATCAGTGCATGTTCAGATCATGATAGACCTTACTCATTACCCTCTCCTTCGGCCCCACTTCACATTAGAAGCATCAGACAAGGTTCTAAAGACTGTTGACATCTAATGGAAGCCTTAGGAAGTGCAACATTACCAATATCCCACTATCTTCAATAGGAGCTGAGTTGAAAATCGACCAACCTCAGATTTCCCACTTCCTGGTTGGCTTTTTTCTCATGTTTTTGCCTGCCATATGACTTTTGTTATCCTCACAGACATCATTCAAATAGTTTTAGAAACTTCAGAGTGTTTTCTATCAAAATCTACTAATAATATGCTTATCTTAGCTTCTGGGCCTGAGTAGCAGGTAGTTTACTCTGGGCACCTTATTCATCCAAGCTACTCAATACTACCCCCAGCCATAAGAAGTTAAATTCTAGTTTAACTAAATGCATGCTCTTCAACTGATTTCTGCCCGCACCCGCCTGCCCGACTAGCATCACTACTCTGGACGGTTCTAACTTGTGGACAACTATAAATACCTAGGTGTCTGGCTAGACTGTAAACTCTCCTTCCAGACTCACATTAAGCATCTTCAATCCAAAATTAAATCTAGAATCAGCTTCCTATTTTGCAACAAAGCCTCCTTCACTCATGCTGCCAAACATACCCTCGTAAAACTGACTATCCTACCGATCCTTCACTTCGGCGATGTCATTTACAAAATAGCCTCTGACACTCTACTCAGCAAATTGGATGTAGTCTACCACAGTGCCATCCGTTTTGTCACTAAAGGCTCATATACTACGTACCACTGTGACTTGTATGCTCTCGTTGGCTGGTCCTCGCTACATATTCGTCGACAAACTCACTGGCTCCAGGTCATCTGTAAGTCTTTGCTAGGTAAAGCTCCGTCTAATCTCAGCTCGCTGGTCACCATAGCAACAGCTACCCGTAGCACGCGTTCCAGCAGTTATATTTCTCTGGTCATCCCCAAAGCCAACACCTGCTTTGGCCGCCTTTCCTTCCAGTTCTCTGCTGCCTAATGACTGGAACAAATTGCAAGAATCACTGGACACCCTAGACCCACTCCAATTCGCATTCTGCCCCAACAGATCCACAGATGATGCAATCTCTATTGCACTCCACACTGCCCTTTCCCACCTGGACAAAAGGAACACCTATGTGAGAATGCTGTTCATTGATTACAGCTAGCTCAGCGTTCAACAGCATAGTGCCCACTAAGCTAATCACTAAGCTAAGGACCCTGGGACTAAACACCTGCCTCTGGGTCCTGGACTTCCTGACCGTCCTCCCCCAGGTGGTAAGGGTAGGCAACAATACGTCTGTCACGCTGAGCCTTAACACTGGGGTCCCTCAGGGGTGTGTACTTAATCCCCTCCTGTAGTCCATGTTCACCACGACTGCGTGGCCAAACACGACTCAACACCATTAAGTTTGCTGACGACACAACAGTGGTAGGCCTGATCACTGACAACGATGAGACGGCCTATAGGTAGGAGGTCAGAGAACTGGCAGTGTGGTGCCAGGACAACAACCTCTCCCTCAATATGATCAAGACAAAGGAGCTGATCGTGGACTACAGGAAAAGGCGGGCCGAACAGGCCCACATTAACAGCAWCTGGTCCATAGTTTCAAGTTTCTTGGTGTCAACATCACCAACGAACTTTCGTGCAGTTTATCATTGCAGTTTAAAGCCTAGACTAGAGTTGTTTTACGCACTTGAAAACAATATCATTATTCATTACATTATGCTGTAGTCTAAGTAGGATACATTTAATGTCCCTAAAAAACTGAAACAATAGGGTAGCTTTTGGAGCTGCGTGCCTAGGGATTGGGAGCGCACTGGGTAAGCCATCCTACTTATGATTTTGTTATCTATGTCTATTTATTTTGTTGTGTAAATTGATTGGCTCTATTCACTGCATTATTAAGCCTAACATTGAGTTCATGAATTATTGGCTAATATGCATACACTTCTAACTTAGGCTACCTCTCCAGCCTGTGTCTTCATTGTTCTGTTGTGTAATTACACACCTGGCCTCTCCACTGCCTCGGCTATTCTTCTTAAATCTTGTGGAGTCCCAGGAACAGCCAGATTACAAAAGCTTGTTGGACACTTATTTAGACTCAATTGATTTACTAATATCCTGTTGGAGGAGAGAGGCATCCTTGCTCTTGCTTGCTGAATGTGAAATAGGCTACACGCTACAGCGTTTAGAACGGCCGTGGAAGTTAGAAGCCCCTGTTTTCCTATAGGCCTGCTATCTTAACGCTGATAGGCTACATCCTGACAAAATACACCATATTAGTGGTCTGCTAATGTACCTTTCTGGATCTTTTTAACTTTTGAGAATAGACCCAAACTGATCCAAATGGTTGCATGGTCATGCCTAGGCTATGCAGTTATTTCGGCATGAAACAAAACAGGACGTTTGAGAGGTTATTCAACTTAGCCTACATCACTTTAGTTTACAGCCTATAGACACTGTGTACTCACGTGATAACAATAATAAATTCCTCATTGCACTGTTATGGTAGCCAAGGTAGAATAATTGTATTGTCTAAAAATGTAGGCCTAATCAATAGTGGAGCTTTGTGTGTCCCGCCTGTAGGAATGCACACATCTGACATTTCATAATCTGTTTAAAAACATTTTTTATTGCACTTTGACAGGTAAATATTTAGAATATAGCCCTAATATTTAGCTAATGAATGGCCTGAAGTATGGCTTGTTATTTTGGTTACACATCACTAGCCTCTCTATCCCACCTGTTCCCGTGCGCTGTAGGCAAGCATCTCCGCAATATGCCATTCCTCTTCTCGTGAAAATTTATTGGCCATTTATTTTCTTTTTTTATACTAGGCCTAATAGCCTATTCTGGAATGGAGCAATCTTGCCCTTGCTAATTGCTGAATGCAAAAGACGGCTACAGCATAGGCCAAATGAACTGTTGGTGTGATCACTTTTAGCCGGTTATGAAAACATTGTTGCACTGATGCATTGCAAATAGTTGCACAGGACAGACAGAGATGAGCACAATGAAAAAGACCCAAAGGAAACTATTTGAAAAATGGAAATCACTTACAAACCACTTGAGCAACAAGGCAATGTTGACAAACTGTAAAAGATGCGCAGGCTAAATAGCGTTGTTGAATTCTACATTTAAATAAGAGGTAATATGTAGCCTATTTGCAGTTGTCAGTATAACAATAAACACACCTTATTAATAGGCAGCGTGCAGTAGGCAAGGATGCGTTCATCAGTTGATTGACAGGTGTAGGACTATAGAACGATGAATAAGCTTTCCTCTAGAATGGAAGCTCACAAACGTTTTAGTTAAACTATAGACTACATAGCGTATCATTACAATTACAGTTGTTTACTTTTAGGCTCTGTAAACTGACATTCAAGTAATTTACAGCTGCAATTTTACCACTGTGCGCTGCAGTAGGGAAGTGAAGTGGAGGTTTGGCTGTGTCCATAGCAAGGTTTGAAAATGAAGCGGCTTGGCTAGTCACTAGAGCCATATTAAGGCTATAGGCTACAGATGGCTCTGGCTATTGAGCTAGGCCTACTTTCTCCGAGCCTTATTGGCATATAGGGATAGTCTATTCAATTAATTAGCCCTAGCCTAGTACAGGATTTCTGTTTTTACTTGGCCTGAATGTATCGAGCAACAATTCCTAATGTATCAGTTGGTAGGCCTGTTATGAAATTAATTTAGTTTTGTCGTGTCCTCATGCCTGATTGGATTAAACAGTTTCTTTCCACTAGATCGTATCAGAGACTAGGGTTGTTGTGGTGACCGTATTACAGTCACATCGGATGTCATGAGTCATGTCAMSAGTCAAATTCCACATGACTGTTGAGTCACTGTAGTCTCTTCTTATGCACTCTGGACATGAGTTGGTAGTACCCAATTTGCTAAAGACGATCAGGTCGCTAATGGCCTGGTACTCAGTGCTCTATTATCCCTCTAACCACTCTGACTTCAACACAAATGCAATCAAAACATCAATCACTTATCAAATCAGTATCTTGCTTTCAAACTCACCATTAGGCTACATTTTTTGACCTTACCGTGGTGCTCAATTTTGAAGAAATTCAACAACTTGTTGAAACTGAGTGGTAAACATGATCATTGTTTCAAAGCCAAACACAACGTAATGGACCGCTTTCTAAGGTGATTTATTCAAAGCATTTAAGACGTTACATGTGTAACACCCATACGCACATTAGAGCTTATGCATAGGCCTATATATGAGCCCATGCCCCCCCCCCCACACACAAAAAACGTTAGTCAAATAATGATTGTGACGTTATACAATACATAGCCAATAGCCTCCTAGTGCATATTACGCACTGCAGATAAACATTGAAAAAAGCTACGTTTTAAGATGTCTTTGGTACATAATTGGTCGTGCCTTTATTCCATAATATATATTTTTTATAGTAGTCACCTTTTGAGTGTGGACTGTATTCTTATGCATACTGGATGGATTGGTTACCTCATGCTATGCTCCAAACTTTCTATCCATGAGTCTGGGAGAGAACGCATAACCCTAGGCGAGATGCTGTTGGTTCATTGGTTGTGCAGGGCGCCTCACAGAGTTAACCTACAATTATAGTGAATTTGATTTTGAATAGCCTAGTAACAGGTAATTGTTTTTGTATTTTCATAATTAATAGGATGACATATGACCTTAGCTACAGAATATCTCACCACTGTGTTAACTTCTCTTTTTCTCTCTCCATTCCTTTCTCGAGTGCGCAGAGATAGGGGCTGTCAACAGTTTAATGAAATATGTTTTTGTAGTAAAAACCTGTTACTATTGATGCACCTGAACAGATTTCTCTTTCCCCCCCCAAATTAAGCACTGGGAAGCTGCAGGAATATTTTTGGAGAGCCCATGGCATACGGAGTTTGCCCCTGTTCCTACCCATTTGTTAATGGTCCGTTCTAAATCGAAACAAATTTTACATATTACTAAAGACTAGATTCATTTGAGAGTAGTCTGATGGGTGAAAATATAATGAACAGGATGTGCAGCCTCAGGCAAGGAACAGAGCACAAGCTTTTTTCAAATGGTCAATGGGAATGGAAAAATTATTTACATGACAATAACCGGCTGAGGACATTTCTTGACCGCCACAGCACTAACTGGTAGGGTTGATTTATCTTGGATGCTTAATATTTTACTCAACTTATTTTTTTTATACAGTGTAGGGTCACCATTGACATCAGGATCTCATTTACAAGCGAGCCATGTGAACATACACAATTTAATACTCATAATGTAAGATCTCAATACAAGATTAATCAAAACAACTCTCACATATCACCTCCCTTAAACTCCATCTAAACTGTCCAATGGGAGACCAGTGAGTCTAATTTCAAGGTGGCCTGAAGGCTATTCCATGAGCTGGGGGCATAAAAACTAAAAGCAATTTCCCCCAGGTCACTGGTTCCGTGACCTCCGGAACCAGCCAGTCCAGAGAGCGGTTCTGAAAATGTCTATCAGCAAAAAAATCAACATCCTCACTGTCAACTGCGTTTATTTTCAGCAAACTTAACATAACAAGATTCAACAACTGAGACATAAACTGAACAAGTTCCACGGACATGTGACTAACAAATGGAATAATGTGTCCCCGAACAAAGGGGTGTCAAAATCAAAAATAAGTCAGTATCTGGTGTGGCCACCAGCTGCATTAAGTACTGCAGTGCATCTCCTCCTCATGGACTGCACCAGATTTGCCAGTTCTTGCTGTGAGATATTACCCCAATCTTCCACCAAGGCACCAGCAAGTTCCCGAACATTTCTGGGGAGAATGGCCCTAGCCCTCATCCTCCGATCCAACAGGTCCCAGATGTGCTCAATTGGATTGCGATCCGGGCTCTTTGCTGGCCATGGCAGAAGACTGACATTCCTGCCTTGCAGGAAATCACTCACAGAACGAGCAGTATGGCTGGTGGCATTGTCATGCTGGAGGATCATGTCAGGATGAACTTGCAGGAAGGGTACCACATGAGAGAGGTGGATGCCTTCCCTGTAACGCACAGCATTGAGATTGCCTGCAATGACAACAAGCTCAATCCGATGATGCTGTGACACACCGCCCCAGACCATGACGAACCCTCCACCTCCAAATCGATCCCGCTCCAGAGTACAGGCCTCGGTGTGACGCTCATTCCTTCGACGATAAACGCAAATCCGACCATCACCCCTGATGAGACAAACGCGACTCGTCAGTGAAGAGCACTTTTTGCCAGTCCTGTCTGGTCCAGCAACGGTGAGTTTGTGCCCATAGGCAACACTGTTGCCGGTGATGTCTGGTGAGGACCTGCCTAACAACAGGCCTACAAGCCCTCAGTCCAGCGCCTCTCAGCCTATTGCGGACAGTCTGAGCACTGATGGAGGGATTGTGCATTCCTGGTGTAACTCGGGCAGTTGTTGCCATCCTGTACCTGTCCCGCAGGTGTGATGTTCGGATGTACCGATCCTGTGCAGGTGTTACACGTGGTCTGCCACTGCTAGGACAATCAGCTGTCTGTTCGATCTCCCTGTAGCGCTGTCTTAGGTGTCTCACAGTACAGACATTGCAATTTATTGCCCTGGCCACATCTGCAGTCCTCAGGCATGCTGCAAGGAGGCATAAGGCACGTTCACGCAGGGACCCTGGGAATCTTTCTTTTGGTGTTTTTCAGAGTCAGTAGAAAGGCCTCTTTAGTGTCCTAAGTTTTCATAACTGTGACCTTAATTGCCTACCGTCTGTAAGCTGTTAGTGTATTAACGACCGTTGCACAGGTGCATGTTCATTAATTGTTTATGCTTCATTGAACAAGCTTGGGAAACATTGTTTAAACCCTTTACAATGAAGATCTGTGAAGTTATTTGGATTTTTACGAATTATCTTTGAAAGACAGGGTCCTGAAAAAGGGACGTTTCTTTTTTTATACTGAGTTTAGAATTAATTTGATTAATCCCATTTCTGTTTCAGCGCGCAATGTTCCAAATTGCTTTGATGCGTTTTGATCTATTTTTATTCTCGTCTGTCACTCCTGTGCTGTGCACATTCCCACTCTCACACCGACACCAAGCCCCTCCCCCTGCCACTCACAACAAAGACGAATGATCATCTTCCTATTTGACAACAAGCAGTTTTAACTTGCCATTTGCATTTCAGGTTTTTACTGTAATAGAGGAGAACTTAACCATTGTAACGATATCCTTTTTATGTCACAACTCCTAAAAATGTACAACTTAGCAGACCCCACTAATACGGGAGTTAATGAACGTGTGGGAAATTAATGCTCAGTTTCTGCCGGACACGGCATTGAAGTACCACTATCATCATTTTAGCCAAAGACTGGTGCTAGCGGTCTGGTCTGTTTTATTCATGTGCAATGAGCATGAAAATACACATTTACTTGTGCAGTGTGTTCACACCCATAGAATTTTCCCACATTTTGTTGTGTTGTGGTCAAAATATGACATTTACATTTTTGTCACTGACCAATACAAAAATCAAAGTGAAGGTACAATTATTTTTTTTATTTTTTATTTTATTTTTATTTTTTATACAAATTCTTAAATTTAAGCTGAAACGTCTTGGATCAATAATAATTCAACCCCATTGTCATGGCAAGCCTAAATAAGTTCAGGAGTAAACATTTGTACCCCAACACATATTACCTGTAAGGTCCCTCAGTCGAGCAGTGAATTTCAAACACAGATTCAACCACAAAGTCCAGGGAGGTTTTCCAGTGCCTTGCAAAGGGCACCTATTGGTAGATTGAATATCCCTCAGAATGGTGAAGTTATTAATTTCACTCTGGATGGTGTATCAATACACGCAGTCACTATAAARATACAGGGGTCCTCCTATCTCAGTTGCCAGAGAGGAAGGAAACCGCTCAGGGATTTCACCATGAGGCCAACCGTTAGTTGAATTCCTATTATGGGAGAAAACTGAGGATGGAGTTACTCCACAATACTAACCTAAATGACAGAGTTAAAAGGAGGAAGCATGTACAGAATAAACATTTCCCAAACATGCATCCTGTTTGCAACAAGGCACTAAAGTAAAACTGCAACAAATGTGGCAAAGTAATGAACTTTGTCCTCAATACAAAGTGTTATGTTTGGGGCAAATTCAACACAATACGTCACTGAGTGCTACTCTTCATATTTAAATGAATGGTGGTGGCTGCATCATGTTATGGGTATGCTTTTCATCTGCAGGGACAAGGTTTTTTAAAATGTATTTTTTATATAGAATAAAAAGAAAAGTAACAGAGCTAAGCACAGGCAAAATCCTAGAGGAATACCTGGTTTCATCTGTTTTCCAGCAGACACTGGGAGACATTCACCTTTCAGCAGGACAATAACCTAAAACACAAATACACTGGAGTTGCTTACCAAGATGTCACTGGCCTAGTTACAGTTTTGCCTGAAAGCCGCTTGAAACTCTCTATAGCAAGACTTAAATGGTTGTCTAGCAACGATCAACAACCAACTTGAGAGCTTGAAGAATTATTTTTAAGAATAAAGTGCAAATATTGTTCAATCCAGGTGTGCCAAGCTAGAAGACTTACCCAGAAAGACTCACAGCTGTAATCCCTGCCAAAAGTGATTCTAACATGTATTGGCTCAGGGTTGTGAATACTTATGTTAATTAGATATCTGTATTTCGTTCTCAATAAATTAGCAAATTTTTCTATAAATATGTTTTTACTGTCATTGAAGGGTATTGTGTAGATAGGTGAGAACAAACATTTAATCCATTTTGAATTCAGGCTGTATCAACAAAATGTGGAATAAGTCAAGGGGTATGAATACTTTTTGAAGGCAGTGTGTATATAAGGAATTGGCAACACGTTCTCATTCTGAGAAATAAGCTTCTTATCCAGGTAGGCTACTCATTTCGACAAAGTGAACAGGCTGTGTTGTTAAAACAGTTGGAGATTGACAGGCGTGTGCATTCATAACAGTTCAACCGTGTTAGAAAGCAAATCGATCCAAGTTGGCTTGACTTTAAAAGATGCAATATGTAACTTTTTGGGACGACRTGACTAAAATCACATAGAAATGGGAGTTTTAGATCTGTCATTCTCATTGAAAGCAAGTCTAAGAAGCAGTAGATGTGTTCTATGTGCGCTATTTCTCTGCTTTCCGTTTTTAAGATTCAGTTTTGCATCTTTTACTTTCAGTTTTGTACACCAGCTTCAAACAGGTGAAAATACAATATTTTTGGTTAAGGAAAATGTATTTCACAGCAGTTTGTACAATCATTTTCTATACTTGCTTGTTTTTTCACAAACTGAAAGATATTACGCAAACTACTATAATTTTAGCAACCAGGAAATGGCGGAGCTAAATCAGTGATTATTGCAAAAAAACGCATGTTAAACTATTTTGATAAAATAATTAAATTATTAGTGGGTCTTATTTTTGAGGGCTTATATTTAGCCTAGGTATAATTCATTTGATTATTAACGACTGTTTGAAATGCAGTGTATTGACCTTTAATTGTGCAACAAAGCTTATTTAGTTGTAATTATATATTCTTTACCAAGAGATGGTGAATCTCCCATACATAAAAATATCAAGATTTTTTTTGGGCCATGTCACCCAGCCCTTGATCCTAAATAGTTTTGCATCTTTGCTCAACTCTTTTGCAAATAAGCATGCACTGTTGAATAACTAAGTATAAAGGATAGAGCTAATCCCTGGTTCACACCAACTACCAGAGAAACTTCACAAGAGAAATGCAGCTTGAGCTAAGGCTGACTGCTAGTCCTTCAGATGAGAAATAGATGTCAATCCCTAGTTGGAAAAGCCAAAGCAAATACTTCTTTAATTGTGTATCTGAGAATGCAGCCGCCTTCTGAAAGGTAATCAAATCTCAAACAAAACTCCATCCCTCATTACCCGAGCAGGTTATGACATTCTGTGGTCCCATAACAGATACGATGGACATATGTAAAGCTTTTAGCCCTCTAGAGTCTAAGCAAGGGGGGGGGTTCTACTGAGCTAACATATAGAATTGTTTGTTTTAAGATGGTCACTTATTGCAGAATCATTAACCTATATTTTTAACTTGACACTTGTTTCTGGTGTTATCCCTAAGATCTGGAAAACGTCACATGTCCTCTCCCCTACACAAAGGCGGAGACCCTTCTGGCTTGGTTAACTACTGTCCCTGGCCAACTCTCAGCATAGAACTTCACATTCTATTCTTAATGAGCACCAATCTGGTGTTAGACCTGGACGGAGCACTGTTTCAACAGCTACACTTGTCTTCGATTATGTGCTATGTTTAGACCATAAAAATCATTGTGCTGCCTTGTTTACTGACGAAGGCAMTTGATACAGTTGACCATTTCCTACTGTTTCGTTCAAAGGTTGTCTGACATAGGCCTAGATCAGGCATCTTGCAATTGGTTCAATTATCTAACGGACGGCCACGCAACACGCGCAGAGAAGCACACGCCTTAACTTCACTCAACTTTGTAGAGTTATCCCAGTTAACACTATACAACATTTCCCTTTACTGTGGGAATTGTGATCAAATCAACGCGATATTAGCCACTTTCAATGCAATATACCGAAACAAAACAAACAATGCAAGATTTAGTATGCAAAACGAACTATGCAAGAGATTGTTGTCGGCAGAATGCATCCGAATAGGAATCTATTGCATTGACAGGCAGGACTCAGTACTCTACACAGACCGGTACGCCATAACCAATCAGAGCTGCAGTACGCCTATATGCAAATGGACCATTGCCATAAATGGATTTATGCCGTTCACTTTGTACTGGACTGTTTTACAACATGAGCGTCARGATTTATTATGCACTGTTTTTTTGATAAAAGCAAGAGCTGCATGTAGCCACGTGTGCACATCTGTTCATATTCTTTGCTAGTGAGTTATTAGCCCAGTTATAGCCAATTTATAGCAACGTGGGAGTGATTGCTTCCTACAAGAGCACAAAATGTGTATGTTTCTAGACATCTTAAAAAAATTAAGGTAATTTTTTTTTTTTTTTTGTCTTAATTAAAGGGGTTGTATTTTGAGAAAGGCCTGAATAAGCTAATTAGCCGAAAGGCAGAGTTTTTACATTTCTGACTCTTTAATAATGGTATGGGAATAATAATAATTTTATTTTGTAAAGTGGTTTCTTCGATCAAACACAACATTTTCAGTCACCACCTTATCTGAATGATAAGTGAATCCTGGATCCTCCTTCTGGATATCATCTAGTTCGAGCTAATAGCTGTTCTGAAGATTTTTTAAAATTTAACTTCTTACGGATCACCTCGACAACATCCGGTCAAATTGCAGAGCGCGAAATTGAAATTKCATAAGTCGTAATATTAAACATTCATGAAAATACAAGTGTCATACATAATTTAAAAGCTTAACTTCTTGTTAATCCAGCCGCTTTGTCAGATTTCAAAAAGGCTTTACGGGGAAAGCACACCATGCGATTATCTGAGGACAGCGCCCCGCACACACAAGCATTACATACATTTTCCAACCAAGCAGAGGCGTCACYAAAGTCAGAAATAGCGATAAAATAAATCACTTACCTTTGAAGATCTTCATCTGGTTGCAATCACAAGGGTCCCAGCTACATAACAAATGGTCCTTTTGTTCGATAAAGTCCTTTATATCCCAAAAAAGTTACTTATATTTGCGCTCTTGACTCAGTAATCCACCGGTTTCCCTCGTTCAAAATGCATACAAATGAATCCCGTAAGTTACCAATAAACTTCTTCCAAACATATCAAACAACGTTCCTAATCGATCCTCAGGTACCCTAATATGTAAATAAATGATATTTTTCGTAGCCGTCTATTTACCACCACAAACCAACGCTGGCAGTAAGACCGCACTCAACGAGCTGTATAAGGCCATAAGCAAACAAGAAAATGCTTATCCAGAAGCCACGGGCCTAGTATCCGGGGGCTTTAATGCAGGCAAACTTAAATACCACTTTACCGTATGTCTACCAGCATGTCACATGTGCAACCAGAGGAGAAAAAAACTSTAAACCACCTTTACTCCACACACAGAGACGCATACAAAGCTCTCCACCGCCAATCTGACCAATAATTCTATCCTTATTCCTGCGTACAAGAGTAAACTAAAGCGGAGAGTACCAGTGACTCGCTCAATACGGAAGTGGTCAGATGAAGTGGATGCTACAGGACTGTTTTGCTAGCAGAGACTGGAGTATGTTCCGGGATTCATCCAATGGCATTGAGGAGTATACCACCTCAGTCATTGGCTTCATCAAGTGCAAGTGCATGGATGACATCGTCCCAACAGTGACCGTACGTTCCTATCCCAACCAGAAGCCAAGGAATACAGGGAACATCCGCTCCAAGCTAAAGGCTATAGCTGCCGCTTTCAAGGAGTGGGACGCTAATTTGAACGCTTATAAGAACTCCTATTTTTTTTTTTTTTAACCTTTTTATTTAACTAGGCAAGTCAGTTAAGAACAAATTCTTATTTACAATGACGGCCAAGGAAKAGTGGGTTAACTGCCTTGTTCAGGGGCAGAACAACAGATTTTTACGTTGTCAGCTTGGGGATTCGATCTAGCAACCTTTTGGTTACTGGCCCAACGCTCTAACCACTAGGCTACCTGCTGCTCCAAACAGTTGWTGCTATGCCCTCAGACGAACCATCAAACAGGTAACGCATCAATACAGGACTAAGATTGAATACTACTACACAGCTCTGACGCTCGTCGGATGTGGCAAGGCTAAATGCCCTTTTATGCTCGCATCGAGGCAAATAACACCGAAACATGTATGAGCGCACCAGCTGTTCCAGATGACTGTGATCACGCTCACCGTAGGCAATGTGAGCAAGACCTTTAAACAGGTCAACATTCACAAGACTGCGGACGGATTACCAGGATGTGTACTCGGAGCATGCGCGGACCAACTGGGAAGTATCTTGACTGACATTTTCAACCTCTCCCTGAACGAGTCTGTAATCACACGTTTCAAGCAGACCACCATAGTTCCTGTGCCCAAGAAAGCGAAGGTAACCTGCCTAAATGATTTACAGGTCCGTAGCACTCAGGTTGGTAGCCATGAAGTGCTTTGAAAGGGTGGTCATGGCTAACAACACAATCCTCCCTGATACCCTGGACCCACTCCAATTTGCATACCTCCCCAACAGATGACGCAATCTCAATCGCACTCCACACTGCGCTTTCCCACCTGGACAAAAGGAACACCTTTGTGAGAATGCTGTTCATTGACTACAGCTCAGCGTTCAGCACCATAGTGCCCACTAAACTAAGGACCCTGGGACTGAAACACCTCCCTCTGCAACTGGGTCCTTGACTTCCTGACGGGCCACCGGCAGGTGCTAAGGGTAGGCAACAACACATCTGCCACGCTGATCCTCAAGTGGGGCCCCTCGGGTGTGTTCTTAGTCCCCTCCTGTACTCCCTGTTCACCCACGACTGCGTTGCCAAACACGACTCCAACACCATCAGTAAGGTTGCTGACGACACAACACTGGTAGGCCTGATCAACGACGAGACAGTCTATAGGGAGACGGTCAGAGAACTGGCAGTATGGTGCCAGGACAACAACCTCTCCCTCAATGTGAGCAAGACAAAGGAGCTGATCGTGGACTACAGGAAAAGGCGGGCCGAACAGGCCCCCATTAACATCAACGGGGCTGTTGTGGAGTGGGTRGAGAGCTTCAAGTTCCTTGGTGTCCACATCAAACAAACTGTCATGGTCCAAACACACCAACATAGTTGTGAAGAGGGCATGACAAAGCCTATTCCTCTTCAGGAGACTGAAAGACAGCATGGATCCTCAAGTACTACAGCTGCACCATCAAGAGCATCCTGACTGGTTGCATCACTGTCTGGTATGGCAACGGCTCGGTCTCCAACCGACAGGCCCAACAGAGTAGTGCGTACAGCCCAGTATAGTGGTTCCTCCTTTAAATGTTGCGTCATTTTTTTCTGTTAATGCAAGTTGGTGCTAGTTTGACCACCAGAGGGCATCTTTGAGAAGCATTTGATTTTCTTCCATATTGACATTACCTGAGAATTTAAAACCTTTTTTTGTAATAATGTGGGATATGGGTTTGATTTTATGATATTTATCTTAATTAATTTGATTAGTATTATGGTGTTTCTATTCCGAGAAACTAAACCCTCAGGGTTTCCGATGGAATGGAAAATATGGCGCTGTACAACGTGACGGTCGGGAGTAGGCTACAGCATAAMAGGATTGGAGGATTCTACATTTTTTTTGCCTTCATTTTACAACTTTTGTTCCAATATTTCTGTCAATCAGTGATCTTTATTCCCATAGTAGTTTCTGTACAGCACTTTGAGATATCAGCTGACGGGCTATATAAGAAGGGCTATATAAATACATTTGTTTTGAATTTGATTAATTAGTAATGGAGCGATCATAACTAAATCAACATCTGCATTTTAAACGAGTGTTATTATTTTATTAACGAAAGCAACTATTTCATAGTTGTGATGTCTTCACTATTATTCTACAATGTAGAAAATAGTAAAAATAAAGAAATCCAGGAATGACTAGGTGTGTCAACTTTTGACTGGTACTTGCTTAAWTAATTTAATTTATATTATTGTGTTTCTTTTCCAAGAACAACAAAAAACCCTCTGGGTTTCCATTAGGATGGAACGGAAAATATGCCGCTGTACATGAAGGTCGGCCGTACAGTACTGAGCTATTTAGCTAAAGAATCCCTGTGTCGTGCGGGTAGGGAACACGGGAGACCGGGCTTCAATTCCCCGACGGGGAGGAAGGAGTAGGCCCTCCTTGTAAATAAGAATTTGTTCTTAACTGACTTGCCTAGTTAAATAAAGGTTACACAAAGAGCGTAACATTTCTGCACCCTAATTTTCTAATTCTAGTCTAACCAATACCCAAACGGAGATTCTGTGAAAATAAACTCTCACTGATTTATCAAGACCACTCTCCCCATGCATGTCTCTGGGCAGCGCGAAACGGTGCTAAAATAGTTTGTAGACTTTTGCTTCAAATCCTATTGCTTCTAACTTCAATATGCTCTTTAAATAAGACATGCACCACTTTTAACAGCACATTACTTAACACTGGTGAGACTCATTTCACCTATGGTAGGCCTACAGTATATTGAAAAATATTTTTTTCAATGATGTCATCTCTAGGAGACAGAATGCGTCTCCTTCCTGAGCGGTAATGACAGCTGTGTGGTCCCATGGTGTTTGTACTTGCGTACTATTGTTTGTACAGGTGAACGTGGTACCTTCGGGCATTTGGAAATTGCTCCCAAGGATGAACCAGACTTGCGGTGGTCACCAATTTTTTTTTGTCTGAGGTCTTGGCTCATTTATTTTGATTTTCCCATGATGTCAAGCAAGGAGGCACTGTTTGAAGGTAGGCCTTGAAATACATCCATAGGTACACCTCCATTTGACTCAAATGATGTCAATTAGCCTACCAGAAGCTTCTAAAGCCATGACATAATTTTCTGGAATATTCCAAGCTGTTTAACCTCTCTAGGGTATGCGTCCCACCTGGCCAACATCCAGTGAGATTGCAGAGCGCCAAATTCAAATATAGAAATACTCATTATGAAAATTCAGAAAACAAAACATATTTTACAAAGGTTTAAAGATTAASTTCTTGTGAATCCAACCATGGTGTCAGATTAAAAAATGATTTGCTGCGAAAGCATACCTTACGATTATTTGAGAACATAGCCCAGCAAACAAATCATTACAAACAGTAACCAGCCAAGTAGAAAAGTTACACAAGTCAGAAATAGAGATAAAATTAATCACTTACCTTTGATGATCTTTATATGGTTGCACTCAGAAGACATTCATTTACTCAAATGTTCCTTTTGTTCGATAAAGTCTCTCTTTATATCCAAAAACCTCCGTTTTGTTCGCGTTTTCTTCAGTAATCCACAGGCACAAACGCAGTCAAAACAGGCAGACAAATCCTAATTGTATCCGTAAAGTTAATAGAAACATGTCAAACGATGTTTATATTCCATCCTCAGGTTGTTTTTAGCCTAAATAATTGATAATATTTCAACCGGACAATAACGTCGTCAATATAAAAGGTAAACATGAAAGGCACTCTCTCGGTTGTGCGCATGAAAAAGCTTTTTACAGAATACAAGCCTGAAACAATTTCTAAAGACTGTTGACATCTAGTGGAAGGCATAGGAACTGCGATTTGAGTCCTAAGTCAATGGATACTGTATTGGCATTGAATAGAAAACTACAAAACCAAAACAAATCAAACTTCCTGAATMGATTTTTCTCAGGTTTTCGCCTGCCAAATCAGTTCTGTTATACTCACAGACACTATTTTAACAGTTTTGGAAACTTTAGAGTGTTTTCTATGCATATCATATCTTCTGGGCCCGAGTAGGAGCCAGTTTTATTTGGGCATGCTTTTCATCCAAAATTCCAAATGCTGCCCCCTACCCTAGGCACAGTCAATTTAGTGGATTTAAACTTCTGACCCACTGGAATTATAAGTGAAATAATCTGTCTGTAAACAATTGTTGAAAAAATTACTTGGGTCATGCACAAAGTAGATGTCCGAACCAACTTGCCAAAACTACAATTTGTTAAGACACTTGAGAGAGGGAGAATATTGTTTTTTTCAGAACATTTACTGTTTGTAGGTAGATGTGGAAAGGTAGATTCAGATGATTTTTGCGAGGGAGGGGGGTTGGGTTCACACCTAGCTCGGCTATTAGACATTTCTTTAGTAGTCTATTGTTCAGCTAATAGCCCATCCTAGAAACGTTAGCAGAATTCACAGCCTAATAATAATARGTTTTCCACTTGTTAAAGAGTACAATTGATGAAGTGTTTTTCCCACAATCGGCCCCAACCCTAATTAATACATTTGGGCACAGTCGATAGCGTGCTGGACCTCGGGCTAGAATGTTGAGGGTTCAAAACCTGCGGTTGTTTCATTAGATTATTATTCTCGTCTCAGCAAATATCCTGGATTGTTACTCCCATCGCGTTCCTTGACCCTCTTCCARGCGTCATTCTCCGCCTGAGTGGCTTGCTTGTGGGTGTGCTGGCAGGATATGGCAGCACCATCGGTTGTGGGTCAAGAATTCAGCATAGCAAGTTTGTATGAAGGTCTGGTTATTCACAGGCAAATAGTAATARGCTCTAAACCTCTGGTGACAATCAAACTTTGTCCTGTTTTCAATCGTCCACATGGCAGGGAGAACCTCCTCAGTTTAATACAGATGAAGGGAGTTAGATATGCATAGGAAGTTTTTTTTATTTTTTTTTCTTCCTGTGTATATGAATTACAAAATCAGCCTTTACTTAAATCATGTTTCTAGTCTATTGCATAGTTACAATGTGTAATCATTCATGTCCCAGGAGCGGTAAACACTGTTGAAGTGTATAATTGTAATACATACATGCAGACACAGCATCATTCAAAGAAAGGAGTTTGATACACCTGGTATTGGATATGACTGGGAAAAAATMGCTAAATAGCGATTTTCGTAAAGTACCTTTGACAAAAAACATGCACAATCATTTGTCTCTACATTAACTAACATATTCCTCTCAATTGTATAGTTTTTGCTTGACTCGTTATGACGTTATAATTACATTTGCTTCCACCATAATGTTTTTGTCAGACATCTTTGCTGAAGAAAGTCGCCAGCGACGGGTGGCATAACGTCAAATTCGTCATTTGAACCACTCGATCTGATTGGTTATATAAAAACCTTGCATAATGAGTGTTTAACTCCCCCTGCAGTGGTCTGGAGCAATGAAGCCGTGACGCTGCGTACCTCTAAGTCCCGCAGCGTAAGCGCTCAACTTTTTAATGGAGGAACCGCTGTACGTCACCGGGGCCATGCTTCCTGCCATCCAGGACCTCTATACTAGGTGTAATCTGAGGAAGGCCCAAAACATTGTCAAACTACAGTCACCCAAGTCAGACTGTTTATCTCTGCTAAAGCATGGCAAGCGGTACAGGAGTGCCAAGTCTAGGTCCAAAAGGCTCCTTAACAGCTTCTATTCAAGCCATAATTCTGCTGAACAATTAATCAAATGGCTACCTGGACTATTTGCATTGACAACTTCCCCCCACACCCTTTACACTGCTGCTACTTGCTGTTTATTATCTATGCATAGTCACTTTACCCCTCCTACATGTACAAATTACTTTGACTAACCTGTTCCCCGCTCATTGACTCGGTACAGGTACCCCAGTATATAGCCTCATTCATCATAGTTATTTTATTGTTACTTTTTTCCCTATAGTTTATTTAGTAAATATTTTCTTAACTGAATTGTTGGTTTAGGGCTTGTAAGTAAGCATTTTATGGTAAGGTCTACACCAGTTGTATTCGGCGCATGTGACATACAATTTAATTTGATTTCCAAAGTCTCATGGAATGTAGGCCTACATTTAACACCACACATTGGCTGTTCCTGTAGACTGAATGATAGAACCTCTATTTTCATGTTAAAATGTTATGTGAAGCATTTCCTCCATTGTTTCTATGGTATGCCACTCTGGTATGTCTGCATAATGATCAAATAGCCACAGTAGCCTACTTGTTCTGTTATTAACAGTACATTTAAAGCAGCTACAGCCTCGGTGTTCCAAGTAAACATGCGCCGGAAGTTGCGCTGACATTTCACAATGTTCAAGTTTGCGCTCAGCAGACCTGAAATTTGCTCAGTGCCGAAAAGTATTAGAGGGAACATTGACAGACAGGACACAATGAGTCGGCTAAACCTGTAACATTAATCTATACGCGGATGATAGTTATTTACTCCTGTGCCCCCTCAGTACAGCAGGCCATTCATGACATTCAGCATGGTTTTGACTCGATTCAAAAATCGCTTACTGATCGTAAACTAGTGCTAAATGCTAAGAACCAAGTTTATGTCGTCCTCTAGGTCTCATAATATTGACCATGAGGACCTGCCTATTTGCACATTGAATGGAGCCCAAATTGAGCAAGTAAACCATTATAAGTACGTAGGTATTTGGATTGAAGATGAGCACTCTTAAAATTGAAAAAAAGCTGTGAATTTAAGACTGGTTTCTTTTATAGAAATGAATCCTACCTCACTTTGGAAAGTAGAAGGAAGATTGTTCAAGCAATGCTTCTCCCAGTACTTGATTATGGTGATATAATCTACATGCATGCAGCAGCCTCTGTTTTAAAACCTTTAGATTCCGATTATCACTCAGCACTGTGTTTTATCATTGGGGACAATTTTCATACACATCACTGCATTTTGTATAGTTCTGTTGGCTGGGAGTCTGACTACCATAAGGGCCCAGCATTGGCTACTTTTTGTACATAAAGCAGTTCTTCAGAGACTCCCCCACTACCTCAGCTCATGTTAAACTCAGCAAAAAAAGAAACGTCCCTTTTTCATCACCCTGTCTTTCAAAGATAATTCGTAAAAATCCAAATAACTTCACAGATCTTCGTTTTAAAGGGTTTAAACACTGTTTTCCCATATTCAATGAACCATAAACAATTAATGAACATGCACCTGTGGAATGGTCGTTAAGACACTAACAGCTTACAAATGGTAGGCAATTAAGGTCACAGTTATGAAAACTTAGGACACTAAAGAGGCCTTTCTACTGACTCTGAAAAACACCAAAAAAAGAAAGATGCCCAGGGATGCCCTGCTCATCTGTGTGAACGTGCCTTAGGCATTCTGCAAGGAGGCATGAGAACTGCAGATGTGGCCAGGGCAATAAATTGCAATGTCTGTACTGTGAGACGCCTAAGACTGCGCTACAGGGAGACAGGATGGACAGCTGATCGTCCTCGCAGGCAGACCACGTGTAAAAACACCTGCACAGGATCGGTACATCCGAACATCACACCTGCGGGACAGGTACAGGATGGCAACAACTGCCGGAGTTACACCAGGAACGCACAATCCCTCCATCAGTGCTCAGACTGTCCGCAATAGGCTGAGAGAGGCTGGACTGATGGCTTGTAGGCCTGTTGTAAGGCAGGTCCTCACCAGACATCACCGGCAACAACGTTGCCTATGGGCATAAACCTACTGTCACTGGAGCAGACAGGACTGGCAAAAAGTGCTCTTCACTGACGAGTCGCGGTTTTGTCTCACCATGGGTGATGGTCGGATTGGCGTTTATCGTCGTAGCAATGAGCGTTACACCCGAGGCCTGTACTCTGGAGCGGGATCGATTTGGAGGTGGATGGTCTGGGGCGGTGTGTCACAGCATCATCGGACTGAGCTTGTTGTCATTGCAGGCAATCTCAATGCTGTGCGTTACAGGGAAGACATCCTGCTCCCTCATGTGATACCCTTCCTGCAGGCTCATCCTGACATGACCCTCCAGCATGACAATGCCACCAACCATACTGCTCGTTCGAAGAGCCCGGATCTCAATCCCAGGGAGCACGTCTGGGACTAGTTGGATCGGAGGGTGAGGGCTAGGGCCATTCCCCCCCAGAAATGTCCGGGAACTTGCAGGTGCCTTGGTGGAAGAGCGGGGTAACATCTCACAGAAAGAACTGGCAAATCTGGTGCAGTCCATGAGGAGGAGATGCACTGCAGTACTTAATGCAGCTGGTGGCCACYCCAGATACTGACTGTTACTTTTGATTTTGACACCCCTTTGTTCAGGGACACATTATTCCATTTCTGTTAGTCACATGTCTGTAGAACTTGTTCAGTTTGTCTCAGTTGTTGAATCTTATGTTCATACAAGTAGTTACACATCTTAAGTTTGCTGAAAATCAACGCAGTTGACAGTGAGAGGACGTTTCTTTTTTTGCTGAGTTTATCGCCCTAGCCTGATCTGAGTCAGAGATATGACAAACCCCCCATTCATACAATCACAGATTAGACAATTGTTGTTCATTGAAATTCCTATCGTTTCACTTTGTAATATGCGAGGGCGAGATTCAGGTAGCTTTGCATCTCTTATGCAGACAACGGGACAATGGTCACTGAAATCACTAGCAACAATGCCTTTGGCTGTATACTTATGAGGGGAGTTTGTCAATAGATTTTCCAGGGTGTTTTTATTGTTTGGGGCGGGCTGGTTCAGTTGTCAGTAATGCTAGATTCAGCTCAATCAGATATCTTTCAGCCATCAGAAGCTGGCATCAACAAATCCAGTTTAAGATCACCCAAAATGTATAATTCAGATTTAACATAGTTAGACAGAAGGTCAGACAATCGGCTAAGAGCATATGTTGAGGCAGAGGGAGGGTGACAAATTCCCACTTGTGTAAGTTTGGCATTATTACAATGGCCAAAATTTAGGACTAAARATTCAAATTGCTTAGGGACAGAGGTAGCTATAGTTATGCTGCCTCTCGCCCGTCCATAAAGGGTTCTCAGAATCCTGTGAAGCATGGGAGTGGGTGGATTTCCGTGTCCTTCTCGCCAGCCGTGATTTTGGGCAGCTCCATGGTAAGAAATGTGACCGTTCCTCGTGCAAAAACAATGTCCTATCCCGGAGTTTGAGTAAATTACATTACTAAGCTGCTCCAAAATATACTATGTCAGGACATTGATTCTATCATAGTCCATGTGGGTTTTAATGACATTATGAAGGGCAGCTCTGAACAGTTGAAACTGGATTTTAAAGAGCTCATTGACTCTGCTAGACACTAATAAAATACCCATCATATCAGGTCCTCTGCCATTTCTGAACGCTTTAGCAGGATTCTTTCTTCACAACTGGCTACGTGATTATTGCAACACAATGGGTGTTACATTTTGACAATTTCGATACCTTTTGGAAACAAAATACGTTTAATAAGGAGGATGGATCCACCCAAATCATTTGCGTTCCTGGATCCTTTCACAGCATCATAAGGCTGAGTTGAGACAATGACTTATCAATGARCCCAGCTCAGCTAATCCCTACCATTGTGTTGCTGAGTTTTTATAATGCTTCAGCAAATGTACATTATACCAGGGGTGTTGGTAGACACAATGTAAGTAACCTAATTTATGTCCCTCTAACTGCCCTGAATGCCTCTGCTGGTCCTACAGCTATTGTATGCAGTAAGCATGTGCCTATGAACCGGAGGTATACTGTTAGCATTGAGGTGGTGTGCCCTAGTAGGAAGTCCACTGTGTGCAGCTCACCCTGCACACAGTGGATTATTGATTTCATGAACCTTGTTTAAGCTAAATATGTTAACATGGGCCATTTGTAGCACTTCTGGGATGCTTACTTGTTTTCATTGCTTTACTGGGAAGCTTAGCAGAGGTAGACATGCTCAGGTTATTTATAAATAACCTGAGCATGTCTACCTCTGCTAAGCTTCCCAGTAAAGCAATGAAAACAAGTAAGCATCCCAGAAGTGCTACAAATGGCCCATGTTAACATATTTAGCTTAAACAAGGTTCATGAAATCAATAATTTGCTAGTAACAGATGACATTCATACTCTGACTAACTCTGAAACTCGCTTAGATATGTAATACCTTTGATACAGTAGTTGCAATACAAGCTTATAACATTTACAGAAAAGACAGAAATGCCAATGGTGGAGGTGTTGCTGTTTTATATTCAGAACCACATTCCTGTAAAGTTTAGAGGATCTTGTGTTAAATACTGTTGAAGTAATATGGGTAAAGGTTAGTCAGCCTCACCTAAAGCACATTCTGGTGGGAAGCTGCTATAGACCACCAAGTGCTAACAGTCAGTATCTGGATAACATGTGAAATGCTTGATAATGTATGTGTAACAACAGAGATATATTTTCTGGGTGATTTTAAATGTTGACTGGCTTTCATCAAGCTGCCCACTCAATAAAAAGCTTCAAACTGTAACCAGTGCCTGCAACCTTGTTTAGGTTGTCAGTCAACCTACCAGGGTAGTTAAACAGCACAGGAATGAAATCATCAACATGTATTGATCACATCTTTACAAATGCTGCAGAAATTTGCTTGAAGCAGTATCCATATCCATCGGATGTAGTGATCACAATATAGCAGCCATATCTAGGAAAACCAATGTTCCAAAGGCTMGGCCTAATATAGTGTMTAAAAGGTTATACAATAAGCTTTGTAGTGATTCCTATGTTGATGCAAAAAATATTTGTTGGTCCATGGTGTGTTATGAGGAGCAAACAGACGCCACACTTGACACATTTATGAAATTGCGTATTCTAGTTACTAATATGCATGCACCCATTAAGAAGATTACTAAAAACTGTAAAATCCTAGTGGATTGATAAGGAATTTAAAAAAATTGTTTGGTTGAGAGAGATCAGGCGAAAGGAATGGCAAAAAAAGTCTGGCTGKACAACCGATTGGCAAACGTACAGCAAATTAAGAAATCATGTGACTAAACTGAAAAGAAGAAACTACGCTATGAAACAAAGATAAATTATAGTAAAAAGCATTAGAGCACCTTAAATGAAATTTTGGGGAAAAAGGCAAACTGCTCCATCATTCATTGAATCAGATGGCTCATTAATCACAAAACCAACTGTTATTGCCAACTACTTTAATGATTTTTTTCATTGGCAAGATTAGCAAACTTAGGCATGACATGCCAGCAACAAACGCTGACACTACACATCCAAGTATATCTGACCAAATTATGAAAGGCAATTGAAATTTTGAAATCCTTAGTGTGGAAGAGGTGAAAAAATTCTGTCGACAATGACAAGCCACCGGGGTCTGACAACTTTGATGGATAATTACTGAGGATAATAGTGGACGATATTACCACTCCTATTTGCTATATTTTCTAATTAAGGCTTAGAATGTAACCCCAGGCCTGGAGGGAAGCAAAAGTCTTTCCGCTACCTAAGAATAGTAAAGTCCCCTTTACTGGCTCAAATAGCCAGCCAATCAGCCTGCTACCAACCCTGAGTAAACTTGTGGATTTTTTTGTTGTTGACCAGATACAATGCTATTTTACAGTAAACAAATTGATAACGGACTATTATTGTAATAATGGGCTCCCGAGTGGCGTAGTGGTCTAAGACAGTGCATCTCAGTGCAAGAGGCGTCACTGCAGTATCTGGTTCGAATTCAGACTGCATCACATATGATGGCGCACAATTGGCCCAGTTTCTTCCGGGGTAGGCCGTCATTGTAAATAACAATTTGTTCTTAACTGACTCGCCTAATTAAATAAAGGTTACATAAAATAAAATAAATACGGTGGAAATTTAGTATGTTTAGGTGGCTAAACTGCTTAGAGTAACCCTGGATTGTTAACTGTCATGGTCAAAACCTATTGATAGAACAGTAGCTAAGATGGGGAGAAGTCTGTCCATAATAAATCACTACTCTACCTTAACAGGACCTGGACTACTGTTCAGTCGTGTGGTCAGGTGTCACAAAAGGGACTTAGGAGAATTGGGTCACAACAGTGCAGCACGGCTGGCCTTTGGATGCGCACTGAGATAACATTTAATAATATGCATGTCAATCTCTCCTGGCTCAAAGTGGAGGAGAGATTGACTTCATCACTACTTGTATTTATGAGAGGTATTTACATGTTGAATGCACTGAGCTGACTGTTTTTGAATTACTGGCGCACAGCTTGGACACCCATGCATGCCCCACAAGACATACCACAAGAGGTCTCTTCACATCCCCAAGTCCAGAACAGGATGTGGGAGGCGCACACTACTATAAAGAGCCATGACTACATGGAACTCTATTCCACATCAAGTAACTGATGCAAGCAGTAAAATTAGATTTAAAAAAAAAAAAAAAAAAACTGATAAAAATACACCTTATGGAACAGCGGGTACTGGTAATTAAGCAAAACAAACGTAGACACTGACACATGCATACACAGACAAGATAACATACGCACCAGACACACACGTACACATAAAAAAAAAAAAAAAAAAACTGATAAAAATACACCTTATGGAACAGCGGGTACTGGTAATTAAGCAAAACAAACGTAGACACTGACACATGCATACACAGACAAGATAACATACGCACCAGACACACACGTACACATTGGTTTTGTATTGTAGATATGTGGTAGTGGAGTAGGGTCCTGAAAGCACACAGTGTGTGGTGAAATCTGTGAATGTATCGTAATGTTTTTAAAATGGTAAAACTGCCTTAATTTTGCTGGTCCCCAGGAAGAGTAGCTTCTGCCTTGGGAGCAGGTAATGGAGATCCATAATAAATACAAATACAGAAACATTTAATTTGTCCTTTGTAAAAATGGTGACACCTCTGTCAATTCTATCAGATCTAAAATCATTATAACTGACGTATCAGTACCGGCACAGTTTTATTTAGACAAGTTTCAGATATTACCAGAATGTCCACGTTGGTTTGAGAGGCCACAGTTTTATAATACACTTTTTGAGATCAAACTTCTGGCATTTACATCAATCAGTCCAATTCCGCAGCTGCAGTATTTCTGATCAGACGGAGACTCTAATGCAAGCATAGTGTTCTCAGTTGGTAACCCCTTATTTGAAAATACTATAGAGCAGATCTGCCAATATTGTTATTCTCAGATCAACTTGTATTTCAAAACTCAAGCTTTGATAACAAAAAGATTCAGTTGGATGACAGTTCAAAACTATTTCACTCCCCCGCCAGAGTTCCCAGTTGTTTTGAACACGTCAATGGTCTAAGCGGAGGGAAGGAGAGAGCAGCAGAGGGTCCACCTCTCACGGTCCCTGCTCTCTCCTCACGTCAGGAGATGAGACTGAACAGAGAGTGGGACAGTCTTCCACCTGATGGCGAAACTCGAGTTGCACCGCATCCACATCTGCCTAATGCACAAATTCATGTTGTTCCTATGACCAGAGAAAATGAAATAATCCTTTATATTAAAATAGATACGACAAGCTGCTAGTAACAATACAAACGCAGGGCTATCAATACATTTGGCTACTCATTCATTGCAGCGTGAGTGGAAGTAAAGAGAGGCAGTTTTATGTTTCGTAATAGTGTTGAATAAAAGTGTTGACAGTGCTGAATAAAAACTTAAGCATTACACTCACTCAAAAACAGCAGCTCTTTGCTGTATTCTTTGACAGTCTCTCTCTGCACATGGATTAATATAAGTTATGAAATATCARACAGGCTGTAATCAAACTTTGCTGTGGCCGGTAAGCTATAGGCTCGGTGATTGGAGCTACCTGYTTGGCCAGCACAGTAGTCACACTCGATTTAGCCACAGAAGTCCCAGTCCACCAAGTAGGCAGAGTTTGTATTTACAGACAAATGAAATAGTTCAAAAGGGATACACTTCGCCTATCCGGTGCACAGGGCTTCAGAATCAAGTACATTTATCGCCAACAGCACAACACGAATAATAATTTTAAGAAAGGGAGCGCAAGCCTTAATCGTTTGCTTTTCTACAGAAATGTTTGGTGATCAAATAGGAATGTCTTGAAGATCGACCAGTCGGTTCAGGCCAGGCATATAGCCAATATGCTGTGATAATGTATTAGGCCTACTGCACAAACCTAATTCCTACATTACTGTTTTTATTAGGTTCATTGTTCTTATTTTTAAGTCATGATAGTAAATAAATACATTCTGAGTGGTAGATCTCTGCTTTCTTTTTGACTGCGAAAGGGATCTAGACTCAAAAGTTTGGTGACCACTGCCATATGGCTAGCTTGAATTGGTATAGATGCAAGACTTTCTAGAATTGTACCATTGGGCCTATGCCTTAAGTGAGGATGTGGGCTAAAACAGGAGTCAATAATGGTTACCTGTTGCGGGCCTGCCGTATCATGATAACGCTGATAATTTATGGTTGTGATAACCTGAGCGGGACTTGGGGTCCTGATAAGTCAATGTCTCAGCGCAGCCTTGAAATGTCAAGACCGGGTCCAGGCACACAATGATTTGGATGGACCACATCCTCTCTGTAGAGCGGAGAAGATGAGCAGTGCTGTAGAACACAACTTGAGACATCTGTGGTATTGTGTTGTGTGACACAACTGCATATTTTAGTGGCCTTTTTGTTATCACTAGTTGCTGCACCATTCCCCTCCTGTGCTTGGAAAGCAGATAGACTGGGAGTCCTGAGGGCTGCTGGGTCCACACACCTCTGGTACTCTGTAATACCCTTTTCACACTACTGAGCTGAGAAGTTCTCTACCGTGTTGGCTTAGTTACACATCCATCATAGTGTCTAGAATCAAGCTGGGAAAAAATAAACATCTGTAACAGTACTGATGGCATGAAAAGGGTAATGAAACTGAACCAGTACGGTTGGAGTTGGTTTGATGGTGTGAAAAGGGTAATGAAACTGAACCAGTACGGTTGGAGTGGTTGATGGTGTAGAAAAGGGTAATGAAACTGAACCAGTATGGTTGAGTTGGTTTGATGGTGTGAAAAGGTAATGAAACTGAACCAGTACGGTTGGAGTTGGTTTGATGGTGTGAAAAAAGGGCTGAATGAAACTTGAACTAAGTACGGTTGGAGTGTGGTTTGATGGTGTGAAAAGGGTAATGAAACTGAACCAGTACGGTTGGAGTTGGTTTGATGGTGTGAAAAGGGTAATGAAATTGAACAAGTACGGTTGGAGTTGGTTTGATGGTTGTAAAGGGTAATGAAACTGAACCAGTATGGTTGGAGTTGGTTTGATGGTGTGAAAAGGTAATGAAACTGAACCAGTACGGTTGGAGTTGGTTTGATGGTGTGAAAAGGGTAATGAAACTGAACCAGTACGGTTGGAGTTGGTTTGATGGAGTAAAAAGGGTAATGAAACTGAACKAGTACGGTTGGAGTTGGTTTGATGGCGTGAAAAGGGTAATGAAACTGAACAAGTACGGTTGGAGTTGGTTTGATGGTGTGAAAAGGGTAATGAAACTGAACAAGTACGGTTGGAGTTGGCGTTGAAAAGGGGCCTTTGTGACTTTTGTACAATTACCATTTTTTTCAGCATTTCGTTGAACTTGTTTGGCCACATACTTAAAAATAGCACTCTGACGTGTAGAGTCCTGTTGAGGAATGCGAACTGCGGCCGTCCAGAGTTCTCTGCGGCAGGGAGGGAGGGGGAGAGGCTTTCTCATCTGCTCTGCACCATGGTCACATACAAGGCCCCATTTTCCCCTCTGTATGAAACACTCAGCCCACCATTTAGAAGAGCTGTGAAATCTGCATCTATCCTCAGTTCAGCCATGACTAACGGGTGGGCTGATCTATCCAGCTCTCCCATTTTTCTTACTCTACACTCTCGCCCCCCTTCTTTGAATATCTAGTTTTCTTCCATCCATCTCTTTCCCTGAGGTGTTACTTCAGTCTTCATGCCTGCTACTCTAAAGAGGCCATGACCACCACAAACACTGTTACACCATCAGCAGCCATCAGAGGAGTTACTTAAGAGGATTCATCTGCTTGTCTGAGCTGCAGCTGATTCACCATGTGTCTTTTTGTTTTGTTTTTACCCATTAGGATGCAGCAGGAGGGTAGGGCCTATATGTCTTCTAGTGTCATCTGTTTTGTTTTCGCACAGATTGCTTGTTTAAGTCAACTAGGTAGACAAAGGTGAAAGTCCTGTGCTCAGGAGTCACAGAACATAAGACATTACATCTAGGCCCTACTCGATCAGAATAATGAAGGGTAAGGTTCCTTCTCACTCGTGGGGAAGCCAAGGAAGGAACCATGTTATAAGCCTGGCCCTGGCTACAATTTAACCATACATGTCCTGTTATAGACCCTGGCTACAACTTAACCATACATGTCCTGTTATAGGCCCTGGCTACAACTTAA
>NC_036871.1:29696838-29697285 GCF_002910315.2 Salvelinus sp. IW2-2015 | reverse complement strand
ACATGTCCTGTTATAGGCCCTGGCTACAACTTAACCACACATGTCCTGTTATAGGCCCTGGCTACAACTTAACCATACATGTCCAGTTATAGGCCCTGGCTACAACTGCTATCTTTGTGATGTGCCACTGCCCTCTGTGTGTMAGACATCCTGGATTAAGGAAGATTAGGTTAAATCCCGCTGGTCTGCCGGCCGGTAGCACTTCTTCCCCAGCAGTGCCCGACCCAGGCTCTGAGGACCCTTATGTTCACAGCTGGGCGATGATTGGGGGTTAATCATCATGTTGGAGTAATATAATCATATGGATGACCTTATGTCATGATGAGCTGTAGCGATAACTGTCTGTCACTGCAACGTTTACATAATTTCCCACAGACTAGGTCCATTTGAGTTAAGGTGCTAAATCAAATCAAATCAAATTTTATTAGTCACATACACATGGTTAGC
>NC_036871.1:29676562-29690892 GCF_002910315.2 Salvelinus sp. IW2-2015 | reverse complement strand
TCTGTTTGATCTGCCTTGCGGAGAGAATAGCTACACTGTTTGTATTTCGTCATGTTCTCCGGTTCATCCCTTGCCCATGTTAAAAGCAGTGGGTTCGCGTCTTTCAGTTCACGGCGAATGCTGCCAGTTCAATTCCACGGTTTCTGGTTTGGAATGTTTAATTCGTTTGTGTGCGGTACGACATCGTCAATGCACTTCCTAATGAACTCGCTCACCGAATTTCAGCATAATTCGTCCAATGTTGTTGTTGGACGCGAATGCGGAACATATTCCAATCCGCGTGATCGAAGCAGTCTTGCAAGACGTTGAATCAGATTGTCGGACAGCGCTGAACAGACCTGAGCGCGGGAGCTTGTTGTTTATGATTCTTTTGTAGCTGGAATCAACAAAGATGGCAGTCGTGGTCAGCTTTTCCGAAAGGAGGCGGCGGCGAGGCCTTATATGCGTCGCGGAAGTTAGCATTATAACATTCCAGGGTTTTACCAGCCGTCTGTATCAATCGATATGCCTGATGAATTTTAGGGGAGTTTTGCTCTTTAGATTAGGCCTTTAAAATCCCCAGCACGGATGGAATGCAGCCTCAGGGTGCATTGTGGTTTCCAGTTACAAAGAGTCAGATAAAGCGGTTCAGGACATTCGTGTGTTGCTTGGGGGGGAATATATACGCGTGTGATTATGATCGAAGAGAATCCCTTGGTAGTATGGAGGTGCGATCATTTGTTGGATGTGAGTTCTAGTAGTCTAGTGAACGATGACTTGAGTTCCTGGTGTTGTTGTTATGATTGACACTCCCCGGTCTTGTTATCTATATAAGGGCATCCCCCCGCCCCTCTTCTTACCAGAAAGATGTATGTTTGTGTTTCTGTCGGCGCGATGCGTGAAGAAACCAGCTGGCTGCACCGACTCCGTTAGCGTCTCTTGAGTTAGCCATGTTTCCGTGAAGCAGAGCACGTTGCAATCCCTGATGTCTCTCTGGAATGTTACCCGTGCTCGGATTTCATCAACCTTATTGTCAAGAGACTGGACATTGGCGAGTAGTATGCTAGGGAGTGGAGCGCGATGTGCCCGTCTCCGAAGCCTGACCAGGAGACCGCTATGTTTGCCCCTTTTTCGGCGTCGCATAGGGTCCCCGGCTGGGATCAGATCCATTGTATTGGGTGGAAGGCAAAACACTGGATCCGTTTCGGGAAAGTCATATTCCTGGTTATAACGATGGTGAGTTGACGTTAATCGTATATTCAGTAGTTCCTCCCGACTGTATGTAATGAAACCTAAGATTACCTGGGGTACCGATGTAAGAAATAACACATAAAAAAACAAAATACTGCATATTTTCCAAGGAACGCGAAGCGAGGCGGCCATCTCGGTCGGCGCCGGAAGTTACATCATTGTCTATAATTGTCTATGCCCTGCCAAGTTGAGTGTAAGTTAGGAACTCTGTCAACCAGACACGTTTGCATTGAAGAGCTCCCTGACCTGAGAAGTTCAGGAAATCATCACAKCCCACAGATGAAGGGCTTTATGGTTCTTCAGTTACTTCAGTTGCTGTTTTGAGGAGTTGCTGCTGGGTGTTGAATGAAGTCTTAATTCCTGTGTGATGCCCAATGCCTGTGGCTAAGCTGGCCATAGATAATTTGTTTCTTACGTACATCACCCTGGGGTCTTTTTTGAGATCTTGCTGTATGGTAACGAGCTGTTCCAAATGACTGAATAGGCTCTGTCCATCCTTTTGTTGAAGGCCAGATAGTCAGACGTTTGACGTCACACCATTGCTGTGATTGTGTGTAGTGTAACTCTAGCCCTATAATTTAATGTGACTTGGTGTCCAAAACTCCCTAAACATGGATTGTGAAACACAACCGTTTTAAACCTGTCATCAGATCTGCTATTAATTGATTTAACTAAATTATAACCATTTAAGCTACAAGTGGCACAGAAATAGGATAGTTTGTTTGTGATTAGCTGAAAACCTTGGCCACTGTTGCCTAAGCCAGTTTGAGGCTACTGCTTGCAAGGTTGCTTATTGTGACGGTTTGGCCTTTAGCTGGGTTATAGCCTATAACCTCCAGGTAACATGCTTTGCACCAGATATTAGTTCTACTGTAGGCTAGCTACATAGTGCTAGTAGTGAGCTGGTTAGAGTATTGTAGAGAATTTGCCCCAGTTGCGGTCTTAGGTTTTGAAGTCTATGCTTTCTATTAATGCTTCTCTTCGTTCTCTCTAGGATGGCTTGGACGCGTTGGTGTACGACCTTGACTTTCCAGCCCTGAGAAAAAACAAAAGCATCGACAACTTCTTGAATAGATGTAAGTAGCTAGCCCATACAAGGTTCCTCTCCCCCATATGTCCTCCTCCCTTTGTGCAGAATCTCTGTCACTTACATCATATGTGTAGGACACGCACACACGCACACAGACAGGAGAGAGTGGAGGCTGTTTTGGGGTCACCGCCTCGCCTCTATACATTCCTTGGCACTATTGTGTCTACAGCTCAGTCCACTCAGTGTCCTCAACAAAAGGGCTTTAATGAGTGGCTGGTGACCCACATGGTGTCCCCCTCAGACTGGGGGACCACCATGTCTATATGACTGGAACTTAGAGGTTGTGGCATTTTAACACAAGGACTGTCTGCAACTTTGGCATGTCATTAGTTTATGAATATGGTTATATATTGTATGTGCATGTGGCTACAATGGTAGTAAAGCATCTACCATAGATGAGGACAATTCTTCACAAACTGCTCCCCATATTGGAAATAAACAGTCAATACGAGCTACTGTAAAGCCTTGGGGCTACATCTATCACAGGCTATTTGTTCAGTTAGTCTTGCTGGGTACTTTCAGTGTTGGAGAGGCCTTGAAGGACATTATGGCAATGGGCTAGCTGTTTTGTGAAAGGGCTGGTTGCCAATGTCATCCCTTCAGGGGGTCTGTGCTCTTTGCACTGCTAGTGCTCTCCTCCTTGCAGACTACTAACCCATGACATGTAGTCTAATCATATTCTGTATGAGACCAGTAGCCAATATGCCTAGGCTACACTCAATCACATTAGCCAACATCTCTGCGGACAGCACAAACAAGTTATTTTATTTTCTCCCCCCATATTTTAGTCCAAGTGGGAAATGCTTGTAAAAAATTATCGCACTGTTTTTTATCACTTCTCAATCATGTACTTTTAGTTATGAAACCCTGAAACTGTAACTGCTGGAAACAACTCTGCATTCAAAATCGTCTCATTTTAATAGTTCTAGTCCTTGGCTTTATTTTTAGATCAATTGAACTCTGATGCACTGCACTCAGCCCCCCTTTTTTCCATGCATTCTTGTGCCAGTTGTGAACCATGCAAATAGAAAAACTACCACTCCTGTTCAGCTATGACCAAATTTGGCTGAATACTATCTTCCCTAGGGCAGGGAAGCCAGAGTTGTTACATCAGATTGGCTCTCAGTACTGTAACACACTCTGTAAAGCAGTCAGTGGAGAAATCCAATCAGCTCAAAGACAGAGGTTTCTTTCACTGCTTTGTCTGCCAGAAAAAACACAACCTGGGATGGTATGAATATCTCTCTCAARCGTATGCAACCCAAATGTAGAAAGCAATTCAAGGATCAATCAATCAATCAAATGTATTTATAAAGCATTAGCTGATGTCACAATGTGCTGTACAGAAACCCAGCCTAAAACCCCAAACAGCAAGCAAAGCACAGGTGGCTAGGAGAAACTCCCTAGAAAGGCCAGAACCTAGGAAGAAACCTAGAGGAACCAGGCTATGAGGGGTGGCCAGTCCTCTTCTGGCTGTGCAGGGTGGAGATTATAACAGAACATGGCCAAGATGTTCATAGATGACCAGCAGGGTCAAATAATAATAATCACAGTGGTTGTCGAGGGTGCAACAGATCAGCACCTCAGGAGTAAATGTCAGTTGGCTTTTCATAGCCGATCATTCAGAGTATCTCTACCGCTCCTGCTGTCTCTAGAGAGTTGAAAACAGCAGGTCTGGGACAGGTAGCACGTCCGGTGAACAGGTCAGGGTTCCATAGCCGCAGGCAAAACAGTTGAAACTGGAGCAGCAGCACGGCCAGGTGGACTGGGGACAGCAAGGAGTCATCATGCCAGGTAGTCCTGAGGCATGGCTCACTGGTCAAGGTTAACCGGTGTGTATGTAACATCCAAGTTCAATGGTACCTGTACTTCAGATATCTAGTGACGTTATTATTACAGATTTTCATCTGCGGTTTTATTTTTGTGTTATTTTTGTATTCTTTGCCTGATGCTGTGGACAAAGTCCATTCAGTAATTTACTAATATACCCTGTTCTAACAAGTTTCCTTGTAATGTCATCTCTCCACCTCTCTTCTTTAGATAAGGACACAATCAGTAAGATCCGGGACCTGCGGATGAAAGCAGAGGACTATGAGGTGGTCAAGGTTATCGGGAGAGGGGCGTTTGGAGAAGTGCAGTTGGTGAGGATCGCCATTATGGTTATGCTAATTTGTCCTTTCGTGAATCCCATAAACTTCTGTTTGTCTGCTTTCCCTTCTATATCTGTCTGCACTAGATGTATGAAGTATAACGTTATTATTATTTGGCTATAGGTTTGGCTTGACGCAAGCCATTCGCCCTAACTAGACTCTCTGCTCTCTCCCAGGTAAGACACAAAGCCACGATGAAGGTGTATGCCATGAAGCTGCTTAGCAAGTTTGAGATGATAAAGAGGTCAGACTCTGCTTTCTTCTGGGAGGAGAGGGACATCATGGCCTTTGCCAACAGCGCCCTGGTGGTGCAGGTATGGAACGCATAGTTCTTTAAAGTGACTCCTTAGTTTCGTCCTCACTTTGCTTACTAGGAATAATCTGTAAGGAAGCACAGTGATTGAGATTCTGGCAATTGTAATGCAATTTCTTTTTTTTTGCTTTCTTCTCCATACCTCCTAATGATGTTTGGTCGCTGAACCCCCCCCCCCCCCCCCCACAGCTGTTTTATGCGTTCCAGGACGACCGTTACCTCTACATGGTGATGGAGTACATGCCCGGCGGAGACCGTGTCAACTTGATGAGCAACTATGACGTCCCTGAGAAGTGGGCCCGCTTTTACACCCGAGGTGGTGCTGGCTCTGGACGGGATCCACGCCATGGGATTCATACACAGGTACTACTGTTGCTGTTACTGGTACTGGACTTCTTCACTTCTATTGTAAAGGTGGCTCTAGTGTCTCTACTTCCTCTTTTCTGTAGTGGCCGTTTTTCTCCACCCTTCTAAAGCTTCCTTGACAGGGACTTAAATCACTGTTTAATGTACTGTTGGTTTGAGAATGCTTTGCTTGTATAATATCATGTTTAGGTTCAAGAATTGCTGGTTTGTTATTTAAGCAATACGGGTTGCGGAGTGCCAACAGACCTTAGCCGTGGTATATTGGCCATGTACCAAACGCCCAGAGGTGCTTATTGCTATTGTAGAGCTGGTTACCAATGTAATTAGAGCAGTAAAAATAAATGCTTTGTCACATACCCGTGGTATACGGTCTGAATATACCACGGCTGTCAGCCAATCACCATTCAGGCTCGAACCACCCATTTAAAAAATTACTTTATACAATGGCATCGTTGAATACTCCATCTGATTGGCTTGAAGGGCATTCTAGGGCATGCATTATTTCATTATAATGCACGGTATATTTGCACGGTAGAATTCAATGGCTATAGTTAATTCTTACATGTTCTGTGTTTGAGCTGCTGTTCGAATTGAAAACATTATTGCCGTTGTTGAATTCAATTCCATAATGGCAGGGTGGACTGCTGGTTTGATTAGCTAAACTAGCAAGTCTGTTTGTTGTTTTGTTTACCAAGGCAACTACTGTCACACTTGTAAACTTGCTAGCTACTTCAGTGGATGTTGGACATCATTTCTAGTGGCAAATGAACAAATTTTCTCCGTCAAATGTGTTAAATTATCGCCATGGTATTAAAGGGATAATCACTTAGGGCTTTATGCGTACTCTGGAAACTAATGCAACTCCATTGATGGTCAGTTTCACTCTCTAGCGCGTCGTGGAAGACACCTCCCACGTCATTCATTATTATCCAGAGAACGCATAGCTCTTGTTGATTATCCTTAAGTGTCTTTTTATGTCCTTTCCGGGACGTGAAGCCTGATAACATGTTGCTAGATAAAGCGGGCCACTTGAAGTTGGCAGACTTTGGGACCTGTATGAAAATGAACAAGGTAGCTATCGCACTAGCCTTCCAACGCACCGTGACTGATAATGAGAAGTTAATTGACACTATCACCCTGTAGAGTAGACTGTTGTCTAAGAGTTTAAACTGTTTGCTGCTTCCAAATGCTCTATTTAATTAATCTTAGTGATGGTTTATCAATATTTCCAACTTTTAACACATTTACTTAGCATTCTTCCTCTTACAAACAGTGCCTTCAGAAAGTATTCATACCCCTTGACTTATTCCACATTTTTGTTTTAACAGCCTGAATAAAAAAWAAAAAAATTCTACACACAATGACCCATAATGACAGTGAAAACATGTTATTGAAAATGAAATGCGTCTATCTAATTTACATAAGTATTAACAGCCCTTTGTATGACACTCCAAATTGAGATCGAGTGTATCAAATTTCCTTTGATCATTCTTGATCACTACAAATTGTCCACTTGTTGCCTATTCAATTGTTTGGACATGATTTAGATAGACAGGTGTGTTTCTAAGGTCCCAGTTGACAGTGCATGTCAAAGCAAAATCAATACCATGATGTCCAATGAACTGTCCGTAGATCTGATTGCCTCATCACAATTCTTATATCTGGGGAAGGTTATAAAACAATTTCTAGAGTGTTGAAAGTTTCCAAGAGCACAGTGGTCTCCATCATTGGGGAAATTGAAAAAATTATGGAACTACCCAGACTGCCTAGAGCTGGCCATCCAACCAAACTGAGCAYCCAGGCAAGAATGACCTTGGTCAGGGTGGTGACCAAGAACCCATTGACCACTCTAACAGAACTACAGAGTTCCTTGGCTGAGATGGGAGAACCTGCCAGAAGGACAACAGTCTCTGCAGCACTTCACCAATCTGGGCTTTATGGGAGAGTGGCCAGGCGGAAGCTGCTCCTGAGAAAAAGGCATGTAAAAGACACTGAGGTCATAAGGAAAAATATTCTGTGGTCTGATGATACAAAAAATTTACTCTTTGGCTTGAATGGAAACCGCTTTGTCTGGGGAAAACCAGGCATACCTAATCACCCGTCTAACACCATCCCTACCGTGGAGCATGGTGGTGGCAGCCACTGGTTAGAATTGAGGGAACAATGAATGGCGCCAAGTACAGGCAAATCCMTGAGAACCTGCTTTAGGGTGCAATTGACCTTAGACTGGGTAGTAGATTTTTGTTCCAACAGGACAATGACATCAAGCATACAGCCAAGCAACGCTGTACTGGCTTAAGAAGAAGAATATGAAAGTCCTCGAGTTGCCCAGACTTAAATTTAATTTGAAAATCTTTGGAAAGACTTGAAGATTGCTGTTCCTGCCACACCCCATCGAACTAAACTGAGCTTGAGAAAATCTGCAAGGAAGAATGGGAGAGTATCTCCATCCAGATGTGCAAAGCTGATGCAGAGAGATACCCAAGATGACTCAAAGCTGTAATTGGCGCCAAATGTACTTCCTACAAAGTATTGACAAAGAGTTGTGAATAAATGAGATTTCTCAACAACAACAAAAAACATGTTTTCACTTTATCATTATGGGGTATTGTGTTTAGATGGGTGAGAGAAATCAATTTCATCCATTTTGAATTCTGGCAGTAATTACAACAAAATGTGGAATAAGTCAAGGGGTATGAATACTTTCTGAAGGCACTGTATCAGCACTTAGGCCTACAATTTGTTTTCTTGAACTATGAAAGCTTATGTATTTTAGAGCATATAAGCTTTGAACGATGCGACACAGCAGTGTTTTATAAATACAGTAGAATAGTAGTTTATGATTAATGCTCTTTCAGGATGGTATGGTCCGATGCGACACAGCAGTGGGAACGCCAGACTACATTTCGCCAGAGGTACTAAAATCCCAGGGAGGAGATGGATATTACGGCCGGGAGTGTGACTGGTGGTCCGTGGGAGTCTTCCTATATGAGATGCTTGTCGGTGAGTCGCAATAAGAGACCTTTTCTCATGCTGTTACGATCAGAAACAAACTGGTCGCACAATTTGAACCCCTATTGTAGTTCTGAAGCAGAGTATTCCCATTCATTTACAGGCAGCAAAAATACCATTGAGGATAGTCTTCTATTCCCTCTCTCTTATTTGACTCTGGTAGTACATAACGTCTTCCCCTTGTTTTGTCATATTGTGTAATCATCATGCCATGAATCCATACTATGCAAAGATGAAGTTGGAAAGAATACTATCTTGCTGCTCCTTTACTGCATATACAGTATCTTGTTTCACACATTGGCCACTTGTAGCAAATCGTGTTTACTTAATRTTTTTATCCCATCCCCCGTCCCCACAGGAGGCCTTTTGCCTCTTGGTAGGCCGTCATTGTAAATAAGAATGTGTTTTTAATTGACTTGCGTGGTTAAATAAAAAATAAAATAAAGACAAAAAAAAGTTTGAAAAATATTTTTAGTTGTTAGGATGGCAACAAATGAATTCTAAGTGGTTTTAATGGGCTTCCAACATTCTGATTGTTTTATACTCAACCGAACTAGGACAAAACTGACAGTTGTCCAATTTGTATAACTTTTAATTTAATTAACACTATCAGAATACCTTTTTATAGACGGTATTGTAAAAATCCATACTAGTATACCTTAATATATCCCCCAGCCCTACATTGCCACAACCTAAAGGAAGAGGCTAGGTATAGGGATAAAACTTTGTTCAAGTCTAAGGTAATAGTTAAGGGTTTACGTTTAGGTTAAGCAAACCCCCATTGAGAACCATTGAAAATATGTAGTCTTGGCTGGGTTCACTAGCTAACCTCACTGCCTGTGGTTGTGTGTCTATAGGTGACACACCGTTCTACGCTGACTCGTTGGTGGGGACGTACAGTAAGATCATGAACCACAAGAACGCACTAACCTTCCCTGAAGACAGCGACATCTCCAAGGACGCCAAGAACCTCATCTGTGCCTTCCTGACTGACAGGTGAGGATGATGATGACTTTATTTTTATCCGCGGTTAGAAAATAAAAACTGGTGGTGCGGAAAGCCCTGATTTTATACTGTTTGATCAGAGAAATCATTCATGTTTTTCCAATGATTTCCCTAGTTGACAAGTCTATGGAAAGGGACTAGTGTCATGAACTCATTGACTTGATTAGACTTTGTAATCAGTCAAACATCAAGCTGTGTTCTTCTCAAGAGCTATCAATCACGTCTAAAGCTTTCACTACGTTGTGTTCAGAGTTAGTTTCAAAGCCATAGACTCTGTATAACAATGGACATTATCAGTGGATTGCAGAATGACTTAACGGTACCTTGTTCTGATTCCCTGTTACTAGGGAGGTGCGACTGGGCCGTAACGGGGTGGATGAGATCAAGAGGCATCCTTTCTTCAAGAACGACCAGTGGACATGGGAGAACATCCGAGAGAGTGAGTTGTGTTCAGGTCAACCAGCAGCGCTTTCATGATTCCTATGTGTTTGTAACACCCCAGCCCCCTGCACTGCTCTGTTGTCAGACTGCTTTTAGTGATAATACATGTTTTCCCATTGACCTACTGCGGACAGTCTCAGGAAATTCCAGAATAAGATCCATTCAGTAACCCATGGCCACGCACTGAGTGATTGCAACGATTCCACTTTTAGTGGTGTTATCAGTTTGAAACCAATTTGAACCTGGATGGTTTATTTTGAGGGTGAGAACGGGAGGAAAGCAGTCCTGGGTCATGTCCAGTAGTTGCAAAGCTTTTTGCTGCGGTGTACCCTACTGAACAGCACCTTGGCGTGAGTGTTGATGAGGTCTCCGGTTGCAGCGGAGAGAGTAGAGGCGGGGGCAAAATGTAAATCCACTGCCTATAGCAGCTCTTTACTGGGTTTATATTAAATACGCTGAAGGGCTGCAGTCATCACTTTGGCCTGGCCACACCGCCCCTAGCCCTGCTCTGGCATGCCCTGCCATGCCACCAGCACCGGCTGTCCTAGCTGCTCCTTTAGATACTCCCCTAGCTGATTAGCTGGGAGACCTTGGAATGGAACCCTATTCCCTACACTTCATAGTGAAAAGGTGCAAAGTAGTACACCTCATAGGGAATAGGATGCCGTTTCTGAGGCATAAAAAGCCCTTGAATATCTACTGTCAACTCACTATATCAACTGTCGGACTGAATGCTTTGTGTTTATAGTTGATGCATTTTATATCTAAGTAGTCTAGATTGACAAGAGACAGTTTAAGAGGGGAGAGAAAGACTGACATATTTGACAGCAGAACTTTGCCATAAGCAGAGATGAGTTAGTGTGGGGCCAGGACTATAGGAGAAGGAGGGGGCTATATACACGGGGTACCGGTACAGTGTATGTGGGGGGGTACAGGTTAGAGGTAATTTGTACATGTAGGTAGGGGTGAAGTGACTATGCATAGATAATAAACAGCGAGTAGCAGCAGTGTACAAAACAAATGGGGGGGATCAATATAAATAGTCCGGTGGCCATTTGATTAATTGTTCAACAGTCTTATGGCTTGGGGGTAGAAGCTGTTAAGGAGCCTTTGTCTTGCTCACATTGAGGGAGAGGTTGTTTGTCCACATTGTCCACACACACCTGAACAGTCTTGAAGACTGCAAGGCAGCGCCTTTCCCCTTCAGGAGGCTGAAAAGATTTGGTATGGGCCGTCAGATCCTCAAAAAGTTTTACAACTGCACCATCGAGAGCATCTTGATTGGCTGGATCACCGCTTGGTATAGCAATTGTACCMCCCTTGACCTCAAAGCGCTACAAAGGGGGGTGCGTAGAGCCCAGTACCTCACTGGGGCCGAGCTTTATGCCATCCAGGACCTCTATATCAGGCGTAGTCAGAGGAAGGCCTGAAAAATTGCCTAAGATTCCAGCCACCCAAGCCATTCACTGTAACAAAGTATCGGCTCTAAGACAGCTGCTAGTCATTTAATGGTACCCAAACTATCTGCACTGACTCATGCACTGACCCTACGCATACTCACTAGACATTATATACACACTACACTCACACTACACTCACTCACACTACACTCACTCACACTACACTTACACTACACTTACACTACTCACACTACACTACACTTACTCACTCACACACACTACACTTACTCACTCACTCACACTACACTTACTCACTCAATCACACTACACTTACTCACTCAATCACACTACACTTACTCACACTGCACGTACACTAACTCACTCACACTGCACGTACACTTACTCACTCACACTACACTTACTCAGTCACTCACTCACACTACACTTACTCAGTCACTCACTCACACTACACTTACTCACTCACTCACACTTCACTCACACTACACTTACTCACTCACTCACTACTCACTCACACTACTCACTCACTCAACCTACTCACTCACTCTACACTTTCTCACTCACTCTACACTTTCTCACTCACTCTACACTTTCTCACTCACACTACACTTTCTCTCACACTACACTTCTCACACTACACTTTCTCTCACACTACACTTTCTCACTCACTACACTTTCTCTCTCACACTACACTTTCTCTCTCACACTACACTTAGTCACTCACTCACACTACACTTACTCCCTCACTCACACTACACTTACTCACACTACACTACACTTACTCACACTACACTTACTTACTCACACTACACTCACACTACACTCACTCACACTAGACTCACTCACACTACACTCACTCACTCACACTACACTCACTCACACTACACTCACTCACACTGCACGTACACTCACTCACTCACACTGCACGTACACTCACTCACTCACACTGCACGTACACTCACTCACACTACACTTACTCAGTCACACTACACTTACTCAGTCACACTACACTTACTCAGTCACACTACACTTACTCAGTCACACCACACTTACTCAGTCACACTACCGTCACTCACACTACACTTACTCACTCACACTACACTTACTCACTCACTTACACACTGCACGTACACTTACTCACTCACACTGCACGTAGGCTTACTCACTCACTCACACTACTCACTCACACTACACTCACTCACACTACACTCACTCACTCATACTGCACGTACACTTACTCACTCACACTGCACGTACACTTACTCACTCACACTGCACGTACTTACTCACTCACACTACTCACTCACACTACACTCACTCACACTACACTCACTCACACTACACTTACTCACTCACTTTCTCACTCACACTGCACGTACACTTTCTCACTCACACTGCACGTACACCTTCTCACTCACACTGCACGTACACCTTCTCACTCACTCACACTGCACGTACACCTTCTCACTCACTCACACTGCACGTACACCTTCTCACTCACTCAAGAGGGTAATTTGTACATGTAGGTAGGGGTGAAGTGACTATGCATAGATAATAAACAGCGAGTAGCAGCAGTGTACAAAACAAATGGGGGGGATCAATATAAATAGTCGGTGGCCATTTGATTAATTGTTCAACAGTTCTTATGGCTTGGGGTAGAAGCTGTTAAGGAGCCTTTGTCTTGCTCACATTGAGGGAGAGGTTGTTTGTCCACATTGTCCACACACACCTGAACAGTTTGAAGACTGCAAGGCAGCGCCTTTCCCTTCAGGAGGCTGAAAGATTTGGTATGGGCCGTCAGATCCTCAAAAAGTTTTCAACTGCACCATCGAGAGCATCTTGATTGGCTGGATCACGCTTGGTATAGCAATTGTACCGCCTTGACCTCAAAGCGCTACAAGGGGGTGCGTAGAGCCCAGTACCTCACTGGGGCCGAGCTTTATGCCATCCAGGACCTCTATATCAGGCGTAGTCAGAGGAAGGCCTGAAAAATTGCCTAAGATTCCAGCCACCCAAGCCATTCACTGTAACAAAGTATCGGCTCTAAGACAGCTGCTAGTCATTTAATGGTACCCAAACTATCTGCACTGACTCATGCACTGACCCTACGCATACTCACTAGACATTATATACACACTCACTCACACTACACTCACTCACACTACACTACCACACTACACTTACACTACACTTACACTATCAATACACTAACTTACTCACTCACACCACTACACTTACTCACTCACTCACACTACACTTACTCACTCATCACACTACACTTCTCACTCAATACACTAACTTACTCACACTGCACGTACACTAACTCACTCACACTGACGTACACTTACTCACTCACACTACACTTATCAGTCACTCACTCACACTACACTTACTCAGTCACTCCTCACACTACACTTATCACTCTCACATTTCACTCACACTACACTTACTCACTCACTCCTACTCACCTACACTACTCATCACTCATACTACTCACTCTACACTTTTCACTCACTACATTTCTCACTCATCTACACTTTCTCACTCACACTACACTTTTCTCACACTACACTTCTCACTACCTTTCTCTCACACTACACTTTCTCACTCACTACATTTTTCTCTCTCACACTACACTTTCTCTCTCACACTACACTTAGTCACTCACTCACACTACACTTACTCTCACTCACACTAACTATCACACTACACTACACTTACTCACACACTACACTTACTTACTCACACTACACTCACACTACACTCACTCACACTAGACTCCTCCACTACACTCACTCACTCACACACACTCACTCACACTACATCACTCACACTGCACGTACACTCACTCAACTCACTGCACGTACACTATCACTCACACTGCAGTACACTCACTCCACTACACTTACTCAGTCACACTACACTTACTCAGTCCACTACACTTACTCAGTCACACTACACTTACTCAGTCACACCACACTTACTCAGTCACACTACCGTCACTCACACTAACCTTACTCACTCACACTACACTTACTCACTCACTTACACACTGCACGTACACTTACTCACTCACACTGCACGTAGGTCTACTCATCACTACTCACTCACATACACTCACTCACACTACACTCTCACTCATATGCACGTACACTTACTCTATCACTGCACGTACACTTACTCACTCACCTGCACGTACTTACTCACTCACATACTCACACTCACACTACACTCACTCACACTACACTCACTCACACTACACTTACTCACTCACTTCTCACTCACACCTGGCACGTAAGCATTTT
>NC_036871.1:29611181-29675512 GCF_002910315.2 Salvelinus sp. IW2-2015 | reverse complement strand
GCACTCTGAGTCCACGACACCGGCTCACCCCGTAACAAAAGGAGACACACGTGGAGATAAGGCAGAACAAATAAGTATATTTATTAAATAAAGTATACTAAAGTACAATGTGTGGTTGTAATCAGTAATCAGTAGGTAAGTGAGTGTATACAGCCATGAATGTGATAATATGCAGGTGTTGAAAGGTGCCAAAGCAAACAACCAAAAAGCACCACGAAACACAACAAAATCTATCAAGGTGTCTGCATGGAGAGAGTCTCCTCCATGAATGGGGAAGTGGTGCATTTATCCTATGACAGTGGGCCCAGGTGTTTCCCATGTAGCTGATGACCTTCCAACTCGCCCACCGGCACTACTAAAGGAAACAAGAACAAAGAGAATACGCAGACAGAGTGGGAGGGTCGTCACACACTGCACGTACACTCACTCCACGCCTCACTCGCGCACTGCACGCACACTCACTCGCGCACTGCACGCCACACTCACTCGCGCACTGCACGCACACTCACTCGCGCACTGCACGCACACTCACTCGCGCACTGCACGCACACTCACTCGCGCACTGCACGCACACTCACTCGCGCACTGCACGCACACTACACTCGCGCACTGCACGCACATCGCGCACTGCACCGCACTCGCGCACTGCACGCACTCGCGACTGCACGCACACTCACTCGCGCACTGCACGCACACTCACTCGCGCACTGCACGCACACTCACTCGCGCACTGGACGCACACTCACTCGCGCACTGCACGCACACTCACTCGCACACGCACACGACAACGCCAACAAACATACATAGACACATGCACTCTCTCACACACACACACACTTCTATACTCATCATTTGCTGTTGCTACTTTGGGCGGCAGGTAGCCTTGGTTGTAGGCGTTGGCCAGTAACCGAAAGGTTGCTGGATCGAATCCCCGAGCTGACAAGGTACAAATTTGGCATTCTGCTCCTGAACAAGTCAGTTAACCCACTGTTCCCCTGTAGGCCATCATTGTAAATAAGAATTGGTTCGTAACTGACTTGCCTAGTTAAATAAAATAAATACTCTGTTCTTTATTTTACCTCTTATCTCATTATTACTAGATTACTTGTAGTTTTTCATGTTTGTTGCTGTAATTTTTGTAAACTTGGTGCTGCCTATCTTGGCCAGGACGCTCTTGAAAAAGAGAATTTAAATATCAATGAGCCCTTCCTGGTTAAATAAAGGTTACATACAACACATTTGTTTTTTAAATTATTTTATCTGTTACTCCCTGTATATACCTCAACACATTGATCAGGTACTCCCTGTATATAGCTCCATTCTTGTGTGTTTAATGTTTTTCCTCGTGTTAGTTACCATTTTATTGTTTTATTTTTTTAACTTTGCATTGTTGGGAAAGTTCGTAATCAAGCATTTCACTAAAGTCTACACCAGTTGTATTCGGTACATGTGATAAATACAATTTTGATTTGATATGGGACTGATGTAGAGTAATAATAATTTGGGGGTGCTTATATTTGTCTTGACACCCAATGTGGAATGGAAGTGTGTTTCTTGCTATCCACCTCCCCTGAGACTGTGTTGCTTACACTTTTAACTTCATCACCTTGTACTGGAATCTATATTTTGCACTTTGTAAGTTTCAAGTTGACTGGCATTTTGACTGCGCATTCCCCCAAAACATGATATCAAGTTCTCAACTCAATGTGCCTCTGCACCAAATCATCAAAACTAGAAAATAGCTCCCCACTTTCAGTGTAGTTCATGAGTCATGATTCTGTTCTCTTCTCTCCTCCACCTCCTGTCTATCTGTATTCCAGCGGCGGCCCGCGTAGTGCCTGAGCTGAGCAGTGACATCGACACCAGTAACTTTGACGAAATTGAGGAGGACCGGGGAGACGAGGAGACCTTCCCCATACCGAAGGCCTTGTGGGCAACCAGCTGCCCTTTGTGGGGTTCACCTACTATAGCAGTCACCAGTAAGTATGTTAGCATAGCCAGGCTTCAACTACTACAGCAGTCACCAGTAAGTATGTTAGCATAGCCAGGCTTCAACTACTACAGCAGTCACCAGTAAGTATGTTAGCATAGCCAGGCTTCAACTACTACAGCAGTCACCAGTAGTATGTCTGTTAGCATAGCCAGGCTTCAACTACTACAGCAGTCGCCAGTAAGGCTCTTGAATCATGTTTCCTGGAGATTTTCCATGAACTGCATTTTAGTCCAGGACTAGCTAATCTGTTCGGAAAACGGTGTTCAGAGTATGTGTTGGAACTGTCCACTTAGCCTGGCGTCACCACAACTACAGTCAACACTGTCAGGCTTCACAAGAACACTCATCAGTCAAATACCAATAACAGTCATCACCTAGGCTCTTCCTGGTCAGCTCAGGAGAAACTCAAGGCCCTAACCATGGTCAACATACTATAGTCAGGCCTGATTTACCACAGTCAAATAGTCAGGGCCACCAGCTGGCGCAAATCATCTGTTATTCTCTCAACTAACTAGTTGACACTTTCTAGCTTAACCTGCTAGAGCCATCAGAACGGTCAGTACTGCCGTTGTTTTATACCGCCTCATAATCTAATGCAACTTTTATAGCAACATAGCTAATTACACCCAGAGTTGTTAGACATGCACTATTGAATGTCTCATACCGGAGAGTAATCTGACCTAGATAACAACCACAACGTGTTTCACCCAGTGGATGTGTTCACGGTTTGGTCAGGTCATCAGTGGGTCAGGGAAGTGTGGTCTAGTGTCACTATAGTGCCTTCAGAAAGTATTCACACCCCTTGACTTTTTCCACATTTTGTTCTTACAGCGCTGAATTTAAAAGGGATTAAATTGACATTTTGTGTCAATGGCCTACCAACAAACCCCATAATGTCAAAGAGGAATTATGTTTGACTCACTCACACTGCACGTACACCTTCTCACTCACTCACACTGCACGTACACCTTCTCACTCACTCACACTGCACGTACACCTTCTCACTCACTCGCACTTGTCACGAACCGGCTCAAAGCCCGTAACAAAAGGGAGACAACGTGGAGATAAGGAGTAACAAATATATATTTATTAAATAAAGTAACTAAGTACAATGGTGTGTGTAATCAGTAATCAGTAGTGTAAGTGAGTGTTTAGCATGCATGAATGTGATAATGCAGGGTGTTGAAAGGTGCCAAAGCAAACAACCAAAAAGCACCACGAAACACAACAAAATCTATCAAGGTGTCTGCATGGAGAGAGTCTCCTCCATGAATGGGGAAGTGGTGCATTTATCCTATGACAGTGGGCCCAGGTGTTTCCCATGTAGCTGATGACCTTCCCAACTCCGCCCACCGGCATCCTAATAAGGAAACAAGAACAAAGAGAATACGGCAGACAGAGTGGGAGGGTCGTCACACACTGCACGTACACTCACTCGCGCACACTCACTCGCGCACTGCACGCACACTCACTCGCGCACTGCACGCACACTCACTCGCGCACTGCACGCACACTCACTCGCGCACTGCACGCACACTCACTCNCACGCACACTCACTCGCGCACTGCACGCACACTCACTCACTCGCGCACTGCACGCACACTCACTCGCACACTGCACACGACAACGCCAACAAACATACATAGACACATGCACTCTCTCACACACACACACACTTCTATACTCATCATTTGCTGTTGCTACTTTGGGGCGGCAGGTAGCCTTGTGGTTAGAGCGTTTGGCCAGTAACCGAAAGGTTGCTGGATCGAATCCCCGAGCTGACAAGGTACAAATTTGGCATTCTGCTCCTGAACAAGTCAGTTAACCCACTGTTCCCCTGTAGGCCATCATTGTAAATAAGAATTGGTTCGTAACTGACTTGCCTAGTTAAATAAAATAAATACTCTGTTCTTTATTTTACTCTTATCTCATTATTACTAGATTACTTGTAGTTTTTCATGTTGTTTGTCTGTAATTTTTGTAATGACTTGGTGCTGCCTATCTTGGCCAGGACGCTCTTGAAAAAGAGATTTTAAATATCAATGAGCCCTTCCTGGTTAAATAAAGGTTACATACAACATTTGATTTTTTAAATTATTTTATCTGTTACTCCCTGTATATACCTCAACACATTGATCAGGTACTCCCTGTATATAGCTCCATTCTTGTGTGTTTAATGTTTTTCCTCGTGTTAGTTACCATTTTATTTGTTTTATTTTTTAACTTTGCATTGTTGGGAAAGTTCGTAATCAAGCATTTCACTAAAGTCTACACCAGTTGTATTCGGTACATGTGATAAATACAATTTTGATTTGATATGGGACTGATGTAGAGTAATAATAATTTGGGGGGTGCTTATATTTGTCTTGTTACACCCAAGTGTGGAATGGAAGTGTGTTTCTTGCATATCCCACCTCCCCTGAGACTGTGTTGCTTACACTTTTAACTTTCATCACCTTGTACTGGAATCTATATTTTGCACTCTGTAAGTTTCAAAGTGCAGTACACGCCTCAGTTTGACTGGCATTTCCCCCAAAACATGATATCAAGTTCTCAACTCAATGTGCCTCTGCACCAAATCATCAAAACTATGAAAATAGCTCCCCACTTTCAGTGAGTCATGATTCTGTTCTCTTCTCTCCTCCACCTCCTGTCTATCTGTATTTCCAGCGGCGGCCCCGGTAGTGCCTGAGCTGAGCAGTGACATCGACACCAGTAACTTTGACGAAATTGAGGAGGACCGGGGAGACGAGGAGACCTTCCCCATACCGAAGGCCTTTGTGGGCAACCAGCTGCCCTTTGTGGGGTTCACCTACTATAGCAGTCACCAGTAAGTATGTTAGCATAGCCAGGCTTCAACTACTACAGCAGTCACCAGTAAGTATGTTAGCATAGCCAGGCTTCAACTACTACAGCAGTCACCAGTAAGTATGTTAGCATAGCCAGGCTTCAACTACTACAGCAGTCACCAGTAGTATGTCTGTTAGCATAGCCAGGCTTCAACTACTACAGCAGTCGCCAGTAAGGCTCTTGAATCATGTTTCCTGGAGATTTTCCATGAACTGCATTTTAGTCCAGGACTAGGCTTAATCTGTTTCGGGAAAACGGTGTTCAGAGTATGTGTTGGAACTGTCCACTTAGRSTMGKSTSWKSWWSMWSASMCKASYCTGTCAGGCTTCACAAGAACACTCATCAGTCAAATACCAATAACAGTCATCACCTAGGCTCTTCCTGGTCAGCTCAGGAGAAACTCAAGGCCCTAACCATGGTCAACATACTATAGTCAGGCCTGATTTACCACAGTCAAAATAGTCAGGGCGCACCAGCTGGCGCAATCATCTGTTATTCTCTCAACTACTAGTTGACACTTTCTAGCTTAACCTGCTAGAGCCATCAGAACGGTCAGTACTGCCGTTGTTTTATACCGCCTCATAAATCTAATGCAACTTTTATAGCAACATAGCTAATTACACCCAGAGCTTGTTAGACATGCACATATGAATGTCTCATACCGGAGAGTAATCTGACCTAGATAACAACCACAACGTGTTTCACCCAGTGGGATGTGTTCACGGTTTGGTCAGGTCATCAGTGGGTCAGGGAAGTGTGGTCTTAGTGTTGTCACTATAGTGCCTTCAGAAAGTATTCACACCCCTTGACTTTTTCCACATTTTGTTCTTACAGCCTGAATTTAAAAGGGATTAAATTGACATTTTGTGTCAATGGCCTACCAACAATACCCCATAATGTCAAAGAGGAATTATGTTTTTAGACATTTTTACAAATTTATTAAAAATGAAATGCTGAAATGTCTTGAGTCAATAAGTTTAACCCCTTTGTTATGGCAAGCCTAAATAAGTTCAGGACTTACTCTGTGTAATAATAGTGTGTAACATGATTTTTGAATGACTACCTCATCTGTATCCCACACATACAATTATCTATAAGGTCCCTCAGTCGAGCAGTGAATTTCAAACAGATTCAACCACAAAGACCAGGGAGGTTTTCCAATGCCTTGCAAAGAAGGGCACCTAAAAAAAGCAGACATTGAATCTCCCTTTGAGCATGGTAACGTTATTAATTACACTTTGGATGGTGTATCAATACACCCAGTCACTACAAAGATAGTCCTCCTAACTCAGTTACCGGAGAGGAAGGAAACCGTTCCGAGATTTCACCATGAGTTTAATGGCTGTGATAGAGAACTGGATCAACAGCGTTGTAGTTAGTCCACAATACTAAATGACAGAGTGAGAAGGAAGCCTGTACAGAATAAAAATATTCCAAAACATGCCTCCTGTTTACGATAAGGCACTAAAGTAAAAAGGTTTGTAAAAGTTTGTATTCAGGACAAAGTTATGTTTGGGGAAAATCCAACACATCACTGAGTACTACTCTTCATATTTTCAAGCATGGTGGCGCATAATGTTATGGGTATGCTTGTCATCGGCAAGGACTAGGGAGTTTATTAGGATAAATAATAAACTGAATAGAGCTAAGCACAGGCAAAATCCTGCTGGAAAACCTGGTTCATTCTGCTTTCCAACACACTGGGAAACATTCACCTTTCAGCAGGACAATAACCTAAAACACAAGGCAAAATCTATAGTGGAGTTGCTTACCAAGATGTTATTGATTGTTCCTGAGTGGCCTAGTTACAGTTTTGACTTAAATCGTCTTGAAACTATAGCAAGACTTAAATGGTTGTCTAGCAATTATCAACCGCCAACTTGAGAGCTTGTAGAATATTTTCTAAGAATGTGCAAATATTGTACAATCCAGGTTTGCGAAGCTCTTAGAGATTACCCAGAAAGACTCACAGCAGTTATCTCTGGCAAAGTTGATTCTAACATACATTGAATCAAGATATATTCTTTTTCATTTTTTTCATTTTTTTTTTTTTCATTTATTTTTTTTACAAATGTTAAACATTTCTTCCACTGTGACATTAAAGTATTTTGTGTAGATCGTTGACAAGAAAATGACAAATCGTTTTTAATCCTACTTTGTAACACAAAATGTTGATCATGTTGTTGTGGTCTATCCCCCAGGTTCTCCCGGAGCACCAGCACCAAGAGTGTTGACAAACGCAGCAGCTCCACCAAGGAGGACAAGAGCCATGTGAGTACTACTTATAGAGATGAAATCAACACTGTTGCATCTGGACTAGCTACTTTCTGCAATGCTAAATTCTCTGCCAAGTTTTTTTTGTTACATAATGTACACTAGTATCGGTTTATTGTACTTGAACATTTTACTCTGCAATGCCAAACTGATTACAAGTTTATTTTATTGCAAAGCGTAATGTATTCTACAGTCTGTCTGTAGTGTTGTCTTACACGTTGTCTGTGTTCAGCTGGAGAACCTGCAGAAGAGGATCTACCAGCTGGAGGAGCACCTACACAGTGAGATGCAGCTAAAGGATGAGATGGAGCAAAAGTGCAGGTAGTAATTGATCACCTGTCAATCAACTTATTTTAACCAAGTCAGATTTCAAGCAAAAAAATACATTCTGTTTTTGAATACAAACAAGTGTATTTTAATGAACAATGCATCTGTTTTCCCATTTTAAAAGATCAAACAAAGCAAAAAGTGCTAATCATTGTTGTCCTTTAGGACGACAAACACAAAACTCGACAAGATCATGAAAGAGCTTGACGAGGAAGTGAGTGAATATCTACTATTCTGAAACGTATACCAGGGCAAGTGCATAATCACGATCTACGGTAGTCTACAAAAGTGCAGCAAGACATGATTTAGGGCCTAATTGCTCTGTACATTGAGTACGAACTCCTTTGCCATCCTCCCCTCCTCCCAGGCCAACGTGAGGAAGGGTGTGGAGGCCAGTATGTCCCTCCTGGAGAAAGACAAGATGATGATCCAGCACCGAGCCACAGAGTACCAAAGAAAGGTTGACCAGGAGGCCGAGAAGAGACGCAACATGGAGAACGAGGGTAAGGATAGTTTTTTTTAATCCTTCTCTTTAATTTATTCTCAAATCTCCCACTGTTTTAGTCCAAACCTCTGTCTACYCACGTGTTTATAACACTGATAATAACACTTGCACAATCACCCTCGGAAAGGCACCCATACACAATCCATGTCTGTTGTCCCAAGACTTAAAAATCCTTCTTTAACCTGTCTCCTCCCATTCATCTACACTGATTTTAAGTGGATTTAACAGGTGACCTCAATAAGGACTCATAGCTTTCACCTGGATCCAACTAGTCAGTCTGTCATGAAAAGAGCAGGTGTTCCTAATGTTTTGTACACTCAGTGACAGGATTTGTACAGGGTAGGTGCTACTACAGTATAATCTATAATGAGATCTAGTACCACTGCAGTAGCATCTTTCCTCCCTGTATTCATAAAGCATCTCACTCGGAGTAGGATTACTGATCTAGGATCAGGTCCTCCCTGTCCATGTTGTGTTACTATGATCTAGAAGGGAACATTGATCCTATGTCTGCACTCCTACTCTGAAATGCTTTATGAAAACGGGCCCAGATGATATTGAATCTAGCCATAACAGATGTTTTCCCAACTGGATTATTAGTGCTCACACTGACCGATACTGGAGCAGCTTGACCTGCTATTCTAGTTGTCTGCCATTCTGACTCCCCCTGCAGTGCTAACTAGCAGTCTTAACCCAGACACTCACCCTCTGAGACCCTCCCATTAACTGGGACCAGAGGATCGCTGTGGATTTACACGCATTAACTCCCTTAATAACTTCTTATGGCTGCAATCCCGGTAACGGGATGATATGACAACTGCCAGTGGAAGTGCAGGGCGCCAAAATCAAACAACAGAAATCTCATAATTAAAATTCCTCAGACATACATGTGTCTTATACTATTTTAAAGGTAATCTTGTTGTTAATCCCACCAAAGTGTCCGATTTCAAATATGCTTTTCAGCGAAAGCACTACAAACGATTGTTAGGTCACCATCAAACCACAATAAGCACAGCCATTTTTCCAGCCAAATATAACAGTCACAAAAAGCAGAAATAGAGATAAAATTAATCACTAACCTTTGATGATCATCAGATGACACTCATAGGACTTCATGTTACACAATACATGTATGTTTTGTTTGATAAAGTTCATATTTATATAAAAAAATCTGAGTTTACATTGGCGCGTTACATTCACTAGTTGCAAAAACATCAAGTGATTTTACATAGCCACATCGTTTCAACAGAAATACTCATCATAAATGTAGATGATAATACAAGTTATACACATGGAATTATAGATATACCTCTCCTTAATGCAACCGCTGTGTCAGATTTCAAAAACACTTTACGGAAAAAGCAAACCATGCAATAATCTGAGACAGAGCTCAGAACAACAGCCAAATTAGCCGCCATGTTGGGGTCAACAGAAACCAGAAAAATACGTGATAAATGTTCCCTTACCTTTGATCTTTATCAGAATGCACTCCCAGGAATCCTAGTTCCACAATAAATCGTTGTTTTGTTCGATAATGTCCATTACTTATGTCCAAGTAGCTACTTTTGCATGCATGTGTAGTACACGTGTCCAAACGCTCGCGCAGATGCAGGCAAACGTCGGACAAAAACTTCAAAAAGTTATTACAAGTCGAATAAACTGGTCAAACTAAGTAGATAATCAATCTTCAGGATGTTGTTATCATATATATCCAATAACGTTCCAACCGGAGCATTCCTTCTGTCTGTAGAAGTTATGGAACGCAAGGCGATATCATGAGGAATGCGCGTGACCAGGAACTGGCAATCTGCCAGACCAGTGACTCATTCCCCTCTCATCCGGCCCCAGTATAAACTTCATTCACCGTTCTACCAACTGTTGGACATCTAGTGGAAGGCGTAGGAAGTGCAAACAGATCCATATATTACAGGGAATTGAATAGGCGATGAGTTTAACATCGACCAACCTCAGAATTTCCACTTCCTGTTTAGATTTTTTCTCAGGTTTTTGCCTGCCATATGAGTTCTGTTATACTCACAGACATAATTCAAACAGTTTTAGAAACTTCAGAGTTTTCTATCCAATACTAATAATAATATGCATATATTAGTAACTGGGACTGAGGAGCAGGCCGTTTACTCTGGGCACCTTTCATCCAAGCTACTCAATACTGCCCCTGCAGCCATAAGAAGTTAAACTAGCAGATCAGATAACAACATGCACGTAAACAGTACTTTAAATGCAACACATGAGCAACTCCCATGCACAAAAAAACATGTTTCTGGATACAGTTTGTTTAGTGTCATGTTTTGAAAGGGAGATGTGTGATAAAGATGACTTGATCTTTCATTTAACTCTCATCCGTACTCTCTGTTTTTTCTCAGTGTCCACTCTGAAAGAGCAGCTTGAGGTCATGAGGAAAATCAGCCAAAACTCTCAGGCCTCAAATGACAAGATCCTACAACTGCAGAAGCAGGTACGTTATTTCTCTTACACTCACGCGGACACAGCTTTGTTTTGGTCTCTGGACTCTTTGGAGAGAGAAATTTTTCCCATTCAGAATCCTATTATCCTAACCCTAAACCTAATCCTTTACCCTAAACCTAATCCCTTACCCTAAACATTAATACTAAACTTAAACCTTAAACCTAACCCGTAAGCCTAAAATAGTGTTTTAAAATGTTTTCTTGTTTTCTTGACATTGTGGTCCTGATAAGGTAGGAAAACGTGTGTGTGTGTATACACACACACACACACACACACACACACTGCTCTCTTCAATTGCCATCCACACAGCTTAGGGTGTCATTCTAGCTTTGAGATCTTGTTTGAGGGTCAGAATGTGGGTCAAGGGTATGAACCTTGCAGGGAAGGGGTTTTGTTTTGAGGAATGTATTTGGATGTGTGAGACAGTTCAAGGAGAGAGAAGGCCAGGTTATCACCACAGATCTAGGAACAGATTACTCCATCCTAAATTTTAACCTTAACCATGAGAAGGATGAACTATCTGACCCTGTGTCATCACCCTATGGCTTTGACTTTACATGCATTGATGTTTGTCAGCAAATTGAAGTCTAATTTATTTTCATATGAGGAAGTGAAGGACAGAGGAATCAGTGCCTCATATCAGACTGGAATAGATGGAAGTCTTTGCCTATTAACTATTACTGGAAGTGAATGGATGGATATGATTATATAGTAACATTAGACATCCACCCACATATTGGTTAAAAACCCCAACAACCGTTTCAGAATCAAACATTCTGCAGCAACTGAGCAGATCGTCTGTGTCAGGAGGTAATATTGATTCTGAGCTCTCCCAATGGTTGTTTCCTTGGTTGACAGCTGGAGGAGGCCAATGACCTGCTGAGGGTGGAGTCAGACACAGCGGCGCGGCTGAGGAAGAGCCACACGGAGATGGCCAAGTCCATGAGCCAGCTGGAGGGGCTGACCAGCGAGCTGCAGGAGAAGAGTCGCTCGGCAGACGGGGGGAGGGCCCAGCTGGAGAAAGAGCTGCTGCAGCTGCAGAGCACCCTGGACTCTGAGAGGAGGAGCTACAGTAAGGGATCAGAGGAGATCCATGAGCTACAAGGTACCAGAACACGTCCCTGGCTACATTTCAATTCTCCACGCTTTAATCTTTATTCAGATCCCCATTAGCTGACAGCTACTCTTCCTGAGGTCTATACATACAACAACAAAAGTACAGCTAAGCATTCATGTAAGCATGGTCTTTTATATATATATGTAGGGGGGTGCACCAGAAAAGGAAAAGTGTGGAGAATTGGGACACTCAGTGGCTCACACCCAAAGACTGCACTCATTGTTCTATGAGTAAATATGACTTGGACATGACTCAGTGTTTGAGTAAATACACGGTCTGACCACAACCCTGCATTCACTTGGGCATGTGTTAGAACTAGAAGGGATGAACATGATTGCCTACACCATTTTAATTTGCTTTACAGTAATTCCTCACTCTTAACTGTTTTTCAGTCTTGGCATGTTCAACTAACTTCAAATGATCTGAAGTGAACTGTCTCTCCCTCTTAACTATTTAAGAGAGCTGGGGAATCTTAGCTTTAGTTCTAACCATTCTCGTTCATCACATTAGACGCGCCCAGGCACTGCCCATGCCCACAGAACTCACATCCGACGTATCTGTCCAACAGTCATGTTTTATCTGGAGAGGAGCGCTTTGAAGAGTCTTGGGGATGAATATATCTAATGGATTGTGTTGAAATAATATTGCTCTTAATTCAGACTGAATTCGAAGTCTACAGGCATCCATATTGAATAGAAAAATAATACTTTATTGTSCAGTTTCGTTAGTCCACAAATATAGTTTTCCAAATCTGAAAGCTATGCATTATTGTGTTGTCAACATGGGTTTAGCATGTTGCACAAACCACTGTTTTGAAAGTGACTCTTTGTTTCTCTCTCTGTGTCTGTAGCGCGAATGACGGGTCTTCAACAGGACAATAAGAACTTGAAGCTCAGCCTGTCTAAAGTGGAGACGGAACGCAAGCAGGCCCAGGAGAGGAGCAACAACCTGGAGAAGGTTTGGGCCCTCTAAGTCTCTCCACGTCACTCACATACCGTGCTTTATAAGGCTAACACAAACCCTGTCATTTGTGATGTCCACTTCTTGTGAGTAGTGGTCCAAATGGAAGTATCAAAGACAAAACAGATGTACTCTATCAACACATCTTCTTTGTTGCGATAACCACATGTATATCTTGTAGCGGTATTAATTAGAGAAAGGTATAGAAGATTTTGTTCGGGRGCCAGGCAGGTATTAACCCTGCCGAAAGAAAAGAATAGTAGAACAGCGAGAGTACCACTACCAGACCCACACACATCAACAGAAGAGACTGCCTAGAGTGTAGCCTGTTGACCAGATAGCCAGCGGAGAGAAAAAGAATACACACCCTATAGATCACACATCACATCACAGTCCTTCCACAATTCTTGGTAACCCCACCAAACATACCTCATATAACAATAATGGCAGAGCAAATAAACAGCAACTTCATACAATAACAAATTAACCCAGTCATCACACAGAGGATTTGCAATAGTTTGTATTTTCTTCCTGGGAAGGAGTGCAGAGGGTATGAATGTGTGGTGTTCATATACACACTAGTCCAGCTCCAATGAAACYTCAATGTACTTAGGAAATAGAGTCGGTTGCAGTGTAAAGCACTGGAACATAGCGTGAAGAGAAAGAGAGAAAGGGAACAAGAGAGGGCTTAGCTGTGGTCTTGAGGTTGCAGGTATCCGGTCTGACTGTCCGATGGTATGTTGGGTTGTAGTTGAACGCTTCACAACAAATGTTGCTACTTATCCATTTGATCCATAACCATCGTGGTCCCAAATGAGAACAACCACGTCCCCGAGCGATCACACCGAGACGTCGCCCAACCACAGTACAACCACTTCGCCGAGCGATCCCCCCGCGGATTGGTCCAAACACAGTACAACCACGTCGTCGAGCGATCACACCGAGGATTGATCCAAACACTGTACAACCACGTCGTCGAGCGATCACACCGAGGATTGATCCAAACACTGTACAACCACATACGCTGAAGACAAACAAAAAACCTCTGCAGCATAGCACACAACAAAAAACTGTCGCGCCAATCAATAGCTCCTCCCCAAAAAGCTTAACGAGCTCTTTTATTCCCTCCTTCCTTACTGCTCATGCTCTCTTAAAGTGGCAGCGCACGGTGAAGGCTCCGTGCAGGATTTCGCCACAATCTAACTGGTATTTTAGTCCCATTACACCCAGTCTTAAGAGCCCCTCTACCATAGAGATCAGCAGAATTAATGTTTTACTGGTCATTTTTACACATGCTGCCTGAGTGCCAATTTCCATTCTAGGGATTCTATATGTAATTCTACGCTTTCTACCAACAGGATAAGAACAACCTGGAGATCGACCTGAACTACAAGTTAAAGACACTGCAGCAGCGTCTGGACCAGGAGCACACAGAACACAGGGTGACGCGGGCCCAGCTCACGGACAAATACGAGTCCATTGAGGAGGCCAAGTCAGCCGCCATGCATGGTATATCTGGGCCCATGTTAGAGCATGCCCTACCCACCACTACTGTCTGTCTCTCCCTCGTTGTCTGCCTCTCCCTCGTTCTGTCTGCTCTCTGCCTCTCCCTCTTTCTGTGTCCCCCTCTATCTCTGCACCATTCATACTCAGGGGGACACTGGACGGATGGGGAGGAATTCAGGGAGTGGACTCCGCTCCTCTCCATGTGGCATGTCCAGACGTTACCTCCCTACATATTAACAGCTGGACACAATCCCACCTTCCAAGTTTTTGACTAGCACCGTTTGAAGCAACATTTACTTGTCTTCCAGACATTTGCCTATACGCAGACTACACGCTGTGCATAGGGCCCCGCGGTTGCTAGGGAGCCCCGACCCCGTATTGTTGAGTTAGAATAGTAGAATACACATCGGGCAATTTAGAAATGTTGTAGTGCATCAGTAGTTTTCCACTTGTCAGTCACTCAATTAGCCCATATCAGCAAATATTATTTTATATTGCTAGGTAAGTAGTCTAGCCAGCGATCTAAACCTAGTAGTAATCACCAAATTACCATCGGGCATGCAGTACTTGTGCCCCGGGGGCCCTCATTTAATTTTGTTAGTTATTCTCACTCATATGAACACGGCATACGTCATGGCAAAATGTGTAAAATTGCAGGAAATGTACTTTAAAACTACAAAACAAATMATCCACTGCCAAGAGGGGGTAACACTAAAATGTTTTGCCTGTGTGGTGGTTGGGTCATTTCAAATGACTGAGCACAAATTTCCTATTAAATCTGTCAGTGAGGTTCTTCCATTGAATGATGATGGATTGTTGCAACTGAGTGATATCTCTTTCCCTCCTTCTGTCCCTCCAGCGGTGCAGCACAAGGTGTCTGAGGAGAGCGGGGCGCGGATGCGAGCGGAGAGCAGGGTGGTGGAGGTAGAGAAGCAGTGCTCCATGCTGGAGTTTGACCTCAAGCAGTCGGTGCAGAAGATGGAGCAGCTGATGAAGCAGAAGGAGAGGCTTGAGGACGAGGTGAGCACCAGCACCACTCAACACCATCACCCCAGCATCGACTCACCCTGTCTGGGGTGGAGGTTCATGGGCACTGGCCCTAAAAATGTTTAGCCACTTTTCTGGATATCCTACAACTACCCCCTCTTCAAAAAAGTCACGTTAATCATGAGTCGATACTAATGAGGCTTTCGCAATAAATAACGTTTTCAACGTGCAGATCTCAATTTAGGATTTGGCCCTCCAGAAAAAACGGTGGATTTCCTGAGCAGAAATCTGGTATAACCCCAGCGTAGTTAGGACATACTGTGGTTCTCTTGTCCGAACATCCCTGGTTCTCCCCTGCAGGTGCAGGGTCTGCGGATCCATCTGGAGCAGGAGTCCAGTAAGAGGCTGCTAGCCCAGAACGAGCTCAAGAGCCGCTCCCAGGAGGCGGACCGGCTGAAGGGCTCGGAGAAGCAGCTGAAGCAGGAGATCAACACGGCACTAGAGAGCAAGCGCTCTCTCGAGTTCCAGCTAGCACAGCTCACCAAGTGAGAATACCTTCAAGTTGCCACATGTCGTCACAGCCCACCACAGTTTTAACTTGACCTAATCCCCTGTGTGGGGGTATATAGTTCAGTTTACCCCTAGTCACTGATGCAAGGGTCAGATATATTTTCATCCCCCCACCCTAATGGTTAAGTTTGGGATATGGGTTTTCCTAGATCTGTGTGTAACTTCTAGCTCAATCCTTGACAGGCTACATTGAGTATCGTCTCAATGCGTGTACCTCCCTTCCAAATGAATGCAATACCTTCCAAACACACTTCTGACTCCATTGGCTAAACTCTATTCTGAAAGTCTGTAATAGTCTGTAGTTTTACATTCCTTCCTGCTGCTAGCTAATACTGCTTTGGGAGTCTATGTTAAATGGCCCTACAACTYGTCGTTATTCCAGTAAAAAGGCTCTTATTTCAGCTTAGACATTAACTGTTGCAAAGCTCCCCTGTGACAATGTTTACACCACAGGGTTAAGGATTAGCCAGAGTCGAGCTCCTCCCATTAGAATGACAGGCCTGTTAATCCATCTGCTCTCTGACTACGGAGCGCTGCAGGGAGGGGTGGTGGTATGCCCGGGCTACATACAACCCTGGGACATACTGTATAGTGTAATTAAGTTAATAATCTATACACTAAAGTTTTGTCTGAAAAGTTTAAAGGCGTTTTGAGGATTTTACCAGAGTTTGAGTTTCCCCTTCAGCGCTGTTTGTTTTGAAAGGTTTCTTTAGCTACTGTATGCAATATGTTAACTATATGGTTTGTGTGTCCGTCTTCCAGGCAATACAGGGGCAACGAGGGACAGATGAGGGAACTTCAGGACCAGCTTGAGGCCGAACAGTATTTCTCAGTGAGTAGGGGCCATCTACTTCACTGTCCTATAACCCTGCTCATTGGCTCACTGACTGATGCCATATCTCCTGTCTCTACCTCCAGACGCTTTATAAAACTCAGGTGAAGGAACTGAAAGAGGATATTGAGGAGAGGAACCGGCAGGTCCAGGAAGTTCATAAGAAGGTGCATGAGCTGCACAGCGAAAGGTAAGGCCGGTAGCCTAGCGCTTAAGAACGCTGGGCAAGTAACCAAAATGTCGCTGGTTGGAATTCCTGAGCCGACCAGGTGAAAAATATGTCTCTGCCCTTGAACAAGGCACTTAACCCCAATTGATCCTGTAAGATGCTCTGGATAAGAGCATCTGCGAAGTAACTAAAAGGTGTAAGGTAATATCAGGCCTTTGTCAATATAGCAATAATCAGTGTTGTCAAAATATGAGGTGCAGCTTTTCTCGACCAGCCTACTTCCATATCAACACAGAGCGATTATGAATCCGTTTTTAATCCATGTTTGTCTGTCCTTCTTCCAGGGACTCCCTGTCAGCCCAGCTGGATCTGACAGTGACCAAGGCGGAGTCAGAGCAGCTGGCCAGGGCGCTCCAGGAGGAGCAGTACTTTGAGCTGAGCCAGGAGAACAAAAAGGCCATGGCCAGACACAAGCAGGAGGGTTCCGAGAGGGATTCAACCATCGCACGGGTCAGCACCGCTTGCCTCAATACACACCTCTCCTACATTGTAAAATTCTTCAAAGTCAGGGAAAATACATCTGTCCAGGAATGTGGGCACAGCGGAAACAACAGCTTAGTATACTTCCAACTTTGTTCTATTTAATAATTACATTGTTTTTGTGTGTCTCAGGCAGCTGTGAACACCTACACTACCGGTCAAAAGTTTTAGAACACATACACATTCAAGAGTTTTTATTTTTACTATTTTCTACATTGTAGAATAATAGTGYAGACATCAAAACTATGAAATAACATATGGAATCATGTAGTAACCAAAAAAGTGTTAAACAAATCAAAATATATTTGAGATTTGAGATTTTTCAAATAGCCACGCTTTGCCTTGATGACAGCTCTGCACACGCTTGAGATTATCTCAACCAGCTTAACCTGGAATGCTTTTCCAACAGTCTTGAAGGAGTTCCCACAAATGCTGAGCTCTTTTTGGCTGCTTTCCCTTCACGCTGTGGTATGACTCATCCCAAACCATCTCAATTTGGTTGAGGTCTGGGGATTGTGAGGGCCAGGTCATCTGATGCAGCACTCCATCACCCTCCTTGGTCAAATAGCCCTTACACAGCCTGGAGGTGTGTTGGCTCATTGTCATGTTGAAAAACAAATGATAGTCACACTAAGCCCAAACCAGATGGGATGGCGTATCGCTGCAGAATGCTGTGGTAGCCATGCTGGTTAAGTGTGCCTTGAATTCTAAATGAATCACTGACCGTGTCACCAGCAAAGCACGCCGTAACACCATCTCCTCCATGCTTTACGGTGGGAATACACATGCGGAGATCATCCGTTCACCCACAATGTGTCTCATAAAGACGCAGAAATCAGACCAAAGGACAGATTTCCACCGGTCCAATGTCCATTGCTTGTGTTTCTTGGCCCAGCAAGTCTCTTCTTATTGGTGTCCTTTAGTAGTGGTTTCTTTTCAGCAATTTGACCACTAAGGCCTGATTCCTGCAGTCTCTTCTGAACAGTTGATGTTGAGATGTATCTGTTACTTGAACTCTGTGAAGCATTTATTTGGGCTGCAATTTCTGAGGCTGGTAACTCTAATGAACTTATCCTCTGCAGCAGAGGTAACGAGGGGTCTTCCAWTCCTGTGGCGGTCCTCATGAGAGCCAGTTTCATAGTGCTTGGTTTTTGTGACTGCACTTGAAGAAACTTTCAAAGTTCTTGAAATGTTCTGTATTGACTGACCTTCATGTCATAAAGTAATGATGGACTGTCATTTCTCTTTGCTTATTTGAGCTTTGCTGAGCAACTGATTGGCTCAAACGCATTAAGAAGAAAAGAAATTCCACAAATTAACTTTTACCAAGGCACACCTGTTAATTGAAATGCATTCCAGGTGACTACCTCATGAAGCTTTACAAGAGAATGCCAACAGTGTGCAAAGTTGTCATCAAGGCAAAGGGTGGCYATTTAAAGAATCTCAAATCTCAAATATATTTTTATTTGTTTAACACTTTTTTGCTTACTACATGATTCCATATGTGTTATTTCATAGTTTTGATGTCTTCACTATTATTCTGCAATGTAGAAAAAWAGTAAAAATAAGGAGAAACCCTTGAATGATTAGGTTTTCTAAAACTTTTGACCGGTAGTCTACATTTTTAAACCTCAATGTCTCTCTTCTTGTCCTCCCCAGCTTGAGGAATCCAACAAAACCCTGACCAAAGACGTGGAGAACCTCAGCAAGGAGAAGGCCGAGCTGGACCACAAGCTTCGCACTCAGGAGGAAGGTATTGTCAAGACACCATTTTCATAACTTGGTCTAATTAGTATATTCTGTGCTTAATCTGTTACAATCTAAGCCTATGGGTAATGTCTTCATAGGCACTTATGTCCCCTCTGTCAGTTAGATCCCTGTAAGACTGTCTGGTTTCCTCTCGCTTTCTGTCCCCTTCTCTGCAGAGTATGACTCCCAGAAAGAGGAGATTACAAACACAATCAAGGCCAACTATGAGAAGGTTCTCAGCACAGAGCGCACGCTCAAGACTCAGGTAAAGACACTTCAACCTTTGACTGTTTACATAACATTACACCAATAGTTATGAGCTACTTTGGCCTCATATTTATACCTCAAACACAACCTCATAGTTTTTCCATTCAACGTTTTTACACCTCAACCCATTGCCCTACTTTATTAAACCTCAACCTTACCTCAACTGTTTGCCCAATTTTGTTAAACCTAAACCACAACCTTCCCTCAAGTGTTGCCCCATTTTGTTAAACATAAACCTCAACCGATTGCCCCCATTTGATCCCTCCCTCAACCTTGTCTCTRTCTCCAGGCGGTGAACAAACTGGCAGAGATCATGAACAGGAAGGACATGAAGCTTGACACCAAGAAGAAGGGGAGCACGACCGACCTGAGGAAGAAGGAGAAGGAGAACCGCAAGCTGCAGGTGGATCTCAACCAGGAGAAGGAAAAGTTCAACCACATGGCCATCAAGTACCAGAAGGAGCTCAGCGAGATGCAGGCGGTCAGTAATAATGCATTATACAGTCAGTCAGTTTCTGTCAATTTGAAAGTAGGGTCAAATTGGTCTCAATCATTTGACGACGATCCTTTGAACCTTTTAATTAACAGTATTCTTTCAAATCAAACAAAAAAAGCAAGAAGGACAAGTATGACCACAATAGGACAATTAGGAAGATTTGGTCAAATCCATTCCTAATTTAGAACAGAGTTAAACTCTATAGTGAAAGGCAGCAACGCATCCCCCCCTTGAAGCTGCAGTGCTTCTGATCTACCCTAAATGAACTGCGTATTCTGCTTGCCTCTCTCTCCTCTACAACAGCAACTGTCGGAGGAGTGCACGTACCGCAACGAGCTGCAGATGCAGCTGGACAGCAAGGAGAGTGACATTGAGCAGCTCAGGGAGAAGCTCAACGACCTGCAGCTGCGCATGGACAACTCCAGCGTCATCAGCCTGCAGACGGATGAAACAGACAGCAACATCGCTGGTAAGGTCACCACGGGATCAACTAACAAAAGGCGGCTGTGTCAATGTACCGGCTAGGCCAAAGATGCTCAATCCTGCTTCGGACAAGCCACACACACACACACGACTCAGCTAATGAAGGTGTGATGGTACTAAGCTAGGACAAATCTACTGTATGAAGGCTCTCCAGGAGCAGGAGTTTGGATCACTGAACTTGATGTTTGGTCCATCAGGCCAGCTTTAATTGTCCAWCAATCAGCCGGGCATGATTTAAAATCGATTAATTCAATCCCAGCCATTTCAAGTAATTGTATTTTATTAGGATCTCTTTTATTCCTCATTTGGACTAATKTTTTAACTTTAATATACAATTTACAATATAGTATCTAATGAATATATAATTGAGTGTTTGAGTTCTGACAGTATGGCTCTGAAGCAGTAAAGTAAGTATAGAAGAATGCTTATTTTCGTCTTTCTCGACCCACCTGTTTCAAGTGTCAGTTAGTAGACCTGCTAACGATGTTTACTGTACATGGAATTCCTGAATGTGTCTGTGGTTTAAAGTCCTCTCTCATCTCTTATTCCCCATGTCCATTTGGTTCTCCTTGCTCTCCTCCTTACCTTTGCATCTTCTATCCTTTTCTTTCTGTGAGTAACTCGGAGTTGGGGGACCCTCATTGTGCCTGGCCCGTGCTACTTTGTCTTTTGCCTTGTATTTTTTTCCTGGCATTTTTGGGGCATTTTCTTCTCTTTTTTTGTGGTGAAAAGGATATCCCTCTTGTATGTTCTCAACAACACTTTTTTGAAAGGCCATTCTGAGTGACAAAGGGAACAGTTAAAAGACCAGAAAACGGGGCTTTAATTAAGCCATTTTAATTTTTTWAACCAAATGTGCTAGGCTGGGGGCATTTTCATTTACTAACCGTGAATCATCATTCACATAAGCCGTTTGTAGGGGGAAATATCCAATTACAGTATAGAACTTCATCTAACATTATTTCAGTACAAATGCTGACTTGACTGTACCATATCAATTAGCCTTCTGTAGGTAATCAGTTTCATTGTCAGCTGTACATTTATTTTTTAGCAGGACAAGCTATCATACAATCTGAATGACTCCTAAAGTAAAGTGACTACATGAGAGGTTAGCTACTGTAACACTAGACAACAACACTGTGGTTTAACCCATCACTCTGAGCACCTTTCAAAATGTGTCTGGAGACCATGAACCAAACCCTTCCTTTGGTTTCCTGTCCCTTGTTCTTCAAACACTCACTGTTTTTTAAGTTTTGTTTTGTTGGCATGATCACCTCAGAACAGAAGCAATGCCTTTTCAGAACCAAGGAAATCTCCCACACTTGAAGTGAAGCTTTTGATCAATTCACTCTTCTTTTGTAGCTTGTTGTGCCGAAGCATGCTCTTTATGTTATTGTTACCAACTGAACCTAATGGAAAGATACACTACATGACCAAAAGTATGTGGACACCTGCTCGTCTAACATCTCAAACCAAAATCATGGGCATTAATATGGAGTGGGTCCCCCCCCTTTGCTGCTACAACAGCCTCCACTCTTCTGGGAAAGCTTTCCACTAGAACATTGCTGAGGGGACTTGCTTCCATTCAGCCACAAGAGCATTAGTGAGGTTGGGCACTGATGTTGGGTGATTAGGCCTGGCTCGCAGTCGGTATTCCAATTCATCCCAAAGGTGTTCAATTGGGTTGAGGTCAGGGCTCTGTGCAGGCCAGTCAAGTTCTTCTACACCGATTTTTGACAAACCAATTCTGTACGAACCTTGCTTTGTCCATGGGGGCATTGTCATGCTGAAACCGGAAAGGGCCTTCCCCAAACTGTTGCCACAAAGTTGTAAGCACAGAATCGTCTAGAATGTCATTGTATGCTGTAGTGTTAAGATTTCCCTTCACTGGAACTAATGGGCCTAGCCCGAACCATGAAAACAGAAAGACCATTATTTCTCCTCCACCAAACTTTAGAGTTGGAAGTATGCATTCGGGCAGGTAGCATTCTCATGGCATCCACCAAACCCAGATTCATCCGTCGGACTGCCAGATGGTGAAGCGTGATTCATCACTCCAGAGAACGCATTTCCACGGCTCAAGAGTCCGGCGAGCTTCACACCACTCCAGCCATCGCTTGCCATTGGGCATGGTGATCTTAGGATTGTGTGAGGCTGCTCAACCATGGAAACCTATTTCATGAAGCTCCCGGGGAGCAGTTCTTGTGCTGACTTTTGTGCTTCCAGAGGCAGTTTGGAACGCAGTAGTGAGTGTTACAACTGAGGACAGACGATTTTTACGCAGTATGTGCTTCAGCTTGTGTGGCCTACCCCTTCCCGGCTGAGCCATTGTTGCTCTTAGACGTTTCCACTTCACAAAAACAGCACCGTACAGTTGACCAGGGCAGAAGTTTGACGAACTGACTTGTTGGAAAGGTGGCATCCTATGACGGTGCCACGTTGAAAGTCACTGAGCTCTTCAGTAAAGCCATTCTTCTGCCAATGTTTGTCTATGGAGATTGCATTGCAGTGTGTTTGATTTTATACACCTGTCAGCAACGGGTGTGGCTGAAATAACCAAATCCACTCATTTGAACGGGTGTCCACATACGTTTGTATATATAGTGTATCTTCAATGATATAGGCTACAGGCTCTGTCCTCTGTGACAGTAGACCGAGGCATCAGAAGCTCCATGTTGGACAGCACCTTTCAATTTGAATTGGCTAGTGATTCTACACATTATTTTACAACACATCTATCTAACCTCTTCCTCATGGAGTAGAATCTACTCCTTGATATTGAACTTGCTGGATAAATAACATGGATGTTACATGCTTTCTGTATATCCCTTTAATGCTCCCTTGTGCATGGGTTCTAAAACTACTGAGCTTGAATTAGCAGCATGGGATATTTAACTCCTGCCTGTCACATAATACAGTTGTTTTAAAGTGTAACCTGGGCATAGAGAAAGTTGAACTTGAAACTTCTAAGGTAGTATGGCTCAGCCTTGTCACGTGACTTTTCTGTTCTTCCCCCAGTTAAGTTTGAATTTGATCACTGCATGGCTTTTTGGGGACAGTGTTACACAGGCTTGGTTTTCATTTGTGTCTATCTTGTGTCTCTATGTAGAATCCAGACTGGAAGGTTGGCTGTCCATTCCTAATAAACCTAATATCAAACGATATGGCTGGAAGAAGCAGGTAAGTCACCTGGAAGCTTTGCATCAATTTACTGACACTAACTGACATGCAACATATATTTATTCATATTAAATGGCACAGTACGGGTTGTGTTCATGGTGCTGCCTAGTGCCTACTTCTTATGGCCACCACGATTCTTCCTAACATTATTTCTTGATTCTATTTTTCCTCAGTATGTGGTGGTGAGCAGCAAGAAGATTCTGTTCTACAACGATGAACAGGACAAAGAACAGTCCAACCCCTCCATGGTACTAGATATCGAGTAAGTATGCTTGTTTTATGATTTTGGATTTAATTGTAATTCACTTTACACTAGAACTGTGTTTTGGGGACAAAATATCAGTCTTAGTAGTTTTTATGATAATTATTGCTTAATCATAAAATAGATKATGTAACAGTTTGTCTGAGACGGTGTATTCTGGTACCCAATCATCAGTCATTGCTTGTTGTCTGCAGCAAACTGTTCCACGTGCGTCCAGTTACCCAGGGTGATGTGTACCGAGCAGAGACGGAGGAGATCCCAAGGATATTCCAGGTAGGAAGGAACCTTCTGACCTGACCAATCAACTTTCTAACCTATTGTCTTACGTGGGATAGCACGACGGCCGTCTGCACTGATGGTTCATGGCAACGCGGTCGTGTTAGAATGACCCAGAGGCCTTCTGACCTAAACCAATCAGCTTAACCAGCTCAGTCTTTTTAGTTCTTCAGTCGCCTTACTTGCCCATTCTCAAATGGATGATTACAATCCCATTTTAGATTTTGACAGCTGTCTTGAGTGGACTCTAGTCTACATGCACAATTAGTTATTAAGCAGACGCCTTTTCCCCCCCTAGAGAGACTTTCAATGAGCGCTTAAACTTTTCAATGTGTGTTTCAGTAGTATACAATCCTTTTCTTTAACGACTCAGYCGCAAAGGATTTACTGCTGATTTACTGCAAATCCCCGTTATTCGCATCAAGAAGAGATGCCGATACAGGGGAGGTGTGGGTGTCTTGTGAGAATTAGTCGGCGAGTGGGAAACCCGCCTCTACCATCCGTCCTAAGAAATCCTGCTATGCCTTCCGAACCATCAAATAAGCAAAGTGTCAATACAGGAATAAGATTGAATCCTACTACACCGGCTCAGACACTCGTCGGATGTGGCAGGGCTTGCAAACTATTAGACTACAAAGGGAAGCCCAGCCGCGAGCTGCCCAGTGACACGAACCTACCAGACGAGCTAAATTACTTCTATGCGCGCTTTGAGGCAAGCAACACTGAAGCATGCATGAGAGCAACAGCTGTTCCGGCTGTGTGATCACGCGCTCCATAGCTAATGTGAGTAAGACCTTTTAAACAGGTCAACATTAACAAGGCCACAGGGCCAGACGGATTACTAGGACGTGTACTCCGAGCATGCGCTGTCCAATTGGCATGTGTCTTCACTGACATTTTCAACCTGTACTTGACCGAGTCTGTAATGCCTTACATGTTTCAAGGAGACCACCATAGTCCCTGTGCCCAAGAACACCAAGGTAACCTGCCTAAATGACTATTGACCCGTAGGACTCACGTCTGTAGCCATGAAGTGCTTTGAAAGGCTGGTCATGGCTCACATCAACACCTTTATCCCAGAAACCCTAGACCCACTCCAATTTGCATACCTCCCCAACAGATCCACATATGAAGCAATCTCTATTGCTCTCCACGCTGCCCTTTCCCACCTCGACAAAAGGAACACCTATGTGAGAATGCTATTCATTGACTTTAGCTCAGCGTTCAACATCAAAGTGCCCTCAAAGCTCATCGCTAAGCTAAGGACCCTGGGACTAAACATCTCCCTCTGCAACTGGATCCTGGACTTCCTGACGGGCAGGCAACAACACTTCTGCCATGCTGATCCTCATCAGGGGTGCGTGATTAGTCTCTTCCTGTACTCCCTGTTCACCAATGACTGCGTGGCCAAGCACGTCTCTAACASCATCATTAAGTTTACCGACGACACAACGGTGGTAGGCCTATTGGGAGGAGGTCAGAGACCTGGCAGTGTGGTGCCAGGACAACAACCTCTCCCTCAACGGGATCAAGACAAAGGAGATGATTGTGGACTACAGGAAAAGGAGGGCCGAGCACACCGCCATTCTCATTGACGGGGCTGTAGTGGAGCAGGTTGAGAGCTTCAAGTTCCCTTGTGTCCACATCACCAACGAACTGTCATGGTCCAAACACAGCAATACAGTCGTGAAGAGGGCACCTATTCCCCCTCAGGAGACTGAAAAGACGGCATGGATCTTCAAAAAGTTCTACAGCTGCACCATCGAGAGCATCCTGACTGGTTGCATCACTGCCTGGTATGACTCGGCCTCTGACCACAAGGCGCTACAGAGTGTAGTGCGTACAGCCCAGTACATCACTAGGGCCAAGGACCATCCAGGACCTCTATACTGGGTAGTGTCAGAGGAAGGCCCAAAAATTGTCAGACTCCAGCTACACTGGTCTCTTTGCTACCGCACGGCAAGGGGTACCTGAGTGCCAAGTCTAGGTCCAAAAGGCTTCTTAAGTTTCTACTCCCAAGCCATAAGACTGCTGAATAGCTAATCAAATGGCTACCCGGACTATTTGCGTTGACCCCCCCCCCCCCTTATACTGCTACTGGTTTCTTATCTGTGCATACCCTACCTACACGTACATATTGCCTCATTTACATGACTAACCTGTACCCTCGCACATTGACTTGGTATGGATACCCCCTGAATATAGCCTCGTTGTAAAAACATTGTTTAATAGAGACTCAACCTCTGATTCTCTCGTCTCCCCTCTTCAGATCCTGTATGCCAACGAGGGGGAGTGCAGGAAGGAGGCGGACATGGAGACTGTCTCGCAAGGGGACAAGACCAACTGTCTGCCCCACAAAGGTCATGAGTTCATCCCCACGCTCTACCACTTCCCTTCCAACTGCGAAGCCTGCTCCAAGCCCTTGTGGAACGTCTTCAAGCCTCCACACGCCTTGGAGTGCCGCCGCTGCCACGTCAAGTGCCACAGGGACCACCTCGACAAGAAGGAGGACGTCATCGCCCCCTGCAAAGGTACGGTAATAGAGGTTAGGTTAGACTGACGAGACCTGATTCTGTGTTGTAAGGGGGAAAAAATATACTTTTAGGCCCAATACAGCCATTTTTATATATCAAATCATTTCTGGGTAACGATTAAAGGAAAGTTCCACCCAAAAACGATTTTTTGGTATTTGTTTCATTGGTCCATTGTTGATATAGTCCCAAAATGTTTTGCATGTCAGCAATCAAGTTTTCAAGATGTATTTTGAAAGAACACACAACTTAATAATATAACTTGATTTTGGATTTTGTTGACTGGCAAGTGTTGGGTTAAAGGGGATATTAACTTCCACCTCCTTAGGGACGTCGAGACATCTTGAGTTTGTGTTTTCAATTTTCTACCTGGTTTTGTCTCCTCCAACAGTGAACTACGATGTGACCTCTGCCCGGGACATGCTCCTGCTGGCCTTGACCCAAGACGAGCAGAAGAAATGGATTGGCCACCTGGGCAAGAAGATCCCCAAAACACCGCCCTCCTCCTTCCTGAGGGCGTCGCCCCGCACCCTGTCCACCCGCTCCGGAACCAACCAGTCCTTTCGCAAGAACCCCAAAAGCATAACGGGCAAGCCAAGGTAACCTTACACACATATGCTCTCTGGGCCTGAAATGGCATCATATTCCTTATATAGTGCACTACTTCAGTCATGAGCACCATATTCCTTATATAGTGCACTACTTCAGTCATGAGCACCATATTCCTTATGTAGTGCACTACTTTTGGTCAACAGTGCGCTATATAGAGCATAGGGTGCCATTTCGGACACCACCTCTGATTGTTCCACGAAGCAGCCCTTTCAACCTAAAAGATGTTCTGTAGTTTTCTTATATCCTCTGGGAGGGCCTGAGTGGACACACTTGTTTTATATTACTTGATGCTTGTTTTGAACAATACAGAACATTAAGGAATTGTAGGCTTCTATTCTGGGGAGTTAAGAGAGTGTGTGCTAAGGTCCAGAAGTCCTCTGTTCATCCCTGCTGCTGGACTGTCTTTCGGTTTTGTCTTGCAGTCCGGTCAGTCACGTGACTTGCTATTTGTCTTCTACTGCCCTTTGTGACTGTAACAGGTCGCAGTCTCATTCTGCTACCACAGCCTCCAGCCTCCAAGCAACAGACACAACATCCAGCACTTGTTGACAACAACAACTCCTCCACACCAAATTTACAGAAGTCTTAACTTTTTAGACCATCTCCTTCCTGTTTTGGCCTGACTATTTATTTATTATTAACTGACTGCGTTGATGGTGTATATAACATCAGTGGACCTGTCCTCCTTTGTGGTTCTTTCTCGTTTGACTTGGGGAACTCTTTCTATCTAATTTGACACTAAAGCGTTGTTGGTTGGTTTCATTGACTAACTCTTAGCCCTCTATGCAACCTTTTCTGAAGCAGGTGCCCCATATATGGGTTGTTGCATTTCTCTCTAGCAAGAATGATGCCAGAGGCCATCAAAGGCATAATGAAGTTGCAGTTACTATGTCTTTAAATCCATTTTTCTATGTAATATATTAATATCTATCGGGGTACTAACCAAGTGTCAAATGTCTTACCCTCTTTTACTGGACACATTTTTTCTCTTCTTTCTTCCAGCTAACCATCTGAACGTTTGGATTCTATTGGGACTTTGTATTTTTTCTTATCCCCTCCATTATCCCACACGTTAAAGGAGAATCCCTATTTTATGTAAKAGTAAATTAAAGCAATCTGACCAGGGCCGGAAATTGGGACAATTATCTGACACAAGGATTCAGGGACATTGAGAAGGCCTGCTATTTCCCTCACCCCCTCCTCCCCTATCCTCACCCCGGAGCCTCAACTAAGACTTCCTCACCCAGCCACTGCATACTTGCAACTCTTCGTTTCTTCCAGAAGATGGCGTGGGCAACTTGGAACCTGAATGGAAGATGGAGAACAATAGAAAAAGGCTCATGGTATGCAGTGGGTAGTACTTATTCCATATCAGTCATGTGAAGGGATTCCGGTTGAATGAATGACTGCGGGTTTTTCTGGGGCTCTTGCATGTCAACATGGAGGTATTGTAGTACAGGGATTGGCTTAACTATGCGGTGAATGGGTACATCTCGGGGATACGGAAATGTGGTTGTTTTTTCTTCCCTTGTCAGTAACTCTGTTTCCTTCAAAATGTACTTTGATGCCTTTGACTGGTGGCCTTTATGCTTCTATCCCCTATTACTCTGCACATCAGTTATATCAGGGGTCGGTTGGGTCTGAGTATGTATTGGGAAGTGAGTATTAGATGTTTTTGAGTATTGAGTGAGGAGCATGCAAGATCATAATTTAAATCTATGCATTATTATTTTTATTATAATTATTGTTATTGCTCCAAGCCATAAGGAAATTCCATTGTAATGGCATATAGGAGACTTAAAAACTAGTTTTTTTTGTTCTGTGTTCATTGGGTACATTGTTTTCTGTAATATTGTTTTTTTTCTTGTATTTTTTGTATGTATTGCCTTACATTGACTCATAGATAAATGGTTCAAAAGGAAAACATTAAGTTAACAAATGTAAAACTGCACTGTTTGAATTGTAAATTATTTGTAGAAAACTAAACAGGTGTATCATTTGGCCCACCTAGTGCCTTAACGTTTGGATAACAATTTTACTGCCATATCTGTTTGGTCTTGTTTTTGGAGATAAACACAATCTTAACTCTTCCATCAATCTTTTTTAAATATCTGCCACACTGGTTTTATCAGAACGTTCCGTCTGGTTTGGGTATATTGAATGCCTCTTTATAGACTCATTGCAATAGTTTAATGTGTCAACACAAAGTTCCCAGAGTCCAGTATGTATCTCACGAAAGTTTCTGGATGGTGTACCTTGTTAAAGATTTTGTTATATTAATATGGTATCGTTTCAAGCAAACCCCACTCAGTGTACAATATTAGAAATAAAATAAGGATCATGAATACCTCAATTATTCTAAATGTTTTWAAAAAACTTTGTTCAGTAAAAAGAGAAAAGCACTGGAACTAAGATCTACTCTATTTTGTCTTGGATGAATCGCATGTTTAATTGCAATGGAGGCCGCACTGATGGATAGGTGTCAATAAACATATCTTTATCATCTACGCACTTCACTTTTGTTATGTATGTAGCCTGAGATTGATTTTGATATACTACTCTTTATTCTGAGCAACTGCATATAGACTTACTGCTAACAAAGTAATTTACCAATCCAAGTGCTGTGATTGTAGCTAGTCATTCAGTTAGGCTAGTGATTTTAGGCTAGTGATTTTTGATTTGCTCCTTTTACAGTAATTGGGCTACTTTTAACAGATCATGATTAATAAGTGTCATCAAGACAGTCAACCTTTTTGGAGACAGATGCAGTATTTGGTAAAAACATTTTTATAGATTTTTTGTTTAAGTGGATATAAAAAAATATATTTTAAAGTACTTTTACAAATGCATTTGTTGAAATTCTACTGTGATCAGGGGCCCACTCTGATCATAACATATTTGGGAGTGTTCTCATGAATGGATGCAAGTGTCTGCTAAATGGCTTTTCTTATTATTTATTKCTTAATATGGTGTTTCTTGATGTGGGCGTTCCTTGATATCAGAGAACGCCCATTGGTGACTGCCATTGGTCAATTTTGGAGTTATGAGACTGGTGTTTATTTGTCACATATTTGTTTACATAGATTAGGATAAATTAACGTGGCATCTTGGGCAATGCTACAGTTGTACCCGATGCGAAAGAAACGGCCACGGACAAATGGCGAGCATCAATGGGTGTAACTTCACATCAAGAAACGCCATTGTCAGTAAACGCCCCTAATTGCATCTGCAATTACACCCTTCTCCCTCACATGTTGGGCTGTCCAGGCTGGATAGCTGCAGGCAGAGCGCATCGATACATTTCCAGCGTACACTGCCGTGCAGCGTCATTGTGCAAACTGTTTGAATGAATTTCCTTGTAGCTACTAGCTAGCTAGACAGAACTATATCGTAGCCAACTACACCCGACAGCGAATTCGCGCCCCGGTGAGATTAGCAAACAAAACTGCCTAAAAGATGACCGTGTTTACAGGTAAGCTAATGCTATAAAGTAACCACTTACAATGATGACCCTTTTGCTGAACTATTTATACACGTGTTTCAATTATCACTATTGGACCGCTATCTAGCAAGCTAACTAGCTAAAGTGTTAGCTAGTCATCATAGGCCGTAAAGTAAATCAGTGGAGTCACCAACTAGCGAGCTGCCCGACAAAAATAACAGATTCGAGTGTTCTCTCTGATTTAAGAAAATATGACATGACAAACGAACTATCTTGTTAAGTAACCTAGATACTTGTTGGTGTTGTTGACAACTAGTTAAGTAATTTGTCTAACTAGCTAGCTACTTAGCTTTATGTTGTGCTAACGGCAGTAGTTAACTTCCTGCAGTCACGTCAATATTTAGCTAGCTAGCCTGCTAACTGTTAAGCTAGCCAGAAAATGAACTGTCTTACACTACGCAAAGAGCCTAACGTTACTGTATGAAAATTGTGCTGCAACGTTACATCTGGCCCAATTAAACTAGCTAAGTAGCCAGTCTAACACTGGCCAATTTGTTACCGCTAAATTAGTGTGTTTTGTGATTATTTTGCTAACTAACTTGCTAGCTAGGTAGCTAACGTTAGTTAGCCATCGAAAATAGGTAGCATGTTACTTAAGTCATTTTACTATCTCTTTTATGCAATCTTCCTAGTCGGCACAGTAGTAGCCGCAGTTTTTCGCTTGCTTCTAGCTAACAGGTGATCAAGACTTAATAACCAAAACATTCGACTCTTATTTAAAGCCATCCTCTGCAGCACAGGTTATCACTGTAAAATATGATTGTGCTGTGTCATTCATGACAAGACACGATGCATCAGAGATGCCTTCCACTCCCTGCTGGTTAGTAATAACAAATACCTGTTTGTTTTTTTGTTTTTTTCTCAGTGAATGTGAAATGGGGGAAAGAGAAGTTTGATGCAATAGAGCTGAACACAGAAGAACCTCCCATGGTCTTCAAGGCTCAGCTCTTTGCCTTGACTGGGGTACAACCAGAGAGACAGAAGGTTATGGTCAAGGGAGGCACACTTAAGGTAAAGTTGTCTCATTTTAGTTAATCAATGAATGTCATCACTTGGACCACGGATGATCAATACATTATTTCCAATGATACCTAATCATTTGTATGTCTTTTTTAGGACGATGACTGGGGAAACATCAAATTAAAGAATGTAAGTATAGCCTAAGAGTTGTCATGTTCTGTCGATATTGTGGAAAGTAGACTGATATATTGGCACATTTCATTGTAATTTAGTGGACCTGTTTTGGGGTAYTGTTAAGATTATCAAGCCTAATGCTGCAGGGTGATCTATTTTGTTCTTTGATTACCATCAACAGATATCCTATGGTACACAATGTGACATGCGATACTCTTCTTCCTCTCTCCGTCATTCCCCCTCCTCTGTCCTAGGGGATGACTCTGTTGATGATGGGCTCAGCGGAGGCCCTGCCCGAGGAGCCTGCAGTCAGGCCCATGTTTGTAGAGGACATGACTGAGGACCAGCTGGCCTCAGCTGTGAGTTAATGTTTACTCGTTGGATGTCTGTTTGTTTAAAGGGAATGGATGCTGGCTGGGTTCGCAGACAGTAAGAGAAACTAACCCCATTTTGGTTGTTGTCTGTGTAGATGGAGATGCCTTGTGGACTGACCAACCTGGGAAACACCTGCTATATGAACGCTACAGTGCAGTGTCTTCGCTCCGTGCCAGAGCTCAAAGGAGCCCTCAGAAGGTGGGCTCATGATTTTTGCATTAATGCCACTCTGTGATGATGCAAGCAACTTGTCAGTGATCTAATCTATAGTGATGATGCAATATGATTCTTATTTATTTGATATCTATATACAGTTGACAATTATATCACATGTATTGTTTGTCTTAAAGACAAGGCTTTCAGGCTCTTCAACATGATATCGTCTCGTTTTGATTGCTACCTTGCCATGAGCAGGTGACTAGGGTGTGCCTATAAGATTAGACAATAGACTGTTTTTGTTCTTAGATGTGTTTTATGGCTTTGATCTTATTTATGAGCCCTCTGTCTCCACCTACAGGTACGCAGGTGCTCTGGGGTCCTCAGGGGCCAACGCATCATCCCAGTACATCACAGCAGGTCAGTGCCTGGCATTTGTATCTGTTGGATTTATATTTTTTTAATCTTTGGTTCTCTGCCAGTGTAGACGTGGTAATGGTATGACTCAGTGAGTCATAGCCATAGAGATCCTATTACTAAGTATTCTAATTCCTAATTCTATGGTCAGAGCACAGTGCTGCCAATACCCGCATTGTGTGGTGTACTATAAACTGTAGGTGGCTTTGGGTAAAGGGTCAGCTAAATGTCCATGTTCTAACTGTTAAACAACCGTTTGTATTCCCTTCCTCAGCCCTCCGTGACCTCTACGAGACCATGGACGAAACTTCCTCTAGCATACCCCCAATCATCCTGCTGCAGTTCCTGCACATGGCTTTCCCCCAGTTCGCTGAGAAGGGAGACCAGGGACAGTACCTTCAGCAGGTGAGACCGGGGCCCCTGGCTTGCACCAGTCACTCACTCATCACCAGAAGATGCTACTTTGCTAATACTGCTTGGTACTACTCAGTAACACACATCTAGACTGAACCACATTGATTGCTCAGTTTCAAGTAGCCCAAGAGGACATTTGAATAATTGTGCATACAGAATGTGGTCTGAAGAGTGGAAATGGGCTTCATTAATGAATGTCTCTCCCTCTCTAGGATGCCAACGAGTGCTGGTTGCAGATGATGCGGGTTCTTCAGCAGAAGTTGGAGCCACAAGACCRAGACGCTCCCATGGAGGTATGTGTATAAACAAGTATGTAAGCTGTCAAGGTAGCTATAGATGTGGATGTCTGTCCTAACTTTCCGTTTTTCTGTCTGCCATAGACTGACACTGAGAGTGGAGCTGCTGCTGTCGCTGCCAAGAAGAACTTCATCGACCAGTATTTTGGAGTGGAGTATGAAACCACGTATCCTTAGTCGGAACGCCTGACCAATTGAATTTGAGATGAGCGTATGATCTATTAGGGAAAGGAATATGGGTTTTTATTGGATGTGGCAGGTGGCCTGGCAACATTTTATAGGCCCCCCCATCTTGGCAGTGTAGAGACATTTTTCCATTTCTAAGCCAATTTCCTGCAATTCTACAAATTTCTCCATGGAGCCAAGATACATTTTCGCAGTTTTAAAGCAAATTTCCTGCAATTCTATGCGTTTTGCCATGGCTAATTAATTGTCCCTGATTCTAGCTTTAATTTTTGTGATTGTTATTTCTCAAATATTATATTATAAACAATAATGGACCTATATATATAATTTTTTTCTCTACGTACTTTATATSTGGTTACATTGAAATACTTTTTCCCCAATCCTGCGCATGTAKATTTTTTTTYCACTGTTTGGATTTAGGCGCCCCGAAAAAAACGCTTAGCGACCCGCCTAAGGATTTGAATTGCAGAAAAATCCCTGGCTTCCACATTTGTATATTATTTCAACAAACCTTTTGCTATCTCCTCCCAAGAATGGGTAGGCAGGTAGCCTAGTGGTTAGAGCGTTGGACTAGTAACTGAAAGGTTGCAAGATCGAATCCCTGAGCTGACAAGGTAAAAATCTGTCGTTCTGCCCCTGAACAAGGCAGTTAACCCACTGTTCCTAGGCCGTCATTGAAAATAAGAATTTGTTCTTAACTGACTTGCCTAGTTAAATAAAGTTGAAATTACATTTAAAAATCTCAGTGGTGTCCTTCCTGTCTGTCAACTATGTTTGGAAGGACACTTATCTTGAGTCTCCTATTTCTGTTTCTTTCTTAAAAATATGCTTAACTTTGGAGAGTACCAAGTTTTTTTCAAACCTCCCACTTTGGGCTYGATATGTCGATGAGCAATTAGTCACGAAATTCCTAGTTTGAAAGCAACCCTTTTTTTGGAAACTGCGGTGCCATTTTTCCCACATGGGCCAGCCCCCTGGCAATTTGAGTTCTAGCTAATGCACTTCAGCTCTTTGCCATTTGAGTGACAGCTAGCAAGCTACACACACAGCAGAGTGAGAGGTAGCAATGTGGTGCACATATCTGCACATATGTGATGTAGTACGCAATTTCCGTTGACCACTTTTGATGAGCTACTTTCGGAACTACTGGCTAAAAAGTATACAAAAGTAGTAGAGAATCTCTTTAACCTCTGTTCTCAGTATGAAATGTACAGAGTCTGAAGATGAGGAGCCAGCTAAAGGTAAAGAGAGCCAGCTTCAACTCAGCTGTTTCATCAACCAGGAGGTCAAATACCTGGCCACCGGGCTCAGGCTGGTGAGTAGTACCACAACAACACGCACAGGAACACATGGACGCATACATACAAATGCACAGAAACACACAGGTGCACACACAGACCATGATGTCTCGAAGGTGGTCTGTCACCATGGCAACACTGATCTAATCCCGTCATGTCCCGCTGTTTCTTTCTCCAGAGACTGCAGGAAGAAATCACCAAGCTGTCCCCGTCTTTGCAAAGAAATGCCCTGTACATAAAATCTGTAAGTTTGTAGGTTGGGCTGTGCCGTAAGATTTTTATACACTAGTGAGAGCTTGTGAAATGTGTTTTATTATGTTGTTTTAGTTGGTTGGTTAAGGTGATGTTCACTTGATCTCCCTTCCTTCGTCTAGTCTAAAGTCAGCCGCCTCCCTGCCTACCTGACCATTCAGATGGTTCGTTTTTTCTACAAAGAGAAGGAGTCTGTCAATGCCAAAGTCCTAAAGGTAGGTCTTCTGATGTTTTAGGAATGTCTTCCTAATTGATGGGATTATCATCAGAATACTGTTGTAAATGGATGAAAGAATATTGTCCTGATGCTTTTTTCCCCTATTGACTTAATTCTCCAGGATGTCAAGTTCCCGCTGATGCTGGATGTGTATGAGCTGTGTACCTCTGAGCTGCAAGAGAAGATGGTGGCAGTCAGGTCAAAGTTCAAGGAGATTGAGGACAAGAAGCTGGAGAAACAGTCACAGAAGGTAAAAATATTTATTTATTTGTGTACATGTCTCTACTGCAATTCAGCTTTGAACTGCAAATTTATACTCTAGTAAATAAACCCAAACCTCCAAGAAATGTATTTCCGTGTTGTCCTCTGGCCAAACAAAGCAACTCGGTGTGAACGAACGTCTCAAACAACATGCGTGTAGTCCGTGTAGCTTACATTTTCTCTTTGTGCATCAAGCAGGTGGAGAAGAAAGTGGGAGACAAACCGAAAGAAGTGAAATATGAGCCCTTTTCATTCGATGACGGTTGGTTACTTTACATCATATGGTTTTGTAGCATACCTTTACAAACTAAGAATCAGTCAGTCGRGTGAGGGATAGGTTGTTAAACTAATTTAAGGGATAAGTTTCTAAGCATGTCTGTCTATTCCCTGCAGACCTGGGCTCCAACAACAGCGGTTACTACGACTTGCAGGCAGTGCTGACACACCAGGGCCGATCCAGCTCCTCCGGACACTACGTCGGCTGGGTCAAGAGGAAAGAAGGTAACCTCCATAGCATTAAGAAAAGTCTCCACAGTGCGATGGATACGTCAACCTGCTGCTTAAATGGGTAGTTGACCTCAGTCAGTTCAACACAACGGAGGATGTGGGATATGGACCCAGATATTTTAGGCCACTTTACTTTGGTGAACTATTCCTTTAAACTAAGGTTCAGCTATGTGATGTTGCCAAGTAGCGGTCAGATGAGCAACTGCACAAGTGCCCTTCTCTCTGCTGAAACGTGATAGCTGCGGGACCAAAACAGTGGAAGTTTACCCTCATGCTTCGCTCTCTTAGTTGTGGAAGTTGGCCTGATTATTGTTTACCTTGTAAACAAACTACTATATTCATATATTTTTTATCAAGGTACAGATGAATGACTTTTCAATACATCCATGTTTTGCCATTACAGACGAGTGGGTGAAGTTTGATGACGACAAGGTGAGTGTGGTGTCTCCAGAGGATATACTGAGGCTGTCCGGTGGAGGAGACTGGCATATAGCCTACGTCCTACTGTACGGACCCCGACGACTGGAAATACTTGAAGAGGAGAAACAGTAATCAACCTAATGCAAAAAAACAAATGCCATTTCCAAGCACGGTCTACACTGCATAGATGTGCAATAAATTCTGGGTGTCTTTATAAAGTAACTTCGACACAGATGTTTGTAAAGCCATCCTATATCAACATGAGTGGAGGAAGGTTTTAAATGGTTTATTATTGAGCCAGGCAATCTCTGGACTGGATCATTGAGCGGTTGTGTTTCTAGTTCTGCAGTTATTGTTTTATACACATTGTATATTTTTTAAATCCTTGAACAAGGTGCTCATGTCAGTACTTCTCTGTAGTCATAACTAATCAGCTGTACATAGTCTTTGGCCAAGTTATCTAATCTGGTTCAGGTGTCTTTCAATTTATCCTGTACCTATAATTCAAATGTATTGGAGACCTCCCCTATCACCTACAGTGCCCACTATTCAAACCATAATGAATTCTTACACCCCTTGCGAAACAAAACTGTCTTGCACATTGCTATTGTGATTTGTCACCATACGAGCGGTTCAATACCTCTAATACAGTGTGACTATAACGCTTCTCCCTCATACATGCAGTCATTATCCTGATGGCTTTTCATAAATGGTGAAAATAAACTTATACCAAACCATGTTCTGATTAAATGACTCACTTTTATCCATCTAAATGCCCTGCACATACAATATGTATGCATTGACCTGTGAGGGATCGTAAGTATATAAAGCTCTAGTCAAAGTTGAGCGTTTATTTAAAGATTCTACGGAGGATGAAATTACAGTACATGTCTAGGCATGAAGGCCTTGGTCTATGTCTCGTTGAGGATGTCTGCGATCTTGGGGAAGCCAGCAGCATTGAGTGCTGGAACCAGGCTCTCGACGGTGGCCTGTGTCCCCTCACGGTCCTGCCAGGCCACCAGCAGCAGCTTGGCCTGCATGTCCACGTCCTTGCTGTCTGTCTCAATCTCCCGGATCTCCGCTGCCTTTATCTCCAGCTGGCCAGCCAGGGTCTTCCATTGGGAACCCAGCTTGACTGCTATGTCATCCATCTGCTGGTTAGACACCAGTTTGGTCTGCATGCTCAGACCTTGGGGCACACAAAAGGGATGTGATCAGGTCAATATGGAAAATCGGGGGTAATCTGCAGTCCAACTGGAGCTTTGATTTTACAACTACATATCTAGAACTCACTGTCGTTGCTCTCTTTGAGAAGGGTGTCGCCATTGTCTTCATAGTCTTCCTCTCCTGTCTTTATCTCCTCAGACGGGAGGTCCTTCTGTGATGACAGGGCAAAGGGGATTTAATTCATCAAGAGAGGTAAGGACATGGGGAACATCTGAATTACATTGTCCTCTGACCTCAAATGGGTTGTGAGGAGTATGAAATTGAGATTCTCCGATGGACACCCTATGCTCCCAAAGGGAGCCTTGTGTAATTCATAGACATTTTCAGTATCCAAGCACCCATAGTTCCGACCAGACAACTCACCGGCAGCTCCTTGGCCAGTTTGATGACCATGCTCTCCAGGTAGTCAGCCAGGCTCTTGATCTGCTGGTTGGTGGGCTGGAAGAAGTGGGGACTCCTCCTAGACAACAGACGCAGGGCTCGCCAGCCATAGTTTGAGTTACGCACCACCCTACAGGACGGGGCGTGGAGGTGAGTGGATAATATTGAACCAAAACACTTCACACGGCAGGATCTTTCTTGACACCATTGGACAGGTCTTAGGACAGACAATCAACAGTTAGTGTACAAAACATTAGGAACACCTTCCTAACATTGAGTTGCACCCCCTCAGAATCGCCTCAATTCATTGAGGCATGGACTCTACAAGTATCAAAAGCGTTCCACAGGGATGCTGGCCCATGTTGACTCCAATGCTTCCCAGAGTTGTGTCAAGTTGGCTGGATGTCCTTTCATACACACAGGAAACTTGAGTGTGAAAACAGCTGCGTTGCAGTTATTGACACACACACTGGTGTGCCTGGCATCTACTACCATACCCTGTTCAAAGGCACTTAACATCTTTTGTCTTGCACATTTACCCTCTGAATGGCTCACATACACAAATATGGCTTAAGAATCCTTTAACATGTCTCCTCCCCTTCATCTACACTGATTGAAATGGATTTAGCAGGTGACATCAGTATGGGATCATAACTTTCACCTGGTCAGTCATGGAAAGAGCAGGTGTTCCTAATGTTTTGTACACTCAGTGTATACACATACTTGTACTCATCTTCCACCATGTTGGCTGGGTCAGCCTGTTCAATGGCCTCTTCAAAGAACTCCTCCAGAGTAGGCATGAATTCCCTGTGGACAAGAAATTAACATTTAGGGTTAAAGGAGAAGTTATATATWTTTTTTAACCAAATCTCTTTTTATGTAAATGGCAAGTTATAGAAGGGTCTATACCAATGTTCAGTCAAAAATGTTTTGGCACTGAGCAAATTTCTGAGCACAAACCTCAACGTTGGGAAAATTCGGTACAACTTCCAGCATGCGTTTACTGTCAACACTGAGGCTGTACCCGCTTTAAGTTAGTGTTCAAGTAGGCTACTGTGGTTTTTGGAGCATTTGTTCATGTCTTTTCTGAGCCCCCTTACTGTACGAGGATGAGCAAGTGAATCGCTGGTTGCGGTAAATTTCTCAAAAACAAGTCAAGTCGCAAAGAAAGTGTCTGGACCCTTCTATAATATGTCATTTACATATATTTTTTACATTTGGTTGTAAAAAGTGAAATTCTCCTTTAATGTTATACACCAAAAACGTATAGGTAGGTAAGTGGGCTATGTAACTTTGACCTTTGACCAGCTGCACCACTGCTGTAAAACCACTCACCTGCTAACTGACTGGCAAGCTGCCATATTGTTATGATTCAGATTCCACAGTCTCGTGAGTTCATCACTGCAAGAAAACAAACACGAGGGAAGCTGTGTCACTCGTCCCCCATATTGGCAACATGCTATGTCTCCCCATTTTCATTAGGCTCCAATGTGAGGGCTAGACATTGTAAATAATCCTACTGGCATACCTCAACTTTCCTAAACCAACTACGGTTTTGGGGAACACATTACTATTCTGTCCCAGTTATCATTGCCATACAGAGTTCGGATATGGACAAAATGTCCAATTCACACATGCGTATAATACAGGGGTGGCAGGTAGCCTTGTGGCTAGATCGAATCCCAGAGCTGACAAGGTACAAATCTGTCATTCTGTCCCTGAGTAAATCAGTTAATCCACTGTTCCGCCAGGCATATCAATTCAGGCAGCCACCCCCACACCTCTCTGAATCAGAGGGGTTGGGTTAAATGCGAAAGACATTTCAGTTGAATGCATTCAGTTGTACAACTGACTAGGTACCCCCCCCTTCCCTACAGACTTGAATCTTTGATATTGTTTCTGTAATGAAAAGTGCTATAGAAGTTGTATAAATTATTATTGTACAATATAAGCACCCACCAAATTATTATTATTATTATGTTAGGATTGATACTTACTTCCCCATGAAGACCTTCCTGTCAGGGCCTTTACCTAGGAAGTCTTCTGGAGCTTGTCTCTTCCTCATGGGTCTCTTGGGTTTGTCATCTACTGGTCTGGGGGGGGGGGGGGGGGGCATTCATACCCCTTCAGAAAGCATTCATACCCCTTGACTTATTCCACATGTGTTACAGCCTGAATTCAAAATATATATATTTTTCTTCTCACACACATTACCCCATAATGAAATGTCTTATTTAAATAAGTATTCACACCCCTTAGTCAATAGTTCATAGAAGCACCTTTGGCAGCAATTACAGCTGAGTCTTTTTGGGTAAGTCTCTAAGAGCTTTCCACACCTGGATTGTGCAACATTTGCCCATTATTTTTTTCTAAATCTCAGCTACTCAGGAACATTCACTGTCTTCTTGGTAAGCAACTTGTGTAGATTTGGCCATGTGTTTTAGGTTATTGTCCTGCTGAAAGGGGAATTCATCTCCCAGTGTATGGTGGAAAGCAGACTGAACCCGATTTGAGTTTTTTCCTGTGCTTAGCTCCATTCCATTTCTTATTTTATCCTGAAAAACTACCCAGTCCTTAATGATTACAAACATTCCCATAACATGATGCAGCCACCACTATGCTTGAAAATATGGAGTGGTACTCAGTTATGTGTTGTACTGGATATGCCCCAAACATAATGTACAAATGTATTTAGGACAAAAAGTGATTTGCTTTGACACATTTTCTGCAGTATTACTTTAGTGCCTTGTTGCAGACAGGATGCACATTTTCACATTGTCAATTAGGTTAGTATTGTGGATAACTACAATGTTGTTGATCCATCCTCAGTTTTTTCCTATCACAGCTATTCAACTTTTAACTATTTTGAAGTCACCATTTGGGCTCCTGAGTGGAACAGCATCACAGTGCTAGAGACATCACTACAGACCCCGGTTCGATCCCGGGCTGTATCACAACCGGCCGTGATCGGGAGTCCTATAGGGCAGCACACAATTGGCCCAGCGTCATCCGGGTTGGCCGTCATTGTAAAATAAGAATTTGTTCTTAACTGACTTCCCTAGTTAAATAAAGTTTAAATTAAATAAAAAAAATCCCAGAGTGGTGTCCTTCCTGTCTGGCAACTATGTTAGGAAGGACTCCTGTATCTTTGTAGTGACTGGGTGTATTGATACACCAGCCAAAGTGTAATTAATAACTTCACCAAGCTCAAAAGGGAGATTCAATGTGAGCATTTCTTTTATTTTATTACCAATACGTGCCGTTCTTTGTGAGGCATTTGAAAACCTCCCTGGTCTTTGTGGTTGAATCCGTGTTTGAAATTCACTCCTCAATTGAGGGAACTTACAGATAATTGTATGTGTGGGGGACAGATGAGGTAGTCATTCAAAAATCATGTTAAACACTTATTGCACACACAATGAGTCCATGAAACTTGTGACTTGTTAAAGCACATTTTTACTCCTGAACTTATTTAGGCTTGCCATAAAAGGGGTTGAATACTAATTGACTCAAGACATTTCAGCTTTTCATATTTTATTAATTTGTAAACATTTCTAAAAACATCATCCCACTTTGACATTATGGGGTATTGTGTGTAGGCCAGTGACAACCTCAACTTAGTCCATTTAAAATTCAGGCTGTAACAACAAAACGTGAAAAAGATCAAGGGGTGTGAATATCTTCTGAAGGCACTGTATATACAGTACCATTCAAAAGTTTGGACACCTACTCATTCAAGGTTTTTATATTTTTACAATTTTCTCAATTGTAGAATAATAGTGAAGACATCATAACTATGAAATAACACATATGGAATCATGTAAGTAACCAAAAAAACTTAAATCAAAATATATTTGATATTRTTCAAAGTAGCCACTCTTTGCCTTGATGACAGCTTTGCACACTCTTGGCATTCTCTCAACCAGCTTCATGAGGTAGTCACCTGGAATCCTTTTTCAACAGTCTTGAAGGAGTTACCACATATACTGAGCACTTGTTGGCTGCTTTTCCTACACTCTGCAGTCCAACTCATCCAAAACCATCTCAATTAGATTGAGGTTGGGTGATTGTGGAGGCCAGGTCATCTGATGCAGCACTCCATCACTCTCCTTCTTGGTCAAACAGCCCTTACACAGCCTGGAGGTGTGTTTTGGGTCATTATCCCGTTGAAAAAAATTATAGTCCCACTAAGCGCAAACCAGATGGGATGGTGTATCGCTGCAGAATGCTGTGGTAGCCATGCTGGTTGTGTGCCTTGAATTCTAAATAAATCACTGACAGTGACACCAGCAAAGCACCCCCACAGCATCACACCACCTCCATGCTTCACGGTGGGAACCACACTTGCGGAGATCATCCCTTCACCTACTCTGCGTCTCACAAAGACTTGGCAGTTGGAACCAAAAATCTCAAATTTGGACTCATCAGACCAAAGGACATATTTCCACCGGTCTAATGTCCAATGCTCGTGTTTCTTGGACCAAGTAAGTCTCTTCTTCTTACTGGTGTGCTTTAGTACAGGTTTCTTTGCAGCAATTCGACCATGAAGGCCTGATTCACACAGTTTCCTCTGAACAGTTGATGTTGAGATGTGTCTGTTACTTTAATTCTGTGAAGCATTTACTTGGGCTGCAATTTGAGATGCAGTTAATTGCAGATTTCTGAGGCTGGTAACTCTAATGAACTTATCCTCTGCAGCAGAGGTAATCTAGGTCTTCCTTTCCTGTGGTGGTCCTCATGAGAGCCAGTTTCATCATAGCGCTTGATGGTTTTTGCGTTTGCACTTAAAGTAATGATGGACTGTCGTTTCTCTTTGCTTATTTTAGCCATAATATTGACTTGGTCTTTTATCAAATAGGGCTATCTTCTGTATACCACCCCTACATTGTCACAACACAACTGATTGGCTCAAACGCATTAAGAAGGAAAGAAATTCCACAAACTTTTACCAAGGCACACCTGTTAATTGAAATGCATTCCAGGTGACTACCTCATGAAGCCGGTTTAGAGAATGCCAACAGTGTGCAAAGCTGTCATCAAGGAAAAGGGTGGCTACTTTTAAGAATCTCAAATATAAAATATATTTTGATTTGTTTAACACTTTTTTGGTTACAACATGATTCCATATGTGTTATGTCTTCACTATTCTTCTACAATGTAGAAAACAGTAAAAATAAAGAAAAACCCTGGAATGAGTAGGTGTCAACTATTGACTGGTAATGTACATTCCTCACTTTAATGAATGATATATATTTTCAATTTGAACTTTGTCTTGATAATAATATATTCATAAGTATAGGATCATAAACATGAGGTTGTTGAATTCTGCTGCTATACCTTTCCTTCACAAAGCTTGGGCATCCCTCATTTTTCCACGAGTTCCAGTTCTCCTCTGTGTTTAGGACATGCTGTCAAAATATGAGAGGGGACTTTTCAATGTCATCAATAAGCCTTACCCTGTCAACCTTGACTTGTAATACAGAAGGCTATACAGTACCATTCAAAAGTTTGGACACAGCTACTCATTTGAGGGTTGTTCTTTCTTTATATTATTTTCTACAATGTAGAATAACAGCGAAGACTTCAACTATGAAATAACACATATGGAATCATGTAGTAACCAAAGAAGTGTTAAACAAATCAAAATATATTTTATATTTGAGATTCTTCAAATAGCCACCCTTTGCCTTGATGACAGCTTTGCACACTGTTGGCATTCTCTCAACCAGCTTAATGAGGTAGTCACCTGGAATCGATTTCAATTAAACAGGTGTGCATTGTTAAAAATGTAATTAATGCGTTTGAGCCAATCAGTTGTTGTGACAAGGTAGGGGTGGTATACAGAAGATAGCCCTATTCGGTAAAAGACCAAGTCCATATTATGGCAACTCAGAAAAGCAAAGAGAAATGACAGTCCCTCATTACTTTAAGACATGTCAGTCAATCTGCAACATTTCAATAACTTTGAAAGTTTCTTCAAGTGCAGCTGCATAGTTGATGTCATCCCTATTATTCTTTAATATAGAAAAATCAAGAAAAACCCTTGAATGAGTAGGTGTGTCCAAACTTTTGACTGGTACTGTATGTTGTGATGTCACTAATAAAACATGTGAACTTGCAGGAACTACACAGACTTACGGAATATTCAGACTATTCTTACCTCGACCATGGTGGCAAACTTGTCTCCATCCGGTGCGATCTCTCTGAGCAGCTACAGGGAACAAGTTAGACAGGTGATAAAAAATAGCAATATCTAAATATACAATAAACACATGTATCATACAAAAGAGCCCAAACTCAGTGACATTTAAAATGTTTACTCAGTGAAGATGTACAGCTGAATACATACATTCAATACAGTGCATACACTTATAACCTTAGCTRTAACACCCTCTCTTCCACAAATATGTACTTCAGTACTTTTCCCTATCACCCAGGATTTCTCCGTGCATATCAATAAGACTTATTATCAGTCAGCAGAGGCCTTGAGTTATTGGGAGCACACATTCCTACAGTTCACTAAATAATTACACTTCTCATGCACAGAGCTTGAACCTAACAGTACTTTCAATCTCTAAGGATATAAAAACAATCTATTCATACTAAGAGGATAATTATATAAAACAGTAAAGATATAAAACAGTAGTTTACAATCTATCAGATGAAACACACACACACCTGGTACACAACTTTGGTGGTCTCCTCCATCCATGAACACTGATCATCATTCAGGATACAACTGGAGCTGCAGCAACAGGACAAGAGTTGGTAGTGAAGAGACCAACAGCAGTCAAATCCCAATGTGAATTCACTGTTACACCTTTGACTGCTAAATTAAATCAGACTACATTCAACCTGACATAGGGTATGATGGTGTGGGACGGGGGGCATCTTCTTGGGCCACCTCACCTTTTGAACTTGACCTGTCCCTTGAGGTACTGGAACAGGATAAGGTACTGCAGGAGGATGTGTCGTCTGAAGTTACTGTCACTGAGCTGCAGGTCCATCAACTAGAGAGGCAAAGACAGAGACTGTCATTGTATTTGAAGGGATCCATTTGAGAAAGGCGAGGTATAGACTTCCTAATCTCAATCACATAATGAGTAGTTACTTGGGACGTAAGGTGATTTGTAGAACAGTGACTCTGCAGTCTTACTGCAATGTAGTCAATCTCTATTCTGTTCTATTCTTAATTGATGGAAGAAGTTGAGATGTCACCTTCTCACTGGTAAGGAACTTGGCAAAGTAAACGTGGTCTCCTCCTGCCGTCCTCAGCTCTTCCAGCTTCCTTTTAGAAGCCTGCATGTCGTCCAGCTTGAAGCTTCTAAACACTGCCAGCGTCTCGTCTGAATACTACAGACAACATACAGAACATTTCTATGAACTCAAACAACTTTTCAGTGTCTTCTCACAGAAACAAACACGGCCACTACCTGTCTGGATACTTCACAGGYCATACAGAATAATAACAGTTTTGAACAAGACATTTTTTAAAGCAAAGTGTCATACTTTTTGTAGATGTCCATAGATGGGTCATGTCAGATAAGAAATGTCACAAAGCTATTTTGGGAGAGAAAGAGTGAGGGCAGAAAAGTCACCTTGAGGAAAGTCATCCAGGAAAACTTCTCATAACACTGAACAGGGTTTCTGAAGTAGTCCTGCAGAGTCCAGAACTTTCTGTATAGGTTGTAGTCGATAGGGATGGAACTACAAACAGGGAGCAATTTTATAGTACAACTTGTTTTAGCAAGCTGCAATCAAACTTACAAGACTTGCCAGCACAGGGATCAGTGCAACAGCTATGTTGATGAAAAACCACTGATGATTCCAAGCATTGTGATAGATGGAACAAGGACTCATGTTGCTTACCATGGCGCAGGTGCACTAGGTTCCTCATCTCCCATCTCCCCCTCCTCCACTTCCATCCCATCCTCCTCCTCCTCTGTGGGCTGTAGAAGACAACACAGAACAGAGGTAGAGAGAGAGTGGTAATTCATTGTTAAGCACATTCAACAGCACACACATCATTCAACAGCTTACACAATATACAGTATCTATAATCCTTAGAACAAGGCCTTACCTTCTGGCCAAGAGTGCTCTCTTGCTCATTTTTGTTGAACACTGTGATGTTGTTGAGATTAAACTGGCTCTGCAGGTTCAGACCTGAAACACACAAAGGAACACAATAGTGGCCACAAGTCCACATCCATGATAAAACATTAATGACATCAGTTCCTGTAGCTCCATGTAACCCTCTCACCTGATTTCTCAGACAGGGGAAAGAGACGAGCCAGGAACAGCTGGATCCGTCCACAGAAGACTGTGTTCTGAGACTTGGACAACCTCCTCAAAAGATCTGCAGGGTAAGAAGATGGGGTTTAGTGATGGAATATCTGCACAAATCAAGATAACAACAAACAGGGCCGGCAAGTAGCCTAGACGTTAGAGAGGCGAGCCAACAACCAGAGGGTTGCCAGTTCGAATCCTGGGTCCTACAGGAAACATCTGCCAGGAAGTGATCTTAATGTGTGCCTTTATCCTCACCATTACACATCCTTAACAAGTAGTTCTTCCCAGCAGTGTAAAAGGAGTTCTGAAAGTGAGAGAGAAGAAAGTTATGTTGGTGGCATTTCCTTAATAACTAAAAGGAAAGATCTTCTATATGAAACCTGTCATCAAGTAAACATTGACCATTACTCTAAGAACACAGAGAAACAGACTAAGCTACTTACAGACTTCCAGGTGGAGACATTCTCTTCAACAAAGGAGAAGACCTTATCACACTGGTACAGAGGAAGACAGTCCAGAACATCTCCCAACAGTAGGAAAGGAGTGGTGGCGGAGCAGATACCTGCATGGACAAGTGAATTTACTACACTTTTCTACACAATTACTACATAATTTGCTGTCTGGCGTGTATATCGATGAAATACTAAGGAGGTAAAACAGAGGTAGATGTAGCGATGTAATGACGTGACGTTCAGCCTGCTGCTTACCTTCAGTGACTCCATCAATGCTGAGATAGATGAGAGACAGGAAGTCATCGACGAGTGCTTTCTTTTCCACCTGTAAAAGAAAAGGAGAGAAAGGGAGAATGTTGCTCGACTCTTGGTGAAGCATATTGAGCATAAGCAAGACCATGTACTAGCAGTATACTTCGACAGATTTTTCACCTTGTCGGCTCGGGTTTTCGAACCAGCGACCTCGCTAACCACTAGGTGGCAGGTAGCCCTTGAGCAAGGCACTTAACACTAATTTGCTCCAGGGGCACCGTACTACTATGTTTGACCCTGTAAAACAACACATTTCACTGCACCTATCAGGTGTATGTGACAACAAAACAAACACACATATATATACATATAAATATACTAAACAAAATATAAATGCAACATGCAATAATTTCAAAGATTTTACTGAGTTACACAGTTCATAGAAGGAAATCAGTCAATTGAAATAAACTAATTAGACCCTAATCTATGGATTTCACATGACTGGGCAGAGGCCCATCCACTGGGGAGCCAGGCCCATCCAATCAGAATGAGTTTTTCCCCACAAAAGGGCTTTATTAGACAGAAGTACTCCTCAGCACCCCCACTCCTCACACTATCCCACAGGTGATAAAGACGGATGTGGAGGTCCTGGGCTGGCATGGTTACACGTGGTCTGCAGTTGTGAGGCCGGTTGGAAGTACTGCCAAATTTTCTAAAACGACGTTAGAGGCGAAATTAACATTAAGAAATTAACATTAAATTCTCTGGCAACAGCTCTGTTAGACATTCCTGCAGTCAGCATGACAATTGCATGCTCCCTCAAAACTTGAGACATCTGTGGCTTTGTGTTGTGTGACAAAACTGCACATTTTATAGTGGCCTTTTATTGTCCCCAGCACAAGGTGCACCTGTGTAATGATCATGCTGTTTAAATCAGCTTCTTGATAAGCCACACCTGTCAATTGGATGGATTATCTTGGCAAGGGAGAAATGCTCATTAACAGGGATGTAAACAAAATTGTGCACAATTCCTTTTACAAGAATGGCTTTTTGTGTGTATTTTACATTTCTGCTAAATTTTATTTCAGCTTGTGAAAAAAATGGGACCAACACTTTACATATACATATCTAAAACAAAGTACATATACATACATACATATAGACACACACACACAACACACATACATACATATAGACAGACCACACACACACACACACACACACACACACACACACACACACACACACCACACTCATACATACATACATAGATATATACACAAACATACATAATATATATATATATATATATATGCTACATTTCTTTAAACTTACAATCTGCTCCTCCAGGACCTGCCTTAGAGCTTGGTCAAGGGTGGTCTTCTTCTCTGTCTCACTGTGAAGAGACAAGCAGGCAGACAATGTCAGTGGTGATGTGGACAGAGGCATAGCCTAGAGATAATATAATTAATGTTAACAGCTAACGTTAGCTATGTAACGTCATTCACTCACTTTCCAGTGATCTGGTTGAATGCGTTTATCAAAGGTTGGCTGGTTTTGTTGACCAACGCACTTCTGGTTGAGGCCTGGGTGAGAGTTATAACAATTGAACAAATAATAAAAGCTTAGTATTTTCTTGGGACTATCGTTACACGTTAACCTGCTAACGTGTCTAATAAATATGACTTGGCTTGCAAAGGTATTGTAAGCGTTTCTACAAAGATGTGATAAACAATTTAAATCATGCATAGAATAGAGTCTGAAATACTCCGTATTGAAGACAAGTTCTTACTGTAAATATATTTTTTGCATCGTTCAAATTGAATAAAATCAGTACAGACATATTTCCTCTTCAACAATAAACGTGACCCCGACTAAAGTTGTATATCCGGTTCAAATCGGGCGCAATCAGGATGTCAAGGTTGTAAGCCTTAAGGCATGGTTCAGAAAGTAATGTTTATAATTTGTAACATGAATACAATTTACGGATAATCTTCTGCCCTAGCAGTATTTTGATTTTGATTACAAGGAACATCAGAGCCACAGGTTCCTATCGTCAACATTAGAGTAAAACTTACTGTTCAACTAGGCCTATGCCAAATCAAATGCTTTGCTGGCCTTTAGAAATATATCTAAACTTTATTTTTATAACCAGTGTAATAACGGATGTAGCKTATTGCATTTCAGGGATGATCTATCTCGTATTCCCGGGATGTTCATTTGTATAATAGCCTTCAGTTTTACATGCGGCCAGAAGATGACACTATACACTTTGGTAAACTATTGATTGTTGTTCCACAGAGTCCCTAAACCCAGAAGCGCAACATCGCGATACTTCCGGGAAAGCATGTGCCGCAGACCAGGCTGAGGGTTTGGGGTTTGATAAGTCAATTATGAAGGTAACATAGTGCCTTGTGTAAAATAATGTAAAATATGAGTTGCACTTATATAATCCGTTTTGTAGTTGCAAATAGCAAACATGGCARTTCTTTTGAGAATAAATGCAACACTTGCAAGCACATAACATGAACTTTCAAACATGTACGTTGATATGTTAATAAATTCTATAAGATTTGCAACTAAATTTGAGAATGAATGCAACTAATTTCCTAAACTTGTGACTGGTGAATCTTCTGTGAATCAAAACTACATTTACTGACGTCAAATTTGTGCACTCAGAGTTTTGTCACTAATTTACCGACTAACCTCGGCCAAAAGTTTTGTAGATGTAAAAAAACATTCAAATACAATTTTATTGGTCATATACACATATTTAGCAGGTGTAGCGAAATGCTTGTGTTCCTAGCTCCAACAGTGCAGTAATATCTAACAATACACACATCTTGCAGGGTTCTGCAAGTAAGCAGTAGAGAAATAGATGAGCTCTGGTGGACAGGGCTTTTTCTTCCAACCAATCAAGTGGTCAGGTGGTGTGTTTTCAAGCAGGAACGCGCTTTCACCTTTCACAAGGTTCCGGTCTGGAAGCACGCTTTCCACTGTGCTAAATGTGGATCAAATTTGTCAAAATTACTAGCTAGCTAAATGATATTCACAGAATTTGAAAGGTACACAAGGCGTTGTTGTGGAAGATGAAGGAAAGAATTAAAACACGTTTTTCCACATAGCACAACCGCTACAAAGCTGATGCTAGCTAGCCTCTTCTATTGACATTACATGGCTGGTTAGCTAGCTAGCATTAGAGCTTTCTGGCTAGCCTGTGTCTAGTGGTTCTTACATTATGTAAGAGCAATAGGTCTAGCCATGTAGTTGCCATTTGGTTGAGAATCACTAGTTTAGAAAATACTTGTTTGCTCTGTGTGTAGTTGGTTGGCTTTGCTAGTTAGCAAGCTGAGATCAATGCTCAAGTTGGCTAACGTTAGCAAGCTTGATAAATGTTTTGAGGAGAACAGGCTATCCCTGTTGAATCAAGACGGGATGGGGAAGAAGATTAGATGTGCAGTTGCTTCATCTACCTGACGCAGTGCCAGACGAGATGAGAGCTAACTGCTCCAGAGAGAATCTGAGCGATCTCATCCTTTTATATCTTGATTAGCTAGCTGTTAATGTCGAACCAATGCAATTATATTCATTTTATACTAGCTAGCTAGTTGTTCTTCTAGCGTCCGTTAAATGTTACAGCCACAACTTTATGATCATTTAGTCATGCATCTGCAGACCAGCGAGGTGGAGAGTGAGCTAGCTAGAACAACATCAACTAGCTAGKATTTTTCTACGGCTGGCCATGCTTTCCACCTGGCTACCTCTACCCCGGTTAACAGCACGGCACCCCCCACAGCAACTCGCACAAGCCTTCCCTATTTATCCTTCTCCCAAATCCAGTCAGGTGATGTTCTGAAAGAGCTGCAAAATCTGGACCCCTACAAATCAGCCGGGCTAGACAATCTGGACACTTTCTTTCTAAAATAATCTGCCGAAATTGTTGCAACCCCCATTACTAGCCTGTTCAACCTCTCTTTCGTGCCGTCTGAGATTCCCAAAGATTGGAAAGCAGCTGCGGTCATCCCCCTCTTTAAAGGGGGGGGGACACTCTTGACCCAAACTGCTACAGACCTATATCTATCCTACCCTGCCTTTCTAAGGTCTTCGAAAGCCAAGTCAACAAACAGATTACCGACCATTTCAAATCCCACCATACCTTCTCCGCTATGCAATCTGGTTTCAGAGCTGGTCATGGGTGCACCTSAGCCACGCTCAAGGTCCTAAACGATATCTTAACCGCCATCGATAAGAAACAATACTGTGCAGCCGTATTCATTGACCTGGGCTTTCGACTCTGTCAATCACCACATCCTCATCGGCAGACTCAATAGCCTTGGTTTCTCAAATGATTGCCTCGCTTGGTTCACGAACTACTTCTCTGATAGAGTTCAGTGTGTCAAATCGGAGGGCCTGTTGTCCGGGCCTCTGGCAGTCTCTATGGGGGTGCCACAGGGTTCAATTCTTGGACCGACTCTCTTCTCTGTATACATCAATGATGTCGCTCTTGCTGCTGGTGAGTCTCTGATCCACCTCTACGCAGACGACACCATTCTGTATACTTCTGGCTCTTCTTTGGACACTGTGTTAACAACCCTCCAGACGAACTTCAATGCCATACAACTCTCCTTCCGTGGCCTCCAATTGCTCTTAAATACAAGTAAAACTAAATGCATGCTCTTCAACCGATCGCTGCCTGCACCTGCCCGCCCGTCCAACATCACTACTCTGGACGGTTCTAACTTACAATATGTGGACAACTACAAATACCTAGGTGTCTGGTTAGACAGTAAACTCTCCTTCCAGACTCACATCAAACATCTCCAATCCAAAGTTAAATCTAGAATTGGCTTCCTATTTCGCAACAAAGCATCCTTCACTCATGCTGCCAAACACACCCTTGTAAAACTGACCATCCTACCGATCCTCGACTTCGGCGATGTCATTTACAAAATAGCTTCCAATACCCTACTCAATAAATTGGATGCAGTCTAGCACAGTGCCATCCGTTTTGTCACCAAAGCCCCATATACTACCCACCACTGCGACTTGTACGCTCTCGTTGGCTGGCCCTCACTTCATACTCGTCGCCAAACCCACTGGCTCCAGGTCATCTACAAGACCCTGCTAGGTAAAGTCCCCCCTTATCTCAGCTCGCTGGTCACCATAGCAGCACCCACCTGTAGCACGCGCTCCAGCAGGTATATCTCTCTGGTCACCCCCAAAACCAATTCTTCCTTTGGCCGCCTCTCCTTCCAGTTCTCTGCTGCCAATGACTGGAACGAACTACAAAAATCTCTGAAACTGAAAACACTTATCTCCCTCACTAACTTTAAGCACCAGCTGTCAGAGCAGCTCACAGACTACTGCACCTGTACATAGCCCATCTATAATTTAGCCCAAACAACTACTTCTCCCCCTACTGTATTTATTTAGCTCCTTTGCACCCCATTATTTCTACTTTGTACATTCTTCCACTGCAAATCTACCATTCCAGTGTTTTACTTGCTATATTGTATTTACTTCGCCACCATGGCATTTTTTGCCTTTACCTCCCTTATCTCACCTCATTTGCTCACATTGTATATAGACTTATTTTTCTACTGTATTATTGACTATGTTTGTTTTACTCCATGTGTAACTCTGTGTTATTGTATGTGTCGAACTGCTTTGCTTTATCTTGGCCAGGTCGCAATTGTAAATGAGAACTTGTTCTCAACTTGCCTACCTGGTTAAATAAAGGTGAAATAAATAAATAAAAATAATATCAGATAAACATTTTCAGGAAAAGCATGGAAAGAGTTAGCTACCTGTAGTATTATTTTAAACCACCTCATGCACGTCTGTGTTACACTACATATTATGRTTTAATATATGTGTACTGTATTGCTATCTGTCTCAAGTTGCACAAATTCTGTTTGAATTGTCATGTGGACTGAATTCTCATTCAAATAATGTTGTGCCTTTCTTTCAGATCTGCTAAGCACACRTCTGCCTCTGCTACCCACACAACCACTGCCTCAAAGTGGTTGGGTCAGCTCCTTCCTGGCTGGCCCTGTTCAGGAGTGGCATTGGACAGGGCCACAGTGTCTCCCAGCCCACGTCTCCGTCCCCAGTAATTATTCTACAATTGTTTATGTGGGGGTCTAGGGTCAACTTGTCTTATCTGGACCGTATTCCCAAAGCATCTTAGAGGAGTGTAGATCTAGGATCAGTTTTAACTTTTATATCATAATGAATAAAATTATATTGACTGGTGGTACCTGACCCTAGATCAGCACTCTTACTCTTGTGGCGCATTTCCATACAGGATTTACCTCAGTGTTTTACCTAAAAGGCTCAGACTTTTCTGTCTCCATCCACGCGGGCCGGCACCCGTGTCTCACTGGGCCATGGCTCCGTCGGACCTTCTCTCTTGGGGCCAAAGCCAGGCCGCTGGTACTTTTCAGCTTGCATTGCCATAACAATGGCTAACTGAACTTTAACATCTTCTCACAAAGCAATGGTTTTGATTATGCAGAGGTTGTGGATTCCTCACTGCCAGCTCTAGCTATGGAAACAATTTCCCTAGTATAGCATAAGGGTTTATACACTAGTGTAACATTGATGTTAGTCGAAAAGCAGCATTGGATGCTTTGCGAATATGGGTCTTGGTCTAATGTGTGATCTTAGGCATGCTCCCACWAACAAAATCAACTAGAATGTTATTGTATGCTGTAGTGTTAAGATTTTCCTTCACTGGTACTAAGGAGATTAGCACAAACCATGAAAAACAGCCCCAGTACATTATTCCTTGTCCACCAAACTTTACAGTTGGTAGGTAGCGTTTTCCTGGCATCTGCCAAACCCAGATTGGTCTGTCGGACTGACAGATAGTGAAGCGTGATTCATCACTCCAGAGAATGCATTTCCACTACTTCAGAGTCCAATGGCGGCAAGCTGTATACCACGCCAGCCGACGCTTCGCATTGCGCATGGTGATCTTGGGTTTGTGTGCGGCAGCTCGGACATGGAAACCCATTTCATGAAGCTCCCGACAAACAGTTCTTGTGCTGACATTGCTTTTAGAGGCAGTTTGGACCTCGGTAGTGAGTGTTGCAACTGAGAACAGACCATTTTTTTGAGCTGTGAACTTGTGTGGACTACCCCTTTGCGGCTGAGCCGTTGTTGCTCCTAGACGTTTCCACTTCACGATAACAGCACTTACAGTTGGCTGAGGCAGCTCTAGCAGGGCAGAAATTTCACAAAACTTTCTTGAAAGGTGGCATCCTGTGACGGTGCTACGTTAAAAGTCACTGTGCTCTTCAGTACAGCCTTTCTACTGCCAATGTTTGTCTATGGAGATTGCATGTCTGTGCGCTCAATTTTATACACCTGTCAGCAACGGGTGTGGCTGAAATAGCCAAATTCCCTTAATTTGAAGGGGTGTCCACATACTTTTGTATATACACTACCGGTCAAACGTTTTGAGAACACCTACTCATTGAAGAGTTTTTCTTTATTTTTACTATTTTCTACATTGTAGAATGATAGTGTAGACATCAAAACTATGAAATTACACATATGGAATCATGTAGTAACCAAAAAAGTCTTAAACAAATCAAAATATATGTTATATTTGAGATTCTTCAAAGCAGCCACCCTTTGCCTTGATGACAGCTTTGCGCACTCTTGGCATTCTCTCAAGCTGCTTCACCTGGAATGCTTTTCCAACAGTCTTGAAGGAGTTCCCACATATGCTGAGCACTTGTTGGCTGCTTTTCCTTCACTTTGCGGTCCGACTCCTCCCAAACCATCTCAATTTGGTTGAGGTCGGGTGATGTAGAGGCCAGGTTATCTGATGCAGCACTCCATCACTCTCCTTGGTCAAATAGCCCTTACACAGCCTGGAGGTGTGTTGGGTCATTGTCCTGTTGAAAAACAAATAATAGTACCATTAAGTCCAAACCAGATGGAATGGTGTATTGCTGCAGAATGCTGTGGTATCCATGCTGGTTAAGTGTGCCTTGAATTCCAAATAAATCACAGACAGTGTCACCAGCAAAGCACCCCCACACCATAACACCTCCTTCTCCATGCTTTATGGTGGAAAATACACATGCGAAGATCATCCGTTCACCCACACTGTGTCTCACTCCCTCCTCACAGCTGCCCATGTCCCTTAAAGTTGATGTTGTTGTTACTGACAAGAAGCACATGGCTGAGCTTTTTAATCACCACTTCATTGTCAGGATTTCTATTTGACTCAGCCATGCCTCCTTGCCCGTCCAACATTTCCTCATCTCCCACCTCTTCTAATGCTTTTTTAGTGTCCAACAAGCTTTCTCTGCCCTTAACCTTGTTCTGAACACCTCCAAAACAAAAGTCATGTGGTTTGGTAAGAAGAATGCCCCTCTCCCCACAGGTGTGATTACTACCTCTGAGAGTTTAGAGCTTGAGGTAGTCACCTCATACAAGTACTTGGGAGTATGGCTAGACAGTACACTGACCTTCTCTCAGCACATATCAAAGCTGCAGGCTAAGGTTAAATCTAGACTTGGTTTCCTCTATCGTAATCTCTCCTCTTTCACCGCAGCTGCCAAACTAACCCTGATTCAGATGACCGTCCTACCCATGCTAGATTACGGAGACATAATTTATAGATCGGCAGGTAAGGGTGCTCTCGAGCGTTTAGATGTTCTTTACCTTTCGGCAATCAGATTTTCCACCTATGCTCCTTATAGGACACATCACTACACTCTTCTGTAAACTGTTAATCTCTGTATACCCATCGCAAGACCCACTGGTTGATTCTTATTTATAAAACCCTTTTAGGCCACACTCCCCCCTATCTGAGATATCTACTGCAGCCCTCATCCACCACATACAACACCTGTTCTGCCAGTCAAATCTGATGCCCGCTTTGAGGATAATACAGTGCCACCGTTGCGGCCCTCTAACAAGGACTGCGCCTCTCCTCCGTGGCCGACGTGAGTAAAACATTTAAAACGTGTTAACCATCACAAGGCTGCTGGCACAGACGGCATACTTAGCCGCGTCCTCAGAGCATGCGCAGACCGGCTGGCTGGTGTTTACGGACATATTCAATCGCTCCCTATCCCAGTCTGCTGTCCCCACATGCTTGAAGATGGCCACCATTGTTCCTGTACCAAAGAAGGCAAAGATAACTGAACTAAATGACTACCGCCCCGTAGCACTCACTTCTGTCATCATGAAGTGCTTTGAGAGACTAGTCAAGGATCATTGCACCTCCACATTACCGGCCATCCCAGACCCACTTCAGTTTGTATACCGCCCCAACAGGTCCACAGATGATGCAATCGTCATCACACTGCCCTATCCCATCTGGACAAGAGGAATATCTATGTAAGAATGCTGTTCATTGACTACAGCTCAGCATTCAATACGATAGTACCCTCCAAGCTCATCATCAAGCTGGAGGCCCTAGGTCTCAACCCCGCCCTGTGCAATTGGGTCCTGGACTTTCTGAAGTGCCGCCCCCAGGTGGTAGGAAACAACATCTCCACTTCGCTGACCCTCAACACTGGGGCCCCACAAGGGTGCGTGCTCAGCCCCCTCCTGTACTCCCTGTTCACCCARGACTGCGTGGCCATGCACGCCTCCAACTCAACCATCAAGTTTGCAGATGACACAACAGTAATGGGCTTGATTACCAACAACGACGAGACAGCCTACAGGGAAGAGTTGAGGGCACTCGGAGTGTGGTGTCAGGAAAACAACCTCTCATGCAATATCAAGAAAACAAAGGAGATGATCGTGGACTTCAGGAAACAGCAGAGGAAGCACGCCCCTATCCAAATCGAAGGGACAGCAGTGGAGAAGGTGGGAAGTTAAGTTCCTTGGCGTGCACATCACAGACAAACTGAAATGGTCCACCTACACAGACAGTTTGGTGAAGAAGGCGCAAAACGGCGCATCTTCAACCTCAGGAGGTGGAAGAAATTTGGCTTGTCACCCAAAACCCTGACAAACTTTTCCAGATGCACAGTCAAGAGCATCCTGTCGGGCTATATGGTACGGCAACTGCCCACCCTCAACCGCAAGGCTCTTCAGAGGGTGGTGCGGTCTGCACAACGCATCACCGGGGGCAAACTACCTGCCCTCCATGACACCTACAGCACCCGATGTCACAGGAAGGCCAAAAAGATTATCAAGGACAACAACCACCCGAGCCAATGCAGTTCACACCACTCAATCCAGAAGGCGAGGTCAGTACAGGTGCATCAAAGCTGGGACCAAGAGAGTGAAAAACAGCTATCACTAACTCAGAGAGGCTGCTGCCTACATTGAGACCAAATCACTGGCACTTTAATAAATGGATCACTAGTCACTTTAAACAGTGCCAACTTTAAATAATGCCACTTTAATAATGTTTACATATCTTACATTACTAATATCATATGTATATACTGTATTTTATACCATCTATTGCACCTTGCCTATGCTGCTCGGCCATCGCTCATCTATATATTTATATGTACATATTCTCATTCACCCCTTTTAGATTTGTGTGTATTAGGTATTTGTTGGGGAATTGTTAGATTACTTGTTAGATATTACTGCACTGTCGGAACTAGAAGCACAAGCATTTCGCTACACTCGCATTAACATCTGCTAACCATGTGTATTTGGCCAATAAAATCTTCAGTTTGCTGTAGCTACCGACTGGAACGAGCTGCAACAAACACTCAGACTGGACAGTTTTATCTCAATTTCTTCACTCAAATAGCCAATCATGGACACTCTTACTGACAGTTGTGGCTGCTTTGTGTGATATATTGTTGTCTCTACCTTCATGCCKTTTGTGCTGTTGTCTGTGCCCAATAATGTTTGTACCATGTTTTGTGCTGCTGCCATGTTGCTACCATGTTGTTGTCATGTTGTGTGGCTGCCATGCTAGGTCTTAGGTCTCTCTTTGTGTAGTGTTGTCTCTCTTGTCGTGATGTGTTTTTTGTCCTATATTTTTAATCCCAGCACCCATCCCCGCAGGAGGCCTTTTACCTTTTGGTAGGCCGTCATTGTAAATCAGAATTTGTTGTTAACTGACTTGCCTAGTTAAAGGTTAAATAAATAAATAAATAATGGCTGGAATGGAGTCAATGGAATGGCATCAACCACATGGAAATCTTGATGTTTGTTTGATTCCATTCCAAACATTATTATGAGCTGTCCTCCCCTCAGCAGTCTCCACTGAGATAGATTAATATGGAGATAGGCAGACCAATAAGACAAGACCTATTTTGCACTTATTTCATACTAAGACATTATGCGAAGGCAGGATAGAACAAACAGTTAATTATTGCAAGTTCATACCTTTATCATTAGTATTATGATAAAGCTATTATTGTATTATTTTAAATAGTGTAGTTGTTTTTGTAAGAGTGATACCAGGATCATGAAGGTATGATAAATGTAAAGTTATACATTTGTGAGATGAACACCTACAGTTGAAGTCGGAAGTTTARATACACCTTAGCCAAATACATTTAAACTCAGTTTATCACAGTTCGTGACATTTAATCCTAGTAAAGAATCCCTGTCTTAGGTCAGTTAGGATCACTACTTTATTTTAAGAATGTGATTTATTTCAGCTTTTACTCCTTTCATCACATTCCCAGTGGGTCAGAAGTTTACATACACTCAATTAGTATTTGGTAGCATTGCCTTTAAATTGTTTAGCTTGGGTCAAACGTTTCAGGTAMCCTTCCACAAGCTTCCCATAATAAGTTGGGTGAATTTTGGCCCATTCCTCCTGACAGAGCTGGTGTAACTGAGTCAGGTTTGTAGGCCTCCTTGCTCGCACACTTTCAGTTCTGCCCACGCGCAATTATTCGAAAATGGGAGAAGTTCAAGATGACGGTCAATCACCCTCGGTCTGGGGCTCCATGCAAGATCTCACCTCGTGGGGCTTCAATGATCATGAGGAGGTGAGGGATCAGCCCAGAATACACGGCAGGACCTGGTCAATGACCTGAAGAGAGCTGGGACCACAGTCTCAAAGAAACCATTAGTAACACACTACGCCGTCATGGATTAAAATCCTGCAGCGGACGAGGTCCCCCTGCTCAAGCCAGCGCATGTCCAGGCCCGTCTGAAGTTTGCCAATGACAGTCTGGATGTTCCAGAGGAGGAATGGGAGAAGGTCATGTGGTCTGATGAGACAAAATATAGCTTTTGGTCTAAACTCCACTCGCCGTGTTTGGAGAAGAAGAAGGATGAGTACAACCCCAAGAACATCCCAACCGTGAAGCATGGAGGTGGAAACATCATTCTTTGGGGATGTTTTTCTGCAAAGGGGACAGGACGACTGCACCGATTTGAGGGGAGGATGGATGGGGCCATGATATCGCGAGATCTTGGCCAACAACCTCCTTCCTCAGGAAGAGCATTGAAGATGGGTCGTGGCTGGGTCTTCCAGCATGACAATGACCCGAAACACACAGCCAGGGCAACTAGAAGTGGCTCCGTAAGAAGCATCTCAAGGTCCTGGAGTGGCCTAGCCAGTCTCCAGACCTGAACCCAATAGAAAATCTTTGGAGGGAGCTGAAAGTCCGTATTGCCCAGCGACAGCCCCGAAACCTGAAGGATCTGGAGAAGGTCTGTATGGAGGAGTGGGCCAAAATCTCTGCTGCAGTGTGTGCAAACCTGGTCAAGAATAGAGGAAACGTATGATCTCTGTAATTGGTTTCTGTACCAAATATTAAGTTCTGCTTTTTGATGTATCAAATACTTATGTCATGCAATAAAATGCAAATTAATTACTTAAAAATCATCAATGTGATTTTCTGGTTTTTTTTTTTAGATTCGTCTCTCACAGTTGAAGTGTACCTATGATAAAAATTACAGACCTCTACATGCTTTGTAAGTAGGAAAACCTGCAAAATCCGCAGTGTATCAATTCGTGTTTCCCCCATGTATATATATCATAGAGGTAGGCTTCAGAACCAAGTCCATGATTAGTTTGTCATCACTATTTTGAACTGTGATCAGTCAGACCTACTGTCATACAGTGTCTTGAATCAATTGACCTTCTTTTCCAAAAACATTTCAGTCATTTTGATTGTCTTTTTCCCTTTTTCGTTGACTTTTCTTCCTAGAGTCAGTTGTACTGCTTCTCACCTTTACTGACTTTTCTATTTTTATTTTATTTTCTTTTCAGTCCTTTTTCATTCACTCTTATCTCCTTTTCTCTGTCCATGGTATATCTTGAAGCACTCAATGTGCAGTGGCGCTTTGCATTTCTCATAGGTAGTGCGTTTGTCACAATGATGACATCTCTGGAACCGGTGCATCGTGTTGATTGGCCAGTGAGAAGCTTTGTCATATCTTGCCTGATCTTCAACAGTAGCAGCCATTAGAGATCTCCTTCCGTGGCTCAGTGGTTTCATGACAAACCTTTGCATATTTGGGCTGTTACTATGTGTTTTGGAATCACAACGGTGTCAGGCCTCTTCCATTGTTTGAACACTTGATCTTTATTTTTGACCACCTGCAGCTTTGCCGCTGGCTTTTCTGGCTGGCCACTATGGCGGGTAGAGGCCCTTGGCTCTTCTGACTGGACCCTCTGGCGTGTAGAGGCCCTTGGCTTTTCATTATCAACAATGGAGGGGGGTGGTAAGGGGTAGGGTTTTAGATTCCTTCTCTCACAGTTGAAGTGTTATGATAAATTCAGACCTCTACATGCTTTGTAAGTAGGAAAACCTGCAAAATTGGCAGTGTATCAAATACTTGTTCTCCCCACTGTAGATACTTTTGTACCTGTTTAAGTTTCTTCGACTAGCTTGGAAAGACAGTCCCCGTGGATCGAAGAGCCCTCACTGCTGCTCGATCATCATATTTTTCCAACTTAATTGGGAAAATAAGACAATCCGAAATGTATTTTTTCCCAATAGAGGATGGCTTTCACTTAGCAGTAATACATTCATGTACTTCTTAGAGGAAAAGATCATGATCATTAGAAAGCAAATTACGGACTCCTCTTTAAATCTGCGTATTCCTCCAAAGCTCAGTTGTCCTGAGTCTGCACAACTCTGCCAGGACCTAGGATCAAGAGTGACACTCAAGTGTTTTAGTACTATATCTCTTACACAATGATGAAAATAATCATGGCCTCTAAACCTTCAAGCTGCATACTGGACCCTATTTCAACTAAACTACTGAAAGAGCTGCTTCCTGTGCTTGGCCTCCTATGTTGAACATAATAAACCGTCTCTCTATCCACCGGATGTGTACCAAACTCACTAAAAGTGGCAGTAATAAAGCCTCTTGAAAAAGCCAAACCTTGACCTAGAAAATATAAAAAACTATCGGCCTATATCGAATCTTCCATTCGTCTCAAAAAAAATTGAAAAAGCTGTTGCGCAGCAACTCACTGCCTTCCTGAAGACAAACAATGTATACGAAATGCTCCAGTCTGGTTTTAGACCCCATCATAGCACTGAGACTGCACTTGTGAAGGTGGTAAATGACCTTTTAATGGCGTCAGACCGGGGCTCTGCATCTGTCCTCGTGCTACTAGACCTTAGTGCTGCCTTTGACACCATCGATCACCACATTCTTTTGGAGAGACTGGAAACCAAATTGGTCTACACGGACAAGTTCTGGCCTGGTTTAGTCTTATCTGTCGGAAAGATATCAGTTTGTCTCTGGAATGGTTTGTCCTCTGACAAATCAACTGTACATTTCGGTGTTCCTCAAGGTTCCGTTTTAGGACCACTATTGTTTTCACTATATATTTTACCTCTTGGGGATGTTATTCGAAAACATAATGTTAACTTTCACTGCTATGCGGATGAACACACAGCTGTACATTTCAATGAAACATGGTGAAGCCCAAAATTGCCCTCGCTAGAAGCCTGTGTTTCAGACATAAGGAAGTGGATGGCTGAAAACTTTCTACTTTTAAACTCGGACAAAACAGAGATGCTTGTTCTAGGTCCCAAGAACACAAAGAGATCTTCTGTTAAATCTGACAATTAATCTTGATGGTTGTAAAGTCGTCTCAATAGAACTGTGAAGGACCTCGCGTTACTCTTGACCCTGATCTCTCTTTTGACGAACATATCAAGACTGTTTCAAGACAGCTTTTTTCCATCTACGTAACATTGCAAAAATCAGAAATTTTCTGTCCAAAAATGATGCAGAAAATTTATCCATGCATTTGTTACTTCTAGGTTAGACTACTGCAATGCTCTACTTTCCGGCTACCCGGAAAAGCCACTAAATAAACTTCAGTTAGTGCTAAATACGGCTTCTAGAATCCTGACTAGAACCAAGAAATTTGATCATATTACTCCAGTGCTAGCTTCCCTACACTGGCTTCCTGTTAAGGCAAGGGCTGATTTCAAGGTTTTACTGTTAACCTATAAAGCGTTACATGGCTTGCTCCTACCTATCTTTCCGAGTTGGTCCTGCTGTACATACCTTTTACGTACGCTACGGTCACAAGACGCAGGCCTCCTAATTGTCCCTAGAATTTCTAAGCAAACAGCTGGAGGCAGGGCTTTCTCCTATAGATCTCCATTTTATGGAACAGTCTGCCTACCCATGTGAGAGACGCAGACTCGGTCTCAACCTTTAAGTCTTTACTGAAGACTTATCTCTTCAGTAGGTCATATGATTGAGTGTTGTCTGGCCAGGAGTGTGAAGGTGAACGGAAAGGCTCTGGAGCAACGAACCGCCCTTGCTGTCTCTGCCTGGCGGTTCCCCTCTCTCCACTGGGATTCTCTGCCTCTAACCCTATTACAGGGGCTGAGTCACTGGCTTACTGGTGCTCTTTCATGCCGTCCCTAGGGAGGGTGCGTCACTTGAGTGGGTTGAGTTACTGACGTGATCTTCCTGTCTGGGTTGGCGCCCCCCCTTGGTTTGTGCTGTGGTGGAGATCTTTGTGGGCTATACTCGCGCTTGTCTCAGGATTGTAAGTTGGTGGTTGAAGATATCCCTCTAGTGGTGCGGGGGCTGTGCTTTGGCAAAGTGGGTGGGTTATATCTTTCCTGTTTGGCCCTGTCCGGGGTATCATCGGATGGGGCCACAGTGTCTCTGCCTCTCCTCACTGCTACAGTCCCAGACTCCTCCGTCTCAGCCTCCAGTTTTATGCTGGCAGTAGTTCATGTGTCGGGGGGCTAGGGTCAGTTGGTTATATCTGGAGTACTTCTCCTGTCTTATCCAGTGTCTCGTGTGAATTTAAGTATGCTCTCTCTAATTCTCTCCTTCTCTCTTTCTTTCTCTCTCTCGGAGAACCTGAGCCCTAGGCAATATGTCAGGACTACCGGGCATGATGACTCCTTGCTGTCCCCAGTCCACCTGCCTTGCTGCTGTTCCAGTTACAACTGTTCTGCCTGCGGTTATGGAACCCTACCTGTCCCAGACCTGCTGCTTTCAACTCTTAACGATCGGCTATGAAAAGCCAACTGACATTTATTCCTGATTATTATTTGACTATGCTTGTCATTTATGTACATTTTGAAAATCTTGGCTCTCTCGAATTCTCTCCTTCTCTCTTTCTTTCTCTCTCTCGGAGGACCTGAGCCTAGGACCATACGTCAGGACTACCGGGCATGATGACTCCTTGCTGTCCCCAGTCCACCTGGCCTTGCTGCTATTCCAGTTTCAACTGTTCTGCCTGCGGTTATGGAACCCTACTGTCCAGACCTGCTGTTTTCAACTCTTAATGATGGGCTATGAAAAGCCAACTGACATTTATTCCTGATTATTATTTGACCATGCTTGTCACTTATGAACATTTTGAACATCTTGGCCATGTTCTGTTATAATCTCCACCCGGCACAGCCGAAAGAGGACTGGCCACCCCTCATAGCCTGGTTCCTCTCTAGGTTTCTTCCTAGGTTTTGGCCTTTCTAGGGAGTTTTTCCTAGCCACCGTGCTTCTACACCTGCATTGCTTGCTGTTTGGGGTTTTAGGCTGGGTTTCTGTACAGCACTTCGAGATATTAGCTGATGTACGAAGGGCTATATAAAATAAACTTGATTTGATTTGTTATCTAACAGGTGGCATCCCTCAGTCTAATTATATAAATTCATGTTAGCAGGCAATATGAACTAAATATGCAGGTTTAAAAATATATCTTGTGTATTGATTTTAAAGAAAGGCATTGATGTTTGGTTAGGTACATTGGTGCAACGACAGTGCTTTTTCCGCAAATGCGCTTGTTAATCATCACCCGTTTGTTGAAGTGGCTGTGATTCAATGAGAATTAACAGGCACCGCATCGATTATATGCAACGCGGACACGCTAGATAAACTAGTAATATCATCAACCATGTGTAGGTAACTAGTGATTACTGT
>NC_036871.1:29601603-29611156 GCF_002910315.2 Salvelinus sp. IW2-2015 | reverse complement strand
CTTTGGGCCCACAAAGTTTTCTATAGGATTGAGGTCAGGGCTTTGTGATGGCCACTCCAATTCCTTGACTGTGTTGTCCTTAAGCCATTTTGCCACAACTTGGAAGTATGCTTGGGGTCATTGTCCATTTGGAAGATCCATTTGCGACCAAGCTTTAACTTCCTGACTGATGTCTTGAGATGTTGCTTCAATATATCCACATAATTTTCCTGCCTCATGATGCCATCTATTTTGTGAAGTGCACCAGTCCCTCCCGCAGCAAAGCACCACCACACCATGATGCTGCCAGCCCCGTGCTTCAGGTTGGATGGTGTTCTTCGGCTTGCAAGCATCCCCTTTTTCCTCCAAACATAACGATGATGGTCATTATGGCCAAACAGTTCTATTTTTGTTCATCAGACCAGAGGACATTTCTCCAAAAAGTACGATCTTTGTCCCATGTGCAGTTGCAACCGTAGTCTGGCTTTTATTGGCGGTTTTGGAGCAGTGGCTTCTTCCTTGCTTAGCGTCCTTTCAGGTTATGTCGATATATGACTCGTTTTACTGTGGATATACAGTGGGAAGAACAAGTATTTGATACACTGCCGATTTTGCAGTTTTCCTACTTACAAAGCATGTAGAGGTCTGTAATTTTTTATCATAGGTACACTTCAACTGTGAGAGACGGAATCTAAAACAAAAATCCAGAAAATCACATTGTATGATTTTTAAGTAATTGATTAGCATTTTATTGCATGACATAAGTATTTGAGAATTCCGGCTAAGAATTCCGGCTCTCACAGACCTGTTAGTTTTCTTTAAGAAGCCCTCCTGTTCTCCACTCGTTACCTGTATAAAAGACACCTGTCCACACACTCAATCAAACAGACTCCAACCTCTCCACAATGGCCAAGACCAGAGAGCTGTGTAAGGACATCAGGGATAAAATTGTAGACCTGCACAAGGCTGGGATGGGCTACAGGACAATAGGCAAGCAGCTTGGTGAGAAGGCAAACAACTGTTGGCGCATATTCGAAAATGGGAGAAGTTCAAGATGACGGTCAATCACCCTCGGTCTGGGGCTCCATGCAAGATCTCACCTCGTGGGGCTTCAATGATCATGAGGAAGGTGAGGGATCAGCCCAGAACTACACGGCAGGACCTGGTCAATGACCTGAAGAGAGCTGGACCACGTCTCAAAGAAAACCATTAGTAACACACTACGCCGTCATGGATTAAAATCCTGCAGCGGACGCAAGGTCCCCCTGCTCAAGCAGCGCATGTCCAGGCCCGTCTGAAGTTTGCCAATGCAGTCTGGATGTTCCAGAGGAGGAAGGGAGAAGGTCATGTGGTCTGATGAGACAAAAATATAGCTTTTGGTCTAAACTCCACTCGCCGTGTTTGGAGGAAGAAGAAGGATGAGTACAACCCCAAGAACACCATCCCAACCGTGAAGCATGGAGGTGGAAACATCATTCTTTGGGGATGTTTTTCTGCAAAGGGACAGGACGACTGCACCGTATTGAGGGGAGGATGGATGGGCCATGTATCGCGAGATCTTGGCCAACAACCTCCTTCCCTCAGGAAGAGCATTGAAGATGGGTCGTGGCTGGGTCTTCCAGCATGACAATGACCCGAAACACACAGCCAGGGCAACTAAGAAGTGGCTCCGTAAGAAGCATCTCAAGGTCCTGGAGTGGCCTAGCCAGTCTCCAGACCTGAACCCAATAGAAAATCTTTGGAGGAGCTGAAAGTCCGTATTGCCCAGCGACAGCCCCGAAACCTGAAGGATCTGGAGAAGGTCTGTATGGAGGAGTGGGCCAAAATCTCTGCTGCAGTGTGTGCAAACCTGGTCAAGAACTAGAGGAAACGTATGATCTCTGTAATTGGTTTCTGTACCAAATATTAAGTTCTGCTTTTCTGATGTATCAAATACTTATGTCATGCAATAAAATGCAAATTAATTACTTAAAAATCTACAATGTGATTTTCTGGATTTTTTTTTTAGATTCCGTCTCTCACAGTTGAAGTGTACCTATGATAAAAATTACAGACCTCTACATGCTTTGTAAGTAGGAAACCTGCAAAATCCGCAGTGTATCAAATTCGTGTTCTCCCACTGTATATATATCATAGAGGTAGGCTTCAGAACCAAGTCCATGATTAGTTTGTTCATCACTATTTTGAACTGTGATCAGTCAGACCTACTGTCATACAGTGTCTTGAATCAATTGACCTTCTTTTCCAAAAACATTTCAGTCATTTTGATTGTCTTTTTCCCTTTTTCGTTGACTTTTCTTCCTAGAGTCAGTTGTACTGCTTCTCACCCTTTACTGACTTTTCTATTTTTATTTTATTTTCTTTTTCAGTCCTTTTTCATTCACTCTTATCTCCTTTTCTACTGTCCATGGTATATCTTGAAGCACTCAATGTGCAGTGGCGCTTTGCATTTCTCATAGGTAGTGCGTTTGTCACAATGATGACATCTCTGGAACCGGTGCATCGTGTTGATTGGCCAGTGAGAGCTTTGTCATATCTTGCCTGATCTTCAACAGTAGCAGCCATTAGAGATCTCCTTCCGTGGCTCAGTGGTTTCATGACAAACCTTTGCATATTTGGGCTGTATACTATGTGTTTTGGAATCACAACGGTGTCAGGCCTCTTCCATTGTTTGAACACTTGATCTTTATTTTTGACCACCTGCAGCTTTGCGCTGGCTCTTCTGGCTGGCCACTATGGCGGGTAGAGGCCCTTGGCTCTTCTGACTGGACCCTCTGGCGTGTAGAGGCCCTTGGCTCTTCATTATCAACAATGGAGGGGGGTGGTAAGGGGTAGGGGTTTTAGATTCCTTCTCTCACAGTTGAAGTGTACCTATGATAAAAATTACAGACCTCACATGCTTTGTAAGTAGGAAAACCTGCAAAATTGGCAGTGTATCAAATACTTGTTCTCCCCACTGTAGATACTTTTGTACCTGTTTAAGTCTTCCGACTAGCTTGGAAAGACGTACGTCGAAATAGAAACAGTAGCGAATGAGTGCCCTCCTGGACGCTGCTCGACATCTATTTCAACATGACGTCGATCAAATATCTTAAGGGTAATGTATTTTTTCCAACCGAGGTAAACATGGCATGTATTATGGGCTGAGAGTGAAAGTCCATCCTCATGTGGGAAAAAAATATCATTTCGGATTGTTCTTATTTTCCTCAATTAAGTGTGCGGCAAATATACTGATGACGATGCAGGTGCGGGCTCTTATTACCGAGAGTATACTGCACGGTACTGTACTTTTTCCAAGCTGTCGGCAAGACTTAAACAAGGTCAAAAGTATCTACAGTGGGGAGAACAAGTGATTATGTTAAGATTGATTGTTTTTTATAAGATAAGTTTAATGCTAGCTAGCAACTTACCGTGGCTTCTTGCTGCCCTCGCGTAACAGGTAGTCAGCCTGCCACGCAGGCTCCTCGTGGAGTGCAATGTAAGGCAGGTGGTTAGAGCGTTGGACTAGTAACCGGAAGGTTGAAAAAACGAATCCCCGAGCTGACAAGGTAAAAATCTGTCATTCTGCCCCTGAACAAGGCAGTTAACCCACCGTTCCTAGGCCGTCATTGAAAATAAGAATGTGTTCTTAACTGACTTGCCTAGTTAAATAAASGTGTAAAAAAAAAGAAGAAGAATTGAATCAGCAAATCGGTGTCCAAAAATACAGATTACCGATTGTTATGAAAACTTGAAATCGGCCCTAATTAAACCGGCCCTTCCGATTAATCGGTCGACCTCTAGACTCAGCTGCCACCAGTGTTGTGAGGGGTTGAAACACAGTGTATCGTTAGTATTACCTATCACGTTGTGCTGTTGTGCTGCTGCCATGTTGTGTTGCTACCATGGTGTGCTGCTACGTTGTCGTCTTAGGTCTCTCTTCATGTAGTGTTGTGTTGTCGTGATGTGTGTTTTGGCCTATTTTTATGTAATTTATTTTTAATCCCAGCCCCCGTCCCCGCAGGAGGCCTTTTGCCTTTTGGTAGGCCGTCATTGTACATAAGAATTTGTTCTTAACTGACTTGCCTAGTTATATAAAGTTTAAAGAAAATAAAAGACACAGCTGTTCGAACCAAAAATCTCCAAMTTGGATTCCAGACCAGAGGACAAATTTCCACCGGTCTAATGTCCATTACTCGTGTTTCTTGGTCCAAGCAAGTCTCTTTTTCTTATTGGTGTCCTTTAGTAGTGGTTTCTTTGCAGCAATTCGACCATGAAGGCCTGATTTACGCATTCTCCTCTGAACAGTTGATGTTGAGATGTGTCTGTTACTTGAACTCTGTGAAACATGTATTTGGAATGCAATTTCTGTGGCTGGTAACTCATCCTTTGCAGCAGAGGTAACTGGGTCTTTGCGGGCCGCTCCCGAGGACGGTGAGCTCCTGTTCGCTGGGGCCAACTTGAGTTAGATCATTTAAGCGTGTTAACCCTTGCAAGGAAAGAATCCAATTAGGTCAGATCAGGTCTGCAATAATTAACTTCAATCAGACCCCTCTCAACCTAGAGGGGGAAAGGAAATAACTAGGGGTGGTTAACAACTCTCGCCTTGTTGTAAATCAAGGGAGAAGATTCAGGTCTGTGTCCTCAAGATCCACTAAAGGAATGTGCTTTGTTACAACAGTTTTTTTCCCGCTGAAACTGTAACACGTTTAGTAGCGAATACTGGAACAATATTTCTAACATACACTACCGTTCAAAAGTTTGGGGTCACTTAGAAATGTCCTTGTTTTTTGAAGAAAAAGCACATTTTCTGTCCATTAAAATAACTGATCAGTGAAGAGGCGACCATGAACAGTGAAGAGGCGATCAGTGCTGGCCTTCTAGGCAGAGTTCCTGTGTCCAGTGTCTGTGTACTTTTGCCCATCTTAATCTTTTCTTTTTATTGGCCAGTCTGAGATATGGCTTTTTCTTTGCAACTCTGCCTAGAAGGCCAGCATGCTGGAGTCACCTCTTCACTGTTGACGTTGAGACTGGTGTCATGACGTGGCCCTCTTTGGGTATCGCGAGCACCATCCCCCTCTCTCTCACCACCTCTCTCTTCCCCCTACACCCAGGCTCTGTTATTGCAGGTCATAAATTCCTAGAGGAGTCTCTCTCCTCATGGCCAGGCAGTGTAGAGAGAGAGGGTTTCACAGGAGAACAAAGGAACCTCTTCTCTATCATAGAACTTGAGAACTGAACAATGTCCATGTTTTGGAGAATGTGTACACGGTCGGGGGAGAATCCAGCTACGACTGGTCCATTTCGTTTAATGTTTGTGAAACTCATGAGAGACAATACAGCCACATTACCATAACTCTGTTTATACAAGAGGCTTGCATCTAATTGTTGTATACAATGAATGAGTAAAGATGAAACTYTTTGTGAAATTAGGTAATGTGATTATAAACTGTTTAATGACGGAAACTCCAATTCCCTTTGGAGTTTATCTAAGTCATAGGCCCGCCCCATGAGCACAGACATTGACCTGGCGTCATGGGACAGCCCTTTTCTGCTGTTACGAATATAACCCCCACCTGAAGGAATTCCCAGGAGACCAAGCTTACCTCGATTACAGAGAGGGCTAAGGTTTGAGTAGAGACCATAAACCTGAGTATAAGCTAAGGTTGTAATGGTTGTTGAAACTCTGAGACTATCGATACCGACAGAATAAGAGCAAATCTTTGATACTAATTACTAGTCTGCAGCTAGGAATTCTATATAATTGAATGCGAAGGCCGATAACCGCCGAAACATCTATTCTATAAGAACAGTTCTGAATGTTACTCTGAAGTAGCCATTCTAACCAACAACTCCAGGGACGCAGAGAGAGGGGCGGATGAACTTCCAACAGAGATCACGACGACACACTGAGCGTAAATATATTGATTGATTGCAATTATTCCCGAATGAGTGAGCGTTCATGTGCAAAGGATTAGCATTTCAATGGTTATAATTATCAACTTTGTGGTGTCTTTTATCTTTTGCACCCTTCTCAGTCCCTTTGTCTACCAAGCCGCGATACCGGTTTAGCCCACTAGGGCACATCCCCTATCATTTCCTTGTAACCATATCTACTTTGTTGTTTGTTTATGCATTTTTGTGATTATTTAGTTAGTTAATAAATAAATGATTGAGACAATTGATGTATGGATGATTCATAGTGAAGACTGGGTTCATGCAGATAACCAACAATTTACGACGTTAGGAAAGAATAATTCATTAATTAGAAGACTAATTGATCAGAAATTAAAATATCTGAAAGTTATATTAGGAAAATTATAACTTTGTAATCTGAATATTTTCCTTGGTGCCCCGACTTCCTAGTTAATTACATTTACCTGATTAGTTAATCACGTAATAATAATTACAGAGAATTGATTTGATACACTAACAGTCTTCAGTTTAATGATGCCAAAGACACGACACGGTTTGTATCATTTGATTTACACAACATGCCTACCACTTTGAAGATGCAAAATATTTTTTCTTGCGAAATAAGACAAAAAACAGAACTTGACCGTGCATAACTATTCACCCCCTCAAAGGCAATACTTTGTAGAGCCACCTTTTACAGCAATTACAGCTGCAAGTCTCTTGGGGTATGTCTCTATAAGCTTGGCACATCTAGCCACTGGGATTTTTGCCCATTCTTCAAGGCAAAACTGCTCCAGCTCCTTCAAGTGGGATGGGTTCTGCTGGTGTATAGCAATCTTTAACTTCTTTGGGGTAGGGGCAGTATTTTCACGTCCGGATGAAAAGCATATCCAGAGTAAACGGCCTGCTACAAAGCCATAAAAGCTAGAATATGCATATTATTAGTAGAGTTGGATAGAAAACACTCTGAAGTTTCTACAACTGTTTGAATGATGTCTGTGAGTATAACAGAACTCATATGGCAGGCAAAAACCTGAGAAAAAATCTCTATGGACAGTCCTCGTCAATTTTTCCAATTGCTTGTATGTTGGCATAGATGGGACTTTGCTTGCTCTTGATTATCACTCCAGTCATTATGAATCATATGTGGTGTATTTTATTTTAGTTAGTTATATAAATAAGATTTTTGAACAATTGATGTAGGGATATCATAGTGACATAACACAATGGGTTTCATTGAAGCAGAATAAGCTGAGGTGTACTGTGGATGTAAACCTTATCAATTTCACAAGACGTTAGGAAAAGAATAATTCAGTTAATTAAGAGATCTAACTTTGTCAATAAGCTCAGCATAGGACTCTATATTAACTTCTAGATCACTGAAAGTCTATAAAGGTGTATAAGGAAAATTATAAACTTTGTACAATAAAAAGACTGAAGTTCTTTAGTGTGGCCCCAAAGACCAAATTGTAACCGACGTTCCTCAGCTTAACATCTATACATATTACGCGGTATCAGTTAGTGCAGTTCCAGTAATACATTATATGGGTAACAGAAAGTAGAATCTGACAAATGATACCACTAACAGGTCTCAATTGAAGTATTGCCACAAAAGTGACACGGACAACGTGTCGTATTCATTTGATTGACAAACAAACCTACCACTTTGAGTATCAAAAATTTTTATGCTTTGCGAATAATAAAATAAAAAAACAGAACATTGACAGTTGCAGAGAATCCATTCAACGCAAAGCGTCACAATCAACCAGGCAACACTTTGTAAAGCCACCTTGTGTAGACCAAGCAATTACAGCGGCAGATCTTTTGTGGTATGTTCTACTCACACCTTTGACGAGACATCGAGCACACGTTACTGGAATTTGTGTCTTAGACACCATTCTTCACAAGGTGCAAAAAGTCTAATCCCACAGGAACAACAGCACCATTCAGGGGATAGGGTGCTGTGCACGGTGGTAATAAGGATATATGCATCACTTTAAACTTTTGGGTAAGAGGGAAGTTATATTCTCACGTATCGGTCCAGTAAAAATCGAGTCGATAATAAGATATCTCGCAAGAGTATAAAACCGTGAAATATGCGGGACAAAGCCATAAGACATCAAGTATGCATATATTAACAAAGAGAAGAAAGCCGAGTCTGCTGTCGGAAAACCAGGACATAACACTCTAAGTAATGCTACAGAAATACTGCTATAGAGATTGGCAATGTCTGAATCTGAGAGACAGACAGACTAGATCAGTGGACACAGACGACATAGATAACACTGAGAAATAATCTAACTCGGCAGAAGAGAAAATGTCTGGCATGATAATTCTCGAGGTGGGGTTCTAGAAATTACAACCTAATTATGAAGATACAGTGGGATATGGTAATGTTAGAACACTTGCCTAGAAAAGGGTTCCATCAGATGTTTAGTCAGAGTTAGACCTTGTCTGATGGCATCACCTGTGAATTGGGGATCGACAGCAGATGAGGATGAGTTCAGGAGGTCTTGCCGTCTGCCAAGAGCTGACCATAGCGCGATTCACATGAGAATTGCTCCGGGGCCATTTGGCTCTTTTCTGAAGACAAAAGGAATCCCCGCGGGTGACTTACTTGAAAACCTTATCCGTTAAGAAGATCAGTGACACACCGAGTGCCTACATACCGATTCAATACATCGTTTGAACATGATTTTCTACTGACATGTTACGGAACTTTTGACATTTCGGTCTGTTTTTTAGTGAACCAGCATGAATGTGGCTGGACTTCATCGGATAAATCGTTATATTCCAAAATAACTAGAGCTTTAAGGGCAAAAAATCTATCTTTATTGGGACTTAGAATTGGACTGGACATGTTTACCCAGAAACTATAGCAATACTCATTTTATTGGGGACCGTTCCGCGGAAGAGCATTGCTCCTGAAACACGAAAAGATACTAGTCAAATGGTATATGTGGGAAGGAGTTTATAAATCGCATCTCTTTTTAATGACTTTTGTGACTGCATATATGGGCGGTCGTAATAGTTTGTGGTCTTGCATTGGGGCTCTGAGGCAGCCGCCTCAGATTAATTGCATGTTTTTGGCCTCTATTTCCCGGAAACCTTTTGCTCTTATGAAGACTTCTGAGAAACAAGCGAAAATAGCGGTTTGCAGTTAAGGAGCACGTGCATCTAATATGTTCAAGCATGTAAGAGGCAACTTGTTATACTTATCTAATGTAGGAGCTCTATTAATATTAGTGCTGGTAGAATGGTAGTGCTGGCTTCTGCAAATAAAGGATGTTTTGGAACGTTCGAAACTCGTAACGGCCGCCTCATGTAAAACTAGTCATATGTATTTGTAGAAAATAAAAACTAAGTTTAAACTTTATATCGCATTTGCTATAAAGAGGGATGGTATGAACAAAACATCACATGTATTGTTAACATGAGTCCTACTGAGTGATCAAATTCTGCTGTGATAAAGAACGAATCGATAACAAAGATTAGTGGGAGCTGTAAGTATTTGAATACCCGTTATTATTTTGAGCTTGATATAGAGTGAAATCAGTTAGGGCTGTACACGCTGTTCGAGGCGCTCCGAAATATGGCTAGTTGTTATTCTGTGAATAGACCACTCACCTAAACATAATCGGTCTTTGGTTGCTTCTCATGACGTCACGCTTGAAAATCG
>NC_036871.1:29598073-29601578 GCF_002910315.2 Salvelinus sp. IW2-2015 | reverse complement strand
TAACAGGAAGTGGAAAATCTGAGGTTGGTTTGATTTTCAACTCTATTGAAGATACAGTGGGAATATGGTTAATGTTGACACTTCCTAAAAGGCTTCCACTCAGATGTTCTGCAGGCAGTTAGACCTTGTCTGATGGCATCTCGACGTGAATTGGGGACGAAGCAGATGAGGATGAAGTCAAATGGAGGTCTCCAGCTGCCGACGAGCTGACCATGCGCGTTCACATGAGAGTTTGCTCCCGTTCCATTTGGCTTTTCTGAAGACAAAGGAATTCTCCGGTTGGAACATTATTGAAGACATTATGTTAAAAACATCCTAAAGATTGATTCAATACATCGTTTGACATGTTTTCTACTGACATGTTACGGAACTTTTTGACATTTCGTCTGTTTTTTAGTGAACCGCATTCTTCGTGATCTGGATTTGTTTACCAAACGCGCTAACAAAATTATCTATTTGGACATAAAATGATGGAACAATTACCGAACAAAGCAAACATTTTCTGTGGGAGTCTGGGAGTGCAAATTCCGCGAAGATCATGGCAAAGGTAAGTGAAGATTTATAATGCTTTTTAATGACTTTTGTTGACTGCATAGACACTGTGGCTGGATTTACAACAAGTGTATCTTTTAAAATGGTGTAAAATACATGTATGTTTGAGGAATTTTAATTATGGGATTTCTGTTGTTTTGAATTTGGCGCCCTGCAGTTTCAATGGCTGTTGAAGAGGTGGGACGCTAACGTCTCACGTACCCTAGAGAGGTTAATTCATACCACAGATTCTCAATTGGATTGAGGTCTCGGCTTTGACTAGGCCAGTCCAAGACATTTAAATGTTTCCCCTTAAAACGCTTGCGTGTTTCGTTAGCAGTATGCTTACGGTCATTGTCCTGCTGGAAGGCGAACCTCCGTCGCAGTCTCAAATCTCTTGAAGACTGAAACAGGCTTCCCTCAAGAATTTCTCTGTATTTAGAGCCATCCATCATTCCTTCAATTCTGACCAGTTTCCCAGTCCCTGCCGATGAAAAACATACCCACAGCACGATGCTGCCACCACCATGCTTCACTGTGGGGCTGGTGTTCTCGGGGTGATGGGCGGTGTTGGGTTTGTGCCAGACATAGCGTTTTCCTTGATGGCCAAAAAGCTAAATTTTAGTCTCATCTAACCTGAGAACCTTCTTCCATATGTTTGGGGAGTCTCCCACATGCCTTTTCTTCAAGCAATGGCTTTTTTTCTTCCGTAAAGCCCAGCTCTGTGGAGTGTACGGCTTAAAGTGGTTCTATGGACAGATACTCCAATCTCCGCTGTGGAGCTTTGCAGCTCCTTCAGGGTTATCTTTGGTCTCTTTGTTGCCTCTCTGATTAATGCCCTCCTTGCCTAGTCCGTGAGTTTTGGTGGGCGTCCCTCTCTTAGCAGGTTTGTTGTGGTGCCATATTCTTTCAATATTTTAATAATGGATTTAATGGTGCTCTGTGGGATGTTCGAAGTTATGGATATTTTTTATAACCCAACCCTGATCTGTACTTCTCCACAACATTGTCTCTGACCTGTTTGGAGAGCTCCTTGGTCTTCATGGTGCCGCTTGCTTGGTGGTGCCTCTTGCTTAGTGGTGTTGCAGACTCTGGGGCCTTTCAGAACAGGTGTATATATGCTGGGATCATGTGACAGATCATATGACACTTAGATTGCACACAGGTGGACTTTATTTGACTAATTATGTGACTTCTGAAGGTAATTGGTTGCACCAGATTCTATTTATGGGCTTCATAGCAAACGGGGTGAATACATATACTCGCACCACTTTTTCGTTTAAATTTATTTTATTTTAAACAAGTTATTTTTTTCATTTCACTTCATCAATTTGGACTATTTTGTGTATTTCCATTACATGAAATCCAAATAAACATCAATTTACATTACAGGTTGTAATGCAACAAAATAGGAAAAACACCAAGGGGGGTGAATACTTTTGCAAGGCACTGTATGTAGATATTCCATTAAAAATCAGCCGTTTCCAGCTACAATAGTAATTTCAACATAAATAACCTCTTGCCACTATAGGGGGTGCTGTTTCAACTTCGACATTTATCGTTCCCAAATTAAACTGCCTCGTACTCAATTCTTGCTCGTACAATATGCATATTATTATTACTATTGGATAGAAAACAATCTCTAGTTTCTAAAACCGTTTGAATTATGTCTGTGGGTGAAACAGAACTCTTTCTGCAGCGAAATTCATGACAGGAACTGCGAAGGTCTGAAAACGAGGCTCTGTTCTCAGATCAGTTTAAAGCTCTGTATGTATCCTATGGGTCGACATGAACTAGGACTGTCATAAACGAAGTTAGTTTAAACCGAGTCTATATCTAGTTTTATGCGAGTATATTGCAATTTCGAATTATCCTTAAGTTATTGCGTATTTGATTACACATTTGGGCACGTTTTCGCACTATGGCTAGATGTTTGCTTGCTTAATTCCTAAGTCTGAAGACGGCAATCTACAAGAGAACGATAGACCTGGAGATCTTAAGGGACACTTGCGCCCAAATTCGATGGTATGAGCTCGTCCAAAAGTAAGAGCTATTTATGAATGTTTATTGACCGTTATTCATGTTGGAAAACTGTGTAAAAGGATTTGTCCGCCATTATTGCGGCACTGGGTCTGGCTGTACGGTCACACTGTATGTCTATTTATACGTTAATTTTAAAATTCTAAACGACAGCGGGTTGCGATTAATTAGACTATTGATCTTATTCAATTGCTGTCAACCTGTATTTTTTAGTCAAGTTTAACGATTATTTATCGATCTTAGATTAGGTGCTCTCCAAGATGGCCGCCGAGATGCATAAATGCTGCTACTGTTTCACATTGTACGATTTTGCCGCTATAATCTGCACATATTCGACAAACTATATGCATTGTGTAATATAGTTACGGAACTGTCAATCTGAGAAGGTTTATGCAAGGTTAGTCAATTAATATATACTATTTGCTGGATTGTTAACGATACGACTAACAATTTGCTGCTAGGTAATTGTGGTTGTGTTTCCTGGCTTATTGTGGTAACTAAACTAATGCTATACTAAGTTGAATGTTTCGTGTAAAACACTTAAACACTGTTGACATATTGGCTGGATTCACAAGCTATACTAATGTTGGGCTTACATTTGCTGTAATAACCGTCGAGGATAAATTTGTCAGAAAATGAGTTGACTGATGGGATAATTAGGTTATTTTGGAACGTTGGATCTCTGTAATTATTCTGGTGCTTGATGCTATCTGTCGCAGATTGCACGCCTGCATGTTAGAACTGTGATTTATGACTGAATGATAGACAATTTTTCTAAAAAACATATGCTATAGCGTCTTTATTCACTTATATGATAATCAGAAACTGTCCTTTGATGAAAGTTGTTTTCTATGGTATCGTGGCTATTTATATTTATTTGGTCCGAACTATTTGTGAGAGTACATCTGAATGGAAGGTAAAAACTGGTGGATAA
>NC_036871.1:29523803-29598048 GCF_002910315.2 Salvelinus sp. IW2-2015 | reverse complement strand
ATTAACTGCACGCGCCTTCCCCTGGATGTCAGTAACCAATGAGAACTTGGAATGGAGTTTTCTAGTAGATCTCAGACCTTATAAAGCCGCAGGAACGTAGGGGAGCCTCTCTTTTTTTGACGTTCGTCATGACGCAAAGCAAGGACCTCAGGATGGCATTTGTGAAACGCTCAGGTATCGGCCTTAGATATATCCGTCTGTATTTTTAATTCGATATAGGTGTTAATAGAAAAACATTATAAACGAAGTATTTTAACAGCGAGTCTATATCACTGTTTATTGCGAGTATATGCATTTTCGAATTATCCTTAAGTATTGCGTAATTATATTGCAACAATTGGGCACGTCTTTCGCACTATGGCTAGATGTTTGCTGCTTAATTCCTAAGTTGAAGACGGCAATCTACAAAGAAGCAACGATGACAACTGGGACTCAGTGGAACTCGCCACAAATTGCTGATTGGTAGAGCTCGTCCACCCAAGTAAGTAGCATTTATGAATGTTTATTCCGTATATTATGTGGAAATTGTAAAAGGATTTGTCCGCACATTATTGCGCACTGGGTCTGGCTGTAACGGGCAGCACCTGTATGCTAATATAACGTTAATTTTAAAATCTAACGACAGCGGGTTGCGATTAATTAGACTATTGATACTTTCAATTGTGGTCCAAACCTGTATTTTTTAGTCAAGTTTATAACGATTATTTATACAGAATCAGTTAGTATACCTAGTGCACAGTGGTAATGAGCTATCATTAACCAAAGTTGGGGCGTATGTGACAAACCAGGGAGATACTGTGAAGAGGTGTCAGGTTTGCCGGGTCCAAGCGCCAGCAAAGTTGCTTATTGAATGAAATGCTTGATCTAACACCTCGTGTTCACATTTGTTGCAACAGGGTTTGGATAACCACCAGATTATCTTTTTCGCTATGAAATTTCTTCACTAGATTCAAAGTGGTGTCTTTTGCTAACGTGGTTAGCTAATAGATTTACATATTGTGTCTTCCCTGTAAAACATTTTAAAAATCAGAAATGATGGCTGGATTCACAAGTTGTGTATCTTTCATCTGGTGTCTTGGACTTGTGATTTAATGATATTTAGATGCTAGTATTTACTTGTGACGCTATGCTAGGCTAGTCAGKTTTTTTACTGATGGGGGTGCTCCCGGATCCGGGTTTGGGAGGAATTAGAGGTTAACAATGTCTACACTGTATTTCTGATCAATTTGATGTCATTTTAATGGACCCAAAATGTGCTTTTCTTTCAAAACAAGGAGATGGGAATGGTCAGAGTGATCTATAGAACACTGATGTCAATTTGTTTGTTATTTTGTGATGCCATTAACAATGTTAAAGGAAATACTGTAACTTGGAAAGTATACGCACTACATGTAAGAATTAGCCATACTATGTGTTGTGCATGTAATATGAACAATTATGAAAGTGTTTTTGTTAAGAGAGGGATGTCATTTCAGAAGCTATAAGAGATAATTATTTTTTATAACTTTGCACAGTGTGTAGTCACCGCTCCTGAATGAGGTCAGAGAGGATGTTAGCCTACCCGAACCACCCCTTTCATGCAAACTGTATAAATGATGGGTTAAGAAATGAACATAGCAGACCAGAAAGATGTGAAGCTGCAGCTGCACATTTAAAGTGGTTAGAGCTTTGAATCTCAACATGAGGTAGAGACGATAAACTCACCTCCCGGACAAATCACTGGTACGGCTGATTTGCTGTAAAGTAGCTGTAAAGTAAGTAAAGTATCCTCGAAAGCGAATTTAAGTTGGACCATTCTGTTACTCTGCTCAAACCATTGTATTACGCTACTCTCATCACACCACTAGGGAACCATAGACATGGGTGGCTAGCCTATCTTCAAAGAAGCATCTTCAAAAGCCTAGTTAAATAAATAAAAGAGCAAATGTAAGGAAAATCAATTCTGTAGTTCTGTTCAGGACTACACGACAAGTCACTGGATACCGGACTACTACAAAGGAGGGCAACAGTAGAAGACTTGTTGGAACAATTTTGGACAATCAGCCTTACAAGCGTGTCGCGAAAAGGCCCAACCCCCTTTCCAAGGCTGCCCTGTCCACTGAGAGATCCCCGGCGTACCCAGGCATTTCAAGTAAATACATTAATGACTTCTTACACAAAGCGTGCAGCGGTTTGTGTGCAAAGTATATGGTTACTGTGAGTAGTTCCTGAATGTACCAATGTTGTGTCTCTGTCCCTCTCGCTCTCCCTATCTTTAACCTCTCTGGGATTTGTGGGACGCCTAGCGTCCCACCTCGACAACAGCCAGTGAAATTGCAGGGCGCCAAATTCAAACAACAGAAATCTCATAATTAAAATTCCTCAAACATACAAGTATTATACACCATTTTAAAGATAAACTTCTTCTTAATCCAACCACAGTGTTCGATTTCAAAAAGGCTTTACGGCGAAAGCAAACCATGCTATTATCTGAGGACAGCACCCCAGCAAACATAGACATGAAAATCATAATTCAACCCGCCATGCACAACACAAAAGTCAGAAATAACATATAATGCATGCCTTACCTTTGAAGATCTTCTTCTGTTGGCACTCCAGTATGTCCATTAAACATCACAAATGGTCCTTTTGTTCGATAAATTCTGTCGTTATATATCCAAAATGTCCATTTATTTGGCGCGTATGATTCAGAAAATACACCGGTTCCAACTCACGCAACAGGACTACAAAATATCTCATAAGTTACCTGTAATCTTTGTCCAAACATTTCAAACAACTTTCCTAATACAACTTTAGGTATTTMTTTACGTAAATAATCAATAACCTTTAAAACTGCGTTCAATACCGGAGGAAAACAAAGTGGAGCGTGCTTTTCAGGTCACGCGCCTCTATCAAACAGTACACTTCACTCGACCCTCGTTCTGGACAGCCCTACTTCTTCATTACACAAAGGAAAAACATCAACCGATTTCTAAAYACTATTGACATCCAGTGGAAGCGATAGGAACTGCAAGCAACAGCCTTAGAATTCTAATGAAATCCCATTGAAAAGAGTGACCTAAAAAAAAAAAATCCTGGTTGGTTTGTCCTCGGGGTTTCGCCTGCCAAATAAGTTCTGTTATACTTACAGACATCATTCAAACAGTTTTAGAAACTTCAGAGTGTCTTCTATCCAAATCTACCAATTATATGAATATCCTAGCTTCTGGGCCTGACAAACAGGCAGTTTACTTTGGGCACGCTTTTCATCCGGATGTGAAAATACTGCCCCCTATAGTTAACAAGCAGCCATGTTGTTGTCATTCCGCTAGGGACCTGTTTTCAGGCTATTAAGTCTGCAGTCAAGAACCGATGCAAATTGTGTATGTTTATCCTGTTCCCATTTTAATTAGCTAGTAAATAAATAATTAAACCAATTTGTGTTGTACTGAATCATAAGTAAGGCTCGGGTTTTTGAAGATGCAAGAAGGTTACTACTGTTCACAATGGTGATATGATACGAGGTTCTGATTAATAAGTTGACTGCTTATAGATGTCGATTGGTAAGAGACCTTTTAGAGTTTAATTCAGGAGATAGTAACTCTTTAAAGAACTGCTCTCGTGGTGCCCCAGATCCTAATGAGTTAAATGTTACATGATTAATTTAAAATCGGGTAACAATTAAACATAGTTAATTAAATAGATAAATAATAGTCTTCAGATTAATGTTAAAAGTTAAGTCACAAAATTATTTTCCCCGCCCTGTAAAACTGGGTCCTGGACTTCCTGACGGGCCACCCCCAGGTGGTGAACATAGGCAACACCACCTCCACTACGCTGATCCTCCACGCACGCCTCCAACTCAATCATTAAGTTTGCAGACGGCAACAGTGGTAGGCCAGATTACCAACAACGATGAGACAGCCTACATGGAGGTGAGGGCCCTGGCGGACTGGTGCCAGGAAAATAAACCCTCCCAAAATGTCTTGGTGAGTCTTGGTGATTCCAAACTTCTTCCATTTAAAAATGATGGAAGACACTGTGTTCTTGGGGACTTTCAATGCTACAGAAATGTTTTGGTACCCTTCCCTAGATTTGTGCCTCGACACAATCCTGTCTCGGAGCTCTATGGACAATTCCTTCGAGCTGATGGCTTGGTTTTTGCTGTGCTATGCACTGTCAACTGTGGGACCGTATATAGACAGGTGTGTTGCCTTTCCAAATCATATTCAATCAATTGAATTTACCACAGATGGACTCCAATCAAGTTGTAGAAACATCTCAAGAATGATGAATGGAAACAGGATGCACCTGAGCTCGATTTCGAGTGTCATAGCAAAGGGTCTGAATACTTATGTAAATAAGGTATGTTTTTTATTTTGTATACATTTGCAGGACTTTTGAAATGTACAGCGACAGAATTAAGAACATGGGCGGTTCTTACAGTATATGGGCGGTTCTTACAGTATTCTCCCTGTATACCAAGTCAGAACTGTAGGATAAATGAAGGGGGCATATAAGCAGACAATGGAAGGTCTTACAATATTCGATGATGGCATTTCTCTAAAACAGACTATAGGCTACATGTCCACCACCAAGTCAGAACAGTAGGCTAAATTATGAGGGGAAACGGGACCAAATTATTAGGATGAGGCATATGGGCTACTAACAGCTTACTACACAACATACACCTCATATTACTTTCTTAGCTAAAGTATACATATCTCCCTGGCATATTACATAATTTATGCAGCAGCATACAATTAATTTCTTGACTCACCTTGTGCTGTGCTCAGTTGAACATGAAGGTGGCGTGGCAGTCCTTCGTGGGCAAATTCTGTCCTCAAAGTCTGGCATTCTCCTGATTTATGGTGCTTTCAAGACAACTGGGAACTCGGAAAAAACAAGGTTGAATCATGACGTTAGTGATCTTCAGGTCAGAGCTCTAGAAAGAGGCCCCAGTTCCCGACTTGAAATTCCGAGTTGGATGACTATTCAAAACATATTTTCCCAGTCGGAGCTCATACCCTAGGTGCAACATCAGAGATGACATACAGTGGTTCCAGACACTGCCCCACACATCTTGTCTCAGTGGAGTAATTGGTTCCCCATTAATCACGCCATCCCTTCATGGTTTAGAAGAGGTAAAGACACATATGAATACAATGTTCTGTCCTCTTCTCTTTCTGATATTCTGCATAGCACCAGAGACATGTGAAAGACGAGTCTGACTTCTCTCCTCTATAGACCCCAGGTGACTGAGCCCCAACTGAGGGAGGAAGTGCAACTGCCAACACCAGAGTCCGAAGGGATACATTCTAATAACAAGCATATCATATAAGCATATTATGCAGATAAGACATCTTAATTATCTATGTTCCCTAACTAATTCTGATTCTTCTGCCACACCCAACACACCTCCAGGCTGTTTAAAGGCTATTTGACCAAGAAGGAGAGTGATGGAGTGCTGCATCAGATGACCTGGCCTCCACAATCACCTGACCTCAACCCAACTGAGATGGTTTGGGATGAGTTGGGCCACAGAATGTAGGAAAAGCAGCCAACAAGTCCTCAACATATGTGGAACTCCTTCAAAACTGTTGGAAAAACATTCCAGGTGAAGCTGGTTGAGAGAATGCCAAGAGTGTGCAAAGCTGTCATCAAGGCAAAGGGTGGCTGCTTTGAAGAATCTCAAATAGAAAATATATTTTGGTTTGTTTAACACTATTTTGGTTACTACAGGATTCCATATGTGTTATGTCATAGTTTTGATGTCTTCACTATTATTCTACAATGTAGAAAATAGTAAAAATAAAGAAAAATCCTTGAATGAGTAGGTGTCCAAACTTTTGACTGGTATTGGAGGGAGTTGAAAGTCCGTGTTGCCCAGCAACAGCCCCAAAACATCACTGCTCTAGAGGAGATCTGCATGGAGGAATGGGCCAAAATACCAGCAACAGTGTGTGAAAACCTTGTGAAGACTTACAGAAAATGTTTGACCTCTGTCATTGCCAACAAAGGGTATATAACAAAGTATTGAGATAAACTTTTTTGTTGTTTCTCATTTTGTCTGTCATAGTTGAAGTGTACCTATGATGAAAATGACAGGCCTCTCTCATCTTTTTAAGTGGGAGAACTTGCACAATTGGTGGCTGACTAAATACTTTTTTGCCCCACTGTATTACTATTTTATACATACAAATTATACCCATCCACAAAAAAAAACATTTTGTATCGGAGGAACACCATAAAACCTGGTGACCGTGTCAGCGTGCATGCACCTGGCCCGTCACAGGAGTCGCTACAGCGCGATGGGACAAGGACATCCCGGCCAGCCAAACCCTCCCCTAACGACACTGGGKCAATTGTGCATCGCCTCATGTGTCTCCCGGTCGTGGCCGGCACGGGTCTCAAACCAGCATCTGTAGCAATGCAGCTTGCACTGCATCTCGCCACTCGGGAGGCTCCATCCACAGAGATTTTAAAGTATGAAAATACTAAAATACTACGCATGATTCTTAAAGAATTTCATTTAAATGTTACTTGTATTTTTTTAAATCACAGAAACAATAAAAAAATATGGAAAAATAAATAATGAAATGTTAATTATATAGAGCAGCCCATGTAATCATCTGCCAGAGAGTAGGCCCAATCGGCCCGAGCCCCAAATAGTACATTTGGGCCAGGTAACTCACAACAGAATTGGCCCGAGCTAAATCCCCACATCCTAGCCATAAGTAATACTGCCACATGACGTCGGCCAAGTCTGACTCTCAGCCGAGTGCCCCCGACTCTCAGCTGGAATCAGCCCAGATCCACTGTACTACCTGGGATAATAATCTGTCCAATGGTCGGCCAAGCTAACGTGGGATGTGCCGTTACTCTGAGATACTCTTATAAAGTTTGTTTTGAAGCATAAACTTGGAATTTGATACTTTTGACTGATGATATTTTTGTCTGTTTCATATCTGCAAAGTAGTTAAAAACGCTGTGAGCTCCACTTTAAACTGCTAAACGTGAAATGTTTTTTACAATGGAAAGTAATAAACTCAGCAAAAAATGAAACGTCTATTTTTCAGGACCCTGTCTTTCAAAGACAATTCGTCAAAATCCAAATAACTTCACAGATCTTCATTGTAAAGGGTTAAAACAATGTTTCCCATGCTTGTTCAATGAACCATAAACAATTTATGAACATGCACCTGTGGAACGGTCGTTAAGACACTAACAGCTTACAGACGGTAGGCAATTAAGGTCACAGTTATGAAAACTTAGGCCACTAAAGAGGCCTTTCTACTAACTCTGAAAAACACAAAAAAAAAGATGCCCAGGGTCCCTGCTCATCTGCGTGAACGTGCTGATGAGCAGGACTGCAGATGTGGCCAGGGCAATAAATTGCCATGTCCGTACTGTGAGAAGCCTAAGACAGAGCTACAGGGAGACAGGACGGACAGCTGATCGTCCTCGCAGTGGCAGAGCACGTGTAATAACACCTGCACAGGATCGGTACATCCGAACATCACACCTGCGGCACAGGTACAGGATGGCAACAACAACTGCACGAGTTACACCAGGAACGCACAATCCCTCCATCAGTGCTCAGACTGTCCGCAATAGGCTGAGAGAGGCTGGACTGAGGGCTTGTAGGCCTGTTGTTAGGCAGGTCCACACCAGATAGCACCGGCAACAACGTCGCCTATGGGCACTGTCGCTGGACCAGACAGGACTGGCAAAAAGTGCTCTTCACTGACGAGTCGCGGTTTTGTCTCACCAGGGGTGATGGTTGGATTTGCGTTTACCGTCGAAGGAATGAGCGTTACACCGAGGCCTGTACTCTGGAGCAGGATCGATTTGGAGGTGGAGGGTCCGTCATGGTCTGGGGCGGTGTGTCACAGCATCATCGGATTGAGCTTGTTGCCATTGCAGGCAATCTCAATGCTGTGCGTTACAGGGAAGACATCCTCCTCCCTCATGTGGTACCCTTCCTGCAGGCTCATCCTGACATGACCCTCCAGCATGACAATGCCACCAGCCATACTGCTCGTTCTGTTGATTTCTGCAAGACAGGAATGTCKGTGTTCTGCCATGGCCAGCGAAGACCTGTTGGATCGGAGGGTGAGGGTTAGGGCTATTCGCCCCCAGAAATGTCCGGGAACTTGCAGGTGCCTTGGTGGAAGAGTGGGGTAACATCTCACAGAAAGAACTGGCAAATCTGGTGCAGTTCATGAGGAGGAGATGCACTGCAGTACTTAATGCAGCTGGTGGCCACACCAGATACTGACTGTTACTTTTGATTTTGACCCCCCTTTGTTCAGGGACACATTATTCCATTTCAGTTTATGAACTTGCTCAGTTTATGTCTCAGTTGTTGAATCTTATGATCATACAAATATTTACACATGTTAAGTTTGCTGAAAATAAACGCAGTTGACAGTGAGAGGACGTTTCTGAGTTTAGTTGTACATTTCGGTTGGGAAATGAGTAATGGTTGTGTTTTTGTATTCTTATGATTGGGACCTACTGGCCTATTATGTCAGAGTTTATGGACAGCTTATCCTTTAGTATCATGCTGTGTTTGACTGTCTTTCCATCGGCCCTATGCAGTGGTGCCTGTAGAAGTGGGTATACTTTAATTTCGCCAAAAAGTATCCAAACAGCCCGCACAGTGTAGCAAAGGCGGCACCCTTTGTGAAAAATGTTTTTCACTCTCAAAATCACCCTTTTTTAAAGTAGAAAAAATGTCTAAGTCCACAATAACGCTTAATAAACGACATCAATCTGAATTAGTGGGCCTGTCAGTGTACGAGGGAGACGGAGAGCTGGTTTCAAGCGCAGGGCACAGCAGGTGTTTGGTGTAAAGGACCACAGGAGGCAGGTAGCTGGGTCCAGGGGCAGGCAGCAGGTCATAAACAGGGGGTCCAAAAGGCAACAGTACAGGCAGGGAAAAGGCTAGTAACGTCATCCGGGAGATCAGGCAATAGGTGAATAACAGGCAATCCGATAGGTTAAGGTACAGGCAGGGAATAGAAAAGGCATCATTAGTGAGGCAGGCAAAAAAACTATCATACACGGGATGAGTAAATGAAGGGAAACCCAGCGCTCCAAAGAGAATTGTGTCAAAAACAAACAATACCTCACAAAGATGGGGTGCAAAGAACTGAACTAAATAGTGTGTGATAATGACATACAGGTGTGTGAACAGGTGATCAGAACTCGGGTGATTGGGATCAATGAGCTGTGTCAGGGGATCTACCTGTATGAGAGTGTGAGTTGAAAGCAGACTTTACAGTCAGGGCCTGGCTCCCCAGTGGGTGGACCTCTGTCCACCCAGGCCCATCCATGTCTACGTACATGATGACAGTTGCCTATCACAAATAGCCTACTAACTAACACTTCGGACTAAACTTTTTCAAAACCTGATTTGCACACCCATTGTTGCCTTCGTTAGCATTTACTGGTATATATCTTACATTGAAACATCTTTCCTACCCTACCGGCTACTGATGTCATTCTTCTGTGAGCTGCTCCATGCCAAAACCAATTGAGAGCTGCACACTCTTGCTGCCTGCTGATAATAATCCGCTGAAATTAGGCTGTGTGCTGTGCGCATGTGAATATATTTCACGTGCTTTGCGATTGCGTAGGCTACTTTGTGCATGATTTCTCTATTGTACTACATAATGGATAAATCGTATACCTCCACTACACTACTTTGATATGCATCATTAGAGATTAAGAAGTTAGTATACGCATTGCCCACTGATACAAAAGAGGGTACACAGTTTATATCTGCACATTCCCTCCACTACACCACCGTCCCTTTGTGTTTTACAAAAAGTGCACTCTCCTACATGAGTTTGCTGGTATTACGGTGTGGGATCAATATCATGCCAAATGTATATCACCAATCCACAAATGCAAATCACCAYTTACAAATGTAAATCACCAATCCACAAATGTAAATCGCTTTACACATATGTAAACCTCTATCCACAAATGCAATTCTCTATCCACAAACACCTTTTGATTTGTATTTGTATTTTTTTTTTTAGAACTGCAGATGTGCAGGTCATTTCCAAGGGCCTTAAGTTGAGGTTGGGTGATTGTGGAGGCCAGGTCATCTGATGCAGCACTCCATCACTCTCCTTGGTCAAATAGCCCTTACACAGCCTGGAGGTGTGTAGGGTCATTGTCCTGTTGAAAAACAAAATGACTGTCCCACAGATGAGATAGCGAATCATTGCAGAATGCTGTGGTATCCATGCTGGTTAAGTGTGCCTTGAATTTGAAATAAATCACCAACAGTGTCACCAGCAAAGCACCCCCACACCATCACACATCCTCCATGCTTCACGGTGGGAACTACACATGCAGAAATCATCCGTTCACCTACTCTGCATTTCACAAAGACACAGCGGTTGGAACCAAAAATCTCACATTTGGACTCATCAGACCAAAGGACAGATTGTGTTTCTTGGCCCAAGCAAGTCTCTTCTTATTATTGGTGTCCTTTAGTAGTGCAAGTCGACCATGAAGGCCTGATTCACACAGTCTCCTCTGAACAGTTGATGTTAAAATGTGTCTGTTACTTGAACTCTGTGAAGCATTTATTTGGGCTGCAATTTCTGAGGCTGGTAAACTCTAATGAACTTATCCTCTGCAGCAGAGTTAACTCTGGGTCTTCCTTTCCTGTGGCGGTTGTAACGTCTGCTTCCAACTCACACCCTCAAACACGTAGATCCCCTGAACGCTGCTCACTTTCCGGCCCACTTTCCAGCTCACACTCTCAAACACCTAAATCCCCTGAATGCAGCTCACTCTCTATATCCCAATCCCCTGAATTCTAATCACTTGTTCACACACCTGTATGTCATTATCACACACTATTTAGTTCAGTTCTTTTGCACCCCATCACTGTGCGGTATTGTTTGTTTTGTGACACGTGTCTTTCAGAGTGCTGGGTTTCCTGTGAATTATAGTTTTTGCCTGCCTCACTAACGATGCCTTTTGCCTAGTCCCTGCCTGTACTTTAGCCTGTACTGTTGCCCTTTTGGACCCCTGTGTATGACCTTCTGCTGGACCCAGCTACGTGCCTCCTCCTGTGGTCCTTTGCAATAAACACCTGCTGCGCCCTGCGCTTGAAACCAGCTCTGTCTCCCGTCGTGTTCATTACAGCGGTCCTCATGAGAGCCAGTTTCATCATAGCGCTTGATGGTTTTTGCAACTGCAGTTGAAGAAACTTTCAAAGTTCTTGAAATTTTCTGGATTGACTGACCATCATGTCTTAAAGTAATGATGGATTGCTGTTTCTTTTTTTTGCTTATTTGAGCTTTTTCTTGCCATAATATGGACTTGGTCTTTTACCAAATAGGGCTATCTTCTGTATACCACCCCTGCCTTGTCACAACACAACTGATTGGCTCAAACGCATACCACAAAAGAAATTGGCCACACCTACTCATTCAAGAGTTTTTATTTTTACAATTGTRTATATTGTAGAKTAATAGTGAAGACATCAAAACTATGAAATAACACATGGAATCATGTAGTAATCAAAAGAGTGTTAAAAAATCTAAATGTATTTTATATTTGAGATTCTTCAAAGTAGCAACCCTTTGCCTTGATGAAAGTCACTGAACACTTCAGTAAGGCAATTCTACTGCCAATGTTTGTCTATGGAGATTGCATGACTGGGTGCTCAATTTTATACACCTGTCAGCAACGGGTGTGGCTGAAATAGCCGAATCCACCAATTTGAATTTGAAGGGGTGTCCACATACTTTGGATATCTAGTGTATCTACCTCAACCTCATTCCCCTGCACATTGATCTGGTACTGCTACTTCCTATATATAGCTTCATTCTTGTGTATATTATTCCTTGTGTTACTATTTTTTTAATTATTATTTTTTAACTGCATTGTTGGGAAGAGTTCGTAAGCAAGCATTTCACGGTAAAAACTACAACCGTTGTATTCTGAGCATTTGACAAATAAAATGTACTTTGATTTAGCCATGTAACAATACATTTTATGTCCTAAGAAAACTTGAGATGGCTGATGCGCATTTCGCACGCTCTCTATTTCAAAGTCTTGATTGTTAAACAGTGTGCTTTGAGCTCATTATTGAGAGTGGAGAAATAAACATTATACCTACAGAAAGCTGAGAACCTTCTCTCTTTAGCATGAACAACAGTAGGCCTGTTGCTTCCGAAGCTGTGTGCGTGTCCCCTTCCCCCTGCACAAATGCATTTTGAAATTTTATACAATCAGAAATCATTTTTCAGGGTTAAAGAGTGTTAGAGGCTCGCTCATTACAGCAGCTGGCCACAGCGAAACAGGAACAGCAGCAGGGCAGAGACTTTCATTACAAGAATCATGAAGATATTGCACGTTACTGTTTGACCAAATCATGGTTTTATCCACCCAAAAATAGGTATTTTTGATTGAGGTAACCAGGTAGAATGTGCTGCTCGCATCGGTGCAACCAATAAAAATTGTAACTAACACAGCCAAGTCAAAAGTCTGGAGCCCTGCTGAGGCCTGTTCCCATTCTTCAAAGAGGATGTTGACTGAAACCAAATAAATTAGGAGAAATACTGTATATTGCATTGCCATACTGGGCTATTGGTCAGTGTAGCCCGTAAAGGGTTTGGGTGTGTGTGGCTGTGGCTGTGCGCACATGTGTAGATTATGTATTCTTTGAGGTAAAGACTCTGAGATGTGTGACTTGCCAATTGTTGTTGCATAGGTAATTTGTATACTTGAATGTAGCCTCAATATTTGCTCTCAGCATGAAAGGCATGTAATGAAGCTTCCAGTATGCTGATGTGTTTAACAGACTGGGGACATTTTATTGGGTTTCTGCAATGTCAGCTGCGAAAAGGAGATACTGTTATAACGGAACTTTGGGTGTTGGGGTGCTTCTGTTTGAGCAGCAAAAGTGTGAAACGGTGGACCAGAAGATTGACATCTCACAAAGGAAAAGAGCTGATAAACGTTTCACTCTGCTTGTGTGGTCAGTGTGGTGCAAAAAAAGAAGAAGTCATGACTGCTTGATCAAGCAGTTCCTCCTAGCTTTGAATGAACACAAGAGTTCTCTTCTTTCGCCCCTATGGTCCCAGATGATGATAACCATGGCCAAATGAACACCACTGCCAAATTAACAACACAATTACTAAGCTCAGCAGAGTTGCTCCCCATCTGCCACAGCGGGTTCTGACCCCACACCAGTAACTGATGAGAAGTAGAAAGGGAGGGAACATGATAACTCGCTGTGGTCACAGATAAGGGCTCAAATTCGCTCAGCACTGGGAATATGGAGATTGGGTTGGTGCCTGTTTGTGTGTGGTATTGGGGGTGTTGTCTTCCTCCTCAACCTTCCAGCTAGTTACACTTCAACTCTCCAGGGTTACGTTGAAATAACCTGTTTAATCCAGTGAATGTCCAAATTAACATACAGATACAGTGCATTGGGAAAGTATTCAGACCCATTGACTTTTTCCACATATTGTTATGTTACAGCTTTATTCTAAAATTGATTAAATATGTTTTTCATCAATCTACACACAATACCTCATACTGACAAAGCGAAAACAGGTTTGAAAACAGGTGAAGAAGCTGGATGTGGAGGTCCTGGGCTGGCGTGATTACATGTGGTTTGCTGTTGTGAGGCCTGTACTGCCAAATGCTCTAAAATGACGTTGGAGGCGGCTTATGGTAGAGAAATTAACATTAAATTCCCTGGCAACAGCTCTGGAGGACATTCCTGCAGTCAGCATGCCAATAGCATGCTCCCTAAAAACTTAAGACATCTGTGGAATTGTGTTGTGTGACAAAACTGCACATTTTAGAGAGACATTTTTTGTCCCCAGCACAAGGTGCACCTGTGTAATGGTCATGCTGTTTAATCAGCTTCTTGTTATGCCACACCTGTCAGGTAGATGGATTATCTAATTTGTGCACAACATTTTAGAGAAATAAGCTTTTTGTGCGTATGGAACATTTCTGGGATCTTTTATGTGCTGGTCCCATGAAACATTAAGGAAAAAGTGAAGCCACAGGACAAGGGATATAGGGCACAGGACGCAGTCAGAGCTCCACAGTATCACCAAACCCCCATATTCATCCAGCCAGAGTAATCAAATGTTGATGACCTCTACATGAGAGCCAAACAGTCTGATGAGAGGAACTCTGCCACAAACGATAGATGGGACAACAAAAACAACATTGTTCGTGCCGTCGAGGGCAAACATCAAAACAGGAGACCAACACAATGCGATGACCTCAGAGGTTAAACACACAATGCAAGTAGAGGCTATTGGGCCCTTCACATGGCACGGGACAGGAAGATACCGCCATCAAACAGATCAGAGGCATAGAGGCTGAATGTATTAACTTGGTGCACCAGGACATCTCCAATGGCAGACTAGAACAAATAATATAAGTTAAAGTATTGAATCGTTAAGACTTTTACCCGTTGGAAAACACCAACGATTCTTTGAGACAGATCATAGGGAGTAGTGATAATACTAGGTGAGGTTTCTCTTCTCACCACTCCCTTCACAGTAATGTTTGATATGCCAGGCAACAGTTGGTCTCAGCGAGCAAATTTACTGCAATCACAAGGACCGAGACAAAGGAGGTGCAGGAGCTTTCTTTTTTTGTGATCAATGTTTTATTGATTCAGCAAATATTGAATAACCAAGGCTTTTCACCGTCACACAAACAATGTATTGCAGAAGACATGGTTTATAATGACCCTTTATTTAATATACATTTTTAACTTGTTTGTTTACAGATCACTGTCTGATATAACTGATTGAATATTGCCACATTTTCTGGTGTTGAGGAACATGACAAGCTATGAATGTGACTATGAGAACCGGGGTATGTACAGTACCAGTCAAGAGTTTGGACATACCTCTACATTGTAGAATAATAGTGAAGACATCAAAACTCTGAAATAACACATATGGAATCGTAGTAACAAAAAAGTGTTAAACAAATCAAAATATATTTTATATTTGAGATTCTTCAAAGTAGCCACCCTTTGCCTTGATGACAGCTTTGCACACTGTTGGCATTCTCTAAACCGGCTTCATGAGGTAGTCACCTGGAATGCATTTCAATTAACATGTGTGCCTTGTTAAGTTAATTTATGGAATTTATTTCCTACTTAATGTGTTTGAGCCAATCACCTMTGTTTTGACAAGGTAGTGGTGGTATACAGAAGATAGCCCTATTTGGTAAAAGACCAAGTCCTTATTATCGCAAGAACAGCTCAAATAAGCAAAGAGAAACGACATTCCATCATTACTTTAAGACATGAAGGTCAGTCAATCTGGAAAATTGTGCAGTCGCAAAAAACATAAAGTGCTATGATTAAACTAGTACACATGAGGACTGCCACAAGAAAGGAAGACCCAAAGTTACCTCTGCTGCAGATGACAAGAAACACGAGAAATGGACATTAGACAGGTGGAAATCTGTCCTTTGTCTGATGAGTACAAATTTTAGATTTTTGGTTCCAACCACCGTGTCTTTGTGAGACACAGAGTAGGTGAATGGATGATCTCCGCGTGTGTGGTTCCCACCGTGAAGCATGGACGATGAAGTGTGATACTGTGGGGGTGCTTTGCTGGTGATACTATTGGGGATTTATTTAGAATTCAAAGCACACCTAACCAGCATGGCTACCACAGCATTCTGTAGCGATACGCCATCCTATCTGGTTTGTGCTTAGTGGGACTTTCAACAGGACAATGACCCAACACACCTCCAGGCTGTGTAAGTGCCATTTGACCAAGAAGGAGAGTGATGGAGGGCTGCATCAGATGACCTGGCCTCCACAATTACCCGACCTCAACCCAATTGAGATTGTTTGGGATGAGTTGGACCGCAGAGGGAAGGAAAAGCAGCCAACAAGTGCTCAGCATATGTGGGAACTCCTTAAAATATATTAATCACAGTGCTAACTGAGCCACTATAGATCCTGGTTCAAGTCCAGGCTCTGTCGTAACCGGCCGCGACCGGGAGACCCATGGGGCAGCGCACAATTGGCCCAGCGTTGTCCGGGTTAGGGAAGGGTTTGGCCGGCCGGGATGTCCTTGTCCAATCGCGCTGTAGCAACTCCTGGGGTGGTCCGTGCGCATGGACGCTGACACGGTCGCCAGGTGTATAGTGTTTCCTCTGACACATTGGTGCGGCTGGCTTCCAGGTTAATCGGGAATTGTGTCAAGAAGCAGTGCGGCTTGGCTGGGTCATGTTTCGGAGGACGCACGGCTCTCGACCTCCCGAGTCTGTACGGGAGTTGCAGTGATGGGACAGGACTGTAACTACCAATTAGATACCACGAAATTAGGGAGAATAAGGGGTAAAAATMTTTATAAAATATATTTAGATTTGTTTAACACTTTTTTGGTTACTACATGATTACATGTATTATTTAATAGTTTTGATGTCTTCACTATTATTCTACAATGTAGAAAAAAGTAAAAATAAAGAAAAACCCTTGAATAAGTAGGTGTCCAAATGTATGACTGGTACTGTATGTACCATGCGTGTCAAGGGAAGAACACAATGTCCTTTCTACTGGAAGCATCTGTGAAAGATTRCATGCTAGGGCCCACCCTGACCACTTATGTAAGAGAAGTAAATAGATTTAGGTGAAACACTTAACATTAACCTCCTCCAATCTCTCCAACCTGTGTTTGTGTGTCTGTCAGAGGGGTTAGGATCATGATATCTTAACATGACCAAATGGTTCCTTGTCCCTTGCAGTAATACTGAAGGGCCTATGAGGAAAAATCCTATGATAAGATTATTACTGAAAAATACTGCACAATTTAAACACTTTGACCTCCGAATCCCCCTTTCCCTAACACACATGTAAATAAAGGTAGGGGTCAATTTCATTTAAATTCCTGTCAATTCAGAAAATTAACCAAACTCCAATTCAAATTCAAATCTTTCCTTATTGAAAATAATTTGAATATTTGTGTACTGCCTGAATTGAATGAAATCTAAATTTAATTCAACCCCAACCCTGGTGTAAATAATGTACTGCAAATTGTTCAGTGCCTTACTGTATTTATATTTATGCTAATGTTTTATTCTATTCCGTGAGCTTTATTTGAACTTTTTATTATTTCTTATTGTTGTCGCATTATTGAGAGGGGACCTGCAAGTAAGAATGTCATTGGACTGTGTACCCCATGTGTATCCTATTCATATGTGAAATAAAATTGAACTTAAACTTAAATAAGTTATATCATTTTACATTCTTATACAAACTAGCCTACTTTCTGTAGTTATGTTACTCCACTGATATCGGGTTCTGCTGTAGGCTACTGCTCATTTCCATTTGGATGTTGAACAGACAGACACACATCCGGTAAATGCTACAGATTGTACACCTTGGTCCGTTTTACTATCCTCCAGGGAACTCCAATAGTATCTGGGTTGACAACATTCAAGGTTAATGATCCCCGCACACAGAGCAAAGTAATAGGAGTGGTCAGAGAGGATGTTCATTCAAACGCAAAGCTTTTCCTGCCTCTGATTGGTGCTTCTGCCAAGAATAACTTCCCACTGGGCACAGACGTCAATTCTTTGTTTATTCCACGTTGGTTGAAATTGAAATGATGTGGAAACGTTGCTTCAACCAGTGTGTGCCAGTGAGTTTCTAATATTCACTGGGGGGCGCTTGCTGGATGTGGATGTCTTCAGTTCCAGTCCAACGTTACCGTATCTGTTCAGATTAGTTGTCCAACGTTACCGTATCTGTTCAGATTAGCGGAACCAACGTTACCGTATCTGTTTCAGATTAGTGCTCCAACGTTACCGCTATCTGTTCAGATTAAGCTTCCAACGTTACCGTATCTGTTCAGATTAGCTGACCAACGTTACCGTATCTGTTCAGATTAGTTGTCCAACACGTATTACCCGTATCTGTTCAGATTAGCTATCCAACGTTACCGTATCTGTTCAGATTAGCTGACCAACGTTACCGTATCTGTTCAGATTAGCTGTCCAACGTTACCGTACTGTTCAGATTAGCTGACCAACGTTACCGTGATCTGTTCAGATTAGTGTCCAACGTTACCGTATCTGTTCAGATTAACTGACCAACGTTACCGATCTGTTCAGATTACTGACCAACGTTACCGTATCTGTTCAGATTAGCTGGACCAACGTTACCGTATCTGTCAGATTAGCTGACCAACGTTACCGTTATCTGTTCAGATTAGCTGTCCAACGTTACCGTATCTGTTCAGATTAACTGACCAACGTTACCGTATCTTTCAGAATTAATTGACCAACGTTACCGTATCTGTTCAGATTAGCTGTCCAACGTTACCGTATCTGTTCAGATTATCTGACCAACGTTACCGTATCTGTTCAGATTAACTGCCTGTGGAGTCCAAGTCATTCGGTCGTTACACAATGATAAGCGCAGACCCAGGGTGTGGACTAGGGACCATTAAATACCCATAACAGGTACGTTACGTGAGACAGGCAATGTGTGCTGCTATAGGAAGAACATGACATTGTGATACTGCCAAACGAAGATGGAAATTAAACCTCCCTATCCTCTCCACTGCACTGTAATCATATATTCTTTTCTGGTGGAAACTACTGTTTTAATGTCCCATTATCTGAGTCACATCCTCATGTTGTTTCTGTGATGCAGTTACTGTAGGCACCATGGAATGACTCCAGAGGGGTTCCAGTTAATTCTTAAAAGAATAGAATGACCTGTGCCATACTTCTGATGACATTGGATGAAGTCAAGGTTAATTCATGCCACCTACTGTTTAATGGACATATGATGTCATGATGTAAACATTTATTTGAGGTACTCAATTGAAAAAAATAATAATAATAATAATAATAACACCCTTTTATTTCTTGAACTACTGTAACATTTGCACTTTACTTTTTTTCCCTCCTAACACTGACTTTACTGACAGCTACTTCGAGGAAAATGTACTTACCAAGACCGTGATACAGTGCATTCCGAAAGTATTCAGACCCCTTGGCTTTTTAAACACTTTGTTACGTTACAGCCTTATTCTAAAATGGATTAAATCGTTTCCCCCCCTCATCAATCTACACACAATACACCATAATGACAAAGCAAAAACAGGTTTTTCGAAAAATGAAATATCACATTTAAATAAGTATTCAGACCCTTTACTCAGTACTTTTTTGAAGCACCTTTGGCAGTGATTACAGCCTTGAGTCTTCTTTTGTAGGACGCTACAAGCTTGGCACACCTGCATTTGGTGAGTTTCTCCTATTATTCTCTGCAGATCCTCTCAAGCTCTGTCAAGTTGGATGGGGAGCGTCGCTGCACAGCTACACAGCTATTTTTAGGTCTCTCCAAAGATGTCCGATTGGTTCAAGTCCGGGCTCTGGCTGGGCCACTCAAGGACATTTATAGACTTGTTCCAAAGCCACTCCTGTGTTGTCTTGGCTGTGTGCTTAGGGCCGGTGTCCTGATGGAAGGTAAACCTTCACCCCAGTCTGAGGTCCTGAGCACTCTGGAGTAGGTTGTCATCAAGGACATCTGTACTACATTAACGTGTCTAGTTTGAGAAACAGATGCCTCACAAGTCCTCAACTGGCAGCTTCATTAAATAGTACCCACAAACACCAGTCTCAATGTCAACAGTGAAGAGGCGATTCCGGGATGCTGGCCTTCTAGGCAGAGTTGCAAAGAAAAGGCCATATCTCATACTGGCCAATATAAAGAAAAGATTAAGATGGGCAAAGTACACAGACACTGGACAGAGGAACTCTGCCTTCTTCATGCATTTGAGCCCATCAGTTGTGTTGTGACAATGTAGGGGTGGTATACAGAAGATAGCCCTATTTGGTAAAAGATGAAGTCCATATTATGGCAAGAACAGCTCAAATAAGCAAACATAAATGACAGTCCATTACTTTAAGACATGAAGTTCAGTCAATCCGGAACATTTCAAGAACTTTGAAAGTTTCTTCAAGTGCAGACGCAACAACCATCAAGCGCTTTGATGAAACTGCCTCTCATGAGGACCGCCACAGGAAAGGAAGACCCAGAGTTACCTCTGCTGCAGAGGATAGGTTCATTAGAGTTACCAGCCTCAGAAATTGCAGCCCAAATAAATGCTTCAGAGTTCAAGTAACATACACATCTCAACATCAACTGTTCAGAGGAGACTGCGTGAATCAGGCCTTCATGGTCAAATTGCTGCAAAGAAACCAATACTAAAGAACACTAATAATTAGAAGAGACTTGCTTGGGCCAAGAAACATGAGCAATGGACATTAGACTGGTGGAAATCTTTCCTTTGGTCTGATGAGTCCAAATTTGAGATTTTTGTTCCAACCGCCGTGTCTTCGTGAGACGCAGAGTAGGTGAAGGGATGATCTCCACATGTGTGGTTGCCACCTTGAAGCATGGAGGTGGTGTGATGCTGTGGGGGTGCTTTGCTAGTGTCACTGTCAGGGATTTATTTAGAATTCAAGGCACACTTAACCAGCATGGCTACCACAGCATTCTTCAGCGATACGCCATCCTATCTGGTTTGCGCTTAGTGGGACTTTCATTTGTTTTTAAACAGGACAATGACCCAACTCACCTTCAGGCTGTGTAAGTGCTATTTAACCGAGAAGGAGAGTGATGGAGGGCTACATCAGATGACCTGGCCTCCACAATCATCCGACCTCAACCCAAATTAGATGGTTAGAGATGAGTTGGAAGGAAAAGCAGCCAACAAGTGCTCAGCATATGTGGGAACTCCTTCAAGACTTTTGGAAAAGCATTTCAGGTGAAGCTGGTTGAGAGAATGCCAAGAGTGTGCAAAACTGTCATCAAGGCAAAGGGTGGCTACTTTGAAGAATCTAAAATATATTTCGGTTTGTTTAACACTATTTTGGTTACTACTGTCACGCCCTGACCGTAGAGAGCTTTTTATGCCTCTATTTTGGTTTGGTCAGGGGGTGATTTGGGTGGGCATTCTATGTTATMTTTTCTATGTTTTTGTATTTCTTTGTTTTGGCCGGGTATGGTTCTCAATCAGGGACAGCTGTCTATCGTTGTCTCTGATTGGGAACCATACTTAGGTAGTTTTTTCCCACATGGTTTTTGTGGGTAGTTATTTTCTGTTTAGTGTTTTGCACCTGACAGGACTGTTTCGGTTATTCTCTTTGTTATTAGTGTTCCGTTTCAATAAAAAGCATGAACACTTACCACGCTGCGCTTTGGTCCACACCTTCTTCAACAGACGACCGTTACAACTACATGATTCCATATGTGTTATTTCATAGTTTTGATGTCTACACTATTAGTGAAAATAAAGAAAAAACATTGAATGAGTAGTTGTTCAAACTTGACTGGTACAGTTTATTCTTTAATAACAAAAAATACTTCATTTCCACAAAGCAAAGACTAAAACAAAGAAAATGTAAATACCGCTCAAAAAGCTCCCCTATTGATCTTATATTAGGGACCATACAATTATCCTCCCTATTTGCATTATTGTTTTCAAGTGAGTACACCATTCTACTCTAGGCTGTAAACTGCTGTGAAAATGGCATTTGAATTACAGCGCAAAAGCCCTGTGATTTGAATGTTTCATTCAATTTTGATCAGTTGTGGGTCTAATCGACAGTTTATAAGATATACAAAACACAGTAGCATGCCAGTTTGGCTGTATTTTAAGTTCTGATACTGAGATGCACTGTTTGTTAATAATAATAATAATGTGGCCACATACAGTAGGCTTCCAGCAGGCCCAGTTATTCAGGAAAGCTTGACAGCTCTGCTGTCGCGCAACTAGAACCTAACGCTTCAATAACCTATAGCCTAAATATGGTTAATTTCACTTTTAAAATGCATTACCTTTTATGTGTGGCATCAACACAACCAGTTATAATGTTTTAATCTGATTAGGCTACTACAAAAGTCTCCTGTAGGCAACCTGCGCACATTCGTCCAAAATATAATTCCAGCATTCAAACTGTGCAGATTGTGGTGTTGCATATATTTGTTGCATTTATTTTATATAATTATAAATATAGTATCAAAATGTTAAATCTGATTTCCACCTGGATGATCATTGTCTGCACCCGGCTCTGATCGTAGTGTAGTTCTAATGAAAGGCAGTGAGAGTTAGCTCATCCGTGGTGGTCAGCAAATCCTCAACCTTCTGGCCCGTAGCCTTGCGTGGCATCGACTGTACCACAAAAGCATGCTGAAGTGGTAAAGTCGATATCTACGTTAAACAACACAGGATCACTACAGTTATTTGTGGTCGTAAAACATCATTTCTTGTTAATTCTATAAGGGGGAGGGTGCGCATTTTGTCTTTACAGTACATTTTGTCTTTACAGTACAGTTTTTTTGAACTGTCTCCTAGGTGTACAAATGTTTCAACCTTCAACACAGGACAAACAGAAACACAAAACAACATGTCTGTTACAGCAATAATAAAAGTAGATAACTGCATAAATCAAACTGACAGTTTAAATTAATTCTACATATGGATCTCTCAGCGGCTGGCAGAGACTGCAGAAACAAGGTTTTTAAGCACAATTTAGATATTTTTCTGCTTATAATTTCCAACATTTGGTAGGCTAATTGTTAGTGAACTTGTCATTTCTGGGCCACTGACTGGTTCCAGGACTACTGCTGCCCTCCTCTGGGGCATCATTCTCCTTCTCTGGCCCACTGACTAGAACATTCCACCGCTTACTGAAGTCATCACTTCTAGGATACAGGAGGAAGTCATAGATAAGGGCTGCTGCTACACCTCCACACATCGGCCCCAGCCAGTACACCTGGAGTACAGGAGCAGAAATGGTGCCAACAATTCAATATCTGTGCTGAACCAAGAGCTGCTGTGGAACAGGTCTCTTTTTTATGAGACCAACCTGGATAATTAAAAGTTAGATAATAATACAAAAGTGATAGATGTGCAGTTGATAGACAAGAAGCTATCATTAATATGATATGATGGTTTTGATGACAACACAAACATTAGGGTGAAAAAGGTGAAAGATTACCCAATGGTCACCAAAGTGTTTGTAGATTACAGCTGGCCCAAATGAGCGAGCAGGATTAATGCCACATCCAGTGAAACTGATCTGAGGATAGAAACAATTAACCATAGCATTTATGACATGTTTATGTTATACTGTACCGCTATATTACACTTACACCGGCGATTATGGATTTTCCTGAAGTTTGTTTATAGCAAGACTATAATCTACTGTAGATCTACAGTGTAAAGCTGAAAACATTTTTATCAGCACACATGTTTGAGTAGCATTATTCACTTACTGCTGCAAGATGTCCCAGAACCACAGAGAGCCCAATGGCTAGAGGGGCAGAACCGGTGACATCCCCACGCCTTTTATCAGTCACTGCTATGACACATAGGACCAGCTGGAAGGTGGTCAGGAACTCGATGACAAACCCTTGTCCTACACTTATTTTATTCAGCTGGAGAAGACCGGAGAGGATATGATGAGCTTGTGAAACATTAGGTGGCATCTGAGATGAGATCTGAGATGTATGACAGCTCAAGCGTTGATTAAGTCAGTCTGATTTAAAGTAGATGAGTTTAAGCTTACTTTAGATTACAATTTTCACAAAAGTCTTCAACATGTCTGAATCAATTCCATTTAAAATGAATTCATTCCAAATGTATATTTTCAGCATTTTAATACTTAGTGGCAATCTGCATATTGGTACATACATTTTACATACATTTTTTTACTTTTAAATGAATGATACAGTATATATCCATTGATTCTTGAAGAATATAACTTATTCCATCAGAACCCCAAATAATCTTATTTAGCTCCTTTTTTTTACCATGTAATTGTAAACAAACACTGTATAGCCTCAAAACATGGTTAAAACTTTAATTTTGTTTACATGGATGGTCAGTCCTTGCATCTATAGCACTGTCTATAATCTGTCTATAATATGTCCAGACCCAGCACTCAGCTTTCTCCTAAAACAGTGGTGGGTGACTGCTTTGTTATTGTTTGAAATCTCTCCATATTAGCCAATAATCTGAAAACAGTCAAAAGTGATATCCACTCACGTGATTAACCCCCAGTGCATCAATGTTTGTCGGCTTGACTCCATACACTATGGCACTAGCTACTACAGCTCCCAGCATCTGAGCCAGGATGTAGAACACTGCCTTGAACACACTGATCTGGCAGCTGACCAGCAGACCTAGGGTGATGGCTGGGTTCAGGTGGGCTCCACTGATGTGGCCCAAACTCTGGGCCAGCGTGGCGATGGCCAGACCAAAGGCTAACGCTACTTTAACCTCCTGGCCAGGCATGGAGTTATTTTTATTCCCGATAGCAGAAGATATACCGATGAATATGAAGAGGATCATACCGATCAACTCTGCTAGAACAGCCCGCCAAAACGACCAATTTCTGAGTTCTCCCATCACTGTGGTGTTGGGTGGTGTTTGTGTTGTGTCTTCAGTGTTACTAACAATGCAAGCCACGCAGCATTTATACCACAGTGTTACTGTAGATCCCTAGTGAAAGTGGGAGGAGACTGACATTCAAAGTAACAGGAAATACCGCTAACAAGAGACTTCAGGTTTCACCCCTTTTTCTCAGTCACCCCATAAAATATGTACATCAGTTCTAAACAGAAATTGTTGCACTGAAAAGTGACTGAGAAACAWTACTATACAGGAACTCTTAAAAGAGATTATTTGCAATTCAAATGATTTACATTTGTCAAATATCTATGCTAAATTTAGAAATTAAAAGGTTGTTAAAGTTGAAAACAGGACATTTAAATGGATTACCATGCTTTATTTCTGACAAGAAGTCAAACATGCTGCAGGGTGTATAAGTCATCACAGACAAATACAAAATGGTATCTTATACGTCTAGTATTTCTTTTTWAATTTAGTGTCTGAAAACATTTTGCTACGGTGTGCGCTACTGAACATGACCCAGGTGTCTTACAGCTGGCGTTGAGACTAGTGAGGTAAATTATCCAATTAATGTGTTATACCACTGCACTGCAAGTCATGAATCGTTTCCAGGGTAGATTAAAACAATATAATGGCTTTGATTTACTCCAAGACCTACTGAGGGCCCGATCGCCAAGGGCGCAGGACATCAGAACCTCCGACATCACTCCACCTTCTATCAGTGGTTGCTATGACACACACACAGCACAAGCTGGAGGGTGAGAAGAAATTCTATGCCAAATCCTTGATTCCATTCAACTACCAGAGAAGAGAACAGGAAAGCATTTGGTTAATCTCGCCCCGCATAACTGTCAGAAAATACAATAGAATTACGATCATTCAGAGGATGTATTTAAGCAGAGGGAGTCGAAAGATAAGGCGTCTCTGCTTCTTTCAGCTCCAACAATCGCTGCCAGGAAGGGAGAGCTTATATTAAAGGCTGAAATCAGCGGAAAACACATTAACTCAATGCATAGAGCTGTTTGAGGAAAGTGGCGCTCTTGATTCAATACATGGCTAACACGTTTCGAGGACATTATAAATCTAAATCTTGTCAACGTATTGCAACTTCTGTACAGTGACCTGAGCTGGAGCGGCATACACTACAAAGGACACCATTAACTTTGAAATTCTGTTTGCATTTAAATCCCATGTTAACTTGTGTATAATGTAAATMATTTTTGGATCAATTTATGGTAGGCTACTGAGGACACAGAACTGGCAGCTGACCAGCAGACCCAGGGTGATGGCTGGGTTCAGGTAGCTAAAGATTGTACACCAGATAATGTGATATATCCATTTTTGGTGTCCACTACTGGGAGTTTCTCCTTGAGAAAACCTACTGGATAAATACTAAAAGAGCAAATATTCCATAGCCTGTAGGTAGGTAGSCGTTGGTTTGTTGAACTAGGATCTGAACAGATAGTTCAGCACTTCTGCTCTTTTCTATAATCTGTAGGGAACACAACATATGTATATASTTATGGGTGGCACAAATTGGGATATGGGGGAGGGGAATGGGCAGGGTATATGCAAATGTAATACTGTAGTTTTTACTGTATTGTTTTTGCAGACATTTCTGTAGTATTTACTACAGTGTTTTTTGTGTCTGTGGATAATACTGCAGTATTCTATAGTAAAACTGTAGTCTTTATGTGGGAGCTGCCACAATGGTTTTGCTAGTTCAAGTTAAAACAAGTATAAACTTGGCATAGGCGCTAGGTCAATGCTATTATGAAGCACAAATTAAGCTGGTATGCCAAGTTTGTATCATACACCCTCACAAGGTTTAGTCTTGCAACTAGCACCTTACCCAAAAGTTAATTTTGAGTAAATTGTTTGGCTTGAATCAGGTATGCTTTTTTCACTCTGAATTATTCACTCTATTTTAAGTAAGTCAAACAAACTGATTGATGTGAATCTGTGTAGGGAAATGTGGTTGTTGAATCATGACAATAACAACTAACAATCCTTCACTTCATACAACAGACTAGAGGTCGACCGATTATGATTTTTCAATGCCGATACCAATACCGATTATTGGAGGACAAAAAAACACACACACACATTTTTGTAATAATGACAATTGCAACAATACTGAATGAACAATGAACACTTTTATTTTAATTTAATATAATACATAAATACACACACACTGTCACGACTTCTGCCGAAGTCGTTGCCTCTCCTTGTTCGGGCGGTGCTTGGCATTCGACGTCACCGGTCTTCTAGCCATCATCGATCCATTTTTCATTTTTCCATTGGTTTTGTCTTGTCTTCCCACACACCTGTTTTCAATCCCATCCATTACCTCTTGTGTATTTAACCCTCTGTTTCCCCTCATGTCTTTGTCAGAGATTGTTTTATGTCAGTATTGTTTCTTGCTGTATAGGTGCGCGACGGGTCCTCGTACCCATGTTTATTTTTATGTATGTACATTTTCGTGTTTGGAGCATGTTAAGTGGACATATATTAAAAGACTCCATTTACACTCCGTTTGACTCTCCTGCGCCTGACTTCCCTGCCACCTATACACACGACTCTGACAGAATCTCTGACCAAAAATATGAAGTCAGCAGGAGGAGACACTTCGCTCATGGAGGTAGAGGAACGCGTCATGGAACAAGCGGAGGAGATTGACAGTCTGAGCGCCGCCATGGATCGCATTGTCCAGAATATGGACCGCTGGGAGAGACAGGGAGTTTTTCCAGCGCCTCCACCACCACAATCGGGATACAATGGAGATACTGCCAGCTGCCAGGGTTTTCTCCTTAAACTGAACTTGTATCTGGCCACGGTCTCTCCAGTACCATCGGACCGTGAGAAGAGTTGCGCCCTCGTCTCATGCCTCACCGGGAAAGCCCTGGAGTGGGCCAGCGCTGTGTGTAGAGAGGAGGATGCMGCGTTGGACCATTTTGAGGAGTTCATCCGCCATTTCCGGATGGTATTCGACCACCCATCCGAAGGCAGAGCGGCGGGTGAGCTCCTCTATCATCTGAGGCAGGAGACGAGGAGTGCACATGAGTTTGCTTTGGAGTTTAGGACCTTGGCTGCCGGCGTTGGATGGAGCGACAGGGCCCTGATCGACCATTACCGTTGTAGTCTACGCGAGGACGTCCATCGGGAGCTGGTCTGTAGAGACACCACCCTCAACTTCGACCAGCTGGTGGACATGTCCATCAGGCTGGACAACATGCTGGCTACTCGTGGACGTCTAAATCGGGGTCTGGTTGTTCCATCCTCCCGCACCCTCTCTCCCGAACCTATGGAATTGGGAGGGATGGTGCGCAGGGAGACCGGAGGGGGTTCCCGCTCGAGCACCATCTATGGTCGCAGAGATCACACTGCTGGTCGGTGCCGGGTTGGTTCCTCTGGGAATAGAGAAGGCAGGCAGGGCACTCTGGCATCACCCCAGGTGAGTAGGCACCATTCTCATCCAGAGCCCTCTGCTGCACTAATGTTTGTCTCTGTCACTTTTCCGGATTTTCCCCTGCATTCCCAGTATAAGGCGCTAGTAGATTCAGGCGCGGCTGGGAATTTCATTAATAAATATTTAGCTCATAGTTTAGGGATCCCTATTGTTTCTGTGGATATGCCTTTCCCTATTCATGCCTTAGATAGTCGACCAATAGGGTCAGGGTTTATCAGGGAGGTCACCGCACCTTTGTATATGATAACGCAGGAGGGTCACAAGGAGAAGATTAGTATTTTCCTTATTGATTCCCCTGCGTATTCTGTGGTGCTAGGCCTACCCTGGTTAACTTGTCATAACCCCACTGTTTCTTGGCCACAGAGGGCTCTCACGGGGTGGTCGCGAGAGTGCTCAGGAAGGTGTTTAGGGGTTTCCGTTGGTGCTACTACGGTGGAAAGTCCAGACCAGGACTCCACCGTGCGCATTCCCCCAGAATATGCCGATTTGGCTCTCGCCTTCTGTAAAAAGAAGGCGACTCAATTACCACCCCATTGACGAGGGGATTGTGCGATAGATCTCCTGGTAGACGCTGCATATCCCAGGAGTCACGTGTATCCCCTGTCGCAAGCGGAGACAGTGGCTATGGATACATATGTCTCTGAATCCCTGCGTCAGGGGTTCATTCAGCGATCCATTTCACCAGCCTCTTCGAGTTTCTTTTTTGTGAAGAAGAAGGATGGCGGTTTACGCCCGTGCATTGATTATCGAGYTCTCAATAAAATCACGGTGAAATATAGTTACCCGTTACCTCTGATAAATACAGTTATTGAGTTAATGAACGGGGCACGCTTCTTCACAAAATTGGAWCTCAGGAGTGCGTACAATCTGGTGCGTATTCGGAAGGGTGATGAGTGGAAGACAGCATTTAGCACCACCTCAGGTCATTATGAGTACCTTGTCATGCCATATGGGTTGATGAATGCTCCATCAGTCTTCCAATCATTTGTAGATGAGATCTTCAGGGACCTGCACGGGCAGGGTGTAGTGGTGTATATCGATGATATTCTGATATACTCCACTATACGTGCCGAGCATGTGTCCCTGGTGCGCAGGGTGCTTGGTCGCCTGTTGGAGCATGATCTATACAGTGGGGAGAACAAGTATTTGATACACTGTCAATTTTGTAGGTTTTCCTACTTACAAAGCATATAGAGGTCTGTAATTTTTATCATAGGTACACTTCAACTGTGAGAGATGGAATCTAAAACAAAAATCCAGAAAATCACATTGTATGATTTTTAAGTAATTAATTTGCATTTTATTGCATGACATAAGTATTTGATCACCTACCAACCAGTAAGAATTCCGGCTCTCACAGACCTGTTAGTTTTTCTTTGAGAAGCCCTCCTGTTCTCCACTTATTACCTGTATTAACTCCACCTGTTTGAACTCGTTACCTGTATAAAAGACACCTGTCCACACACTCAATCAAACAGACTCCAACCTCTCCACAATGGCCAAGACCAGAGAGCTGTGTAAGGACATCAGGGATAAAATTGTAGACCTGCACAAGGCTGGGATGGGCTACAGGACAATAGAAACACAGCTTGGTGAGAAGGCAACAACTGTTGGCGCAATTATTAGAAAATGGAAGAAGTTCAAGATGACGGTCAATCACCCTCGGTCTGGGGCTTCCAATGCAAGATCTCACCTCGTGGGGCATCAATGATCATGAAGAAGGTGAGGATCAGCCCAGAACTACACGGCAGGACCTGGTCAATGACCTGAAGAGAGCTGGGACCACAGTCTCAAAGAAAACCATTAGTAACACACTACGCCGTCATGGATTAAAATCCTGCAGTGCACGCAAGGTCCCTGCTCAAGCCAGTGCATGTCCAGGCCCGTCTGAAGTTTGCCAATGACCATCTGGATAATCCAGAGGAGGAATGGGAGAAGGTCATGTGGTCTGATGAGACAAAAATAGAGCTTTTTGGTCTAAACTCACTCGCCGTGTTTGGAGGAAGAAGAAGGATGAGTACAACCCAAGAACACCATCCCAACCGTGAAGCATGAGGTGGAAACATCATTCTTTGGGGATGCTTTTCTGCAAAGGGGACAGGACGACTGCACTGTATTGAGGGGAGGATGGATGGGGCCATGTATCGCGAGATCTTGGCCAACAACCTCTTCCCTCAGTAAGAGCATTGAAGATGGGTCATGGCTGGGTCTTCCAGCATGACAACGACCAGAACACACAGCCAGGGAAACTAAGGAGTGGCTCCGTAAGAAGCATTTCAAGGTCCTGGAGTGGCTAGACAGTCTCCAGACCTGAACCCAATAGAAAATCTTTGGAGGGAGCTGAAAGTCCGTATTGCCCAGCGACAGCCGCGAAACCTGAAGGATCTGGGAAGGTCTGTATGGAGGAGTGGCCAAAATCCCTGCTGCAGTGTGTGCAAACCTGGTCAAGACTACAGAAACGTATGAACGCTGTAATTGCAAACAAAGGTTTCTGTACCAAATATTAAGTTCTGCTTTTCTGATGTATCAAATACTTATGTCATGCAATAAAATGCAAATTAAATACTTAAAAATTATACAATGTGATTTTCTGGATTTTTGTTTTAGATTCTGTCTCTCACAGTTGAAGTGTACCTATGATAAAAATTACAGACTCTACATGCTTTGTAAGTAGGAAAACCTGAAAAATCGGCGGTGTATCAAATCTTGTTTCTCCCACTGTATGTCAAGGCTGAAAAATGCTTGTTCTCCAACAATCCATCTCCTTCCTAGGGCATCGGATTTCCACTTCAGGAGTGGAAATGGAGAGCGACCGCATTACAAGCCGTGCGTAATTGGCCGACTCCAACCACGGTAAAGGAGGTGCAGCGTTTTTAGGGTTTGCCAATTACTACCGGAGGTTTATCCGGGGTTTTGGTCAGGTTGCTGCTCCATTACCTCACTGCTAAAGGGGGGCCCGGTGCGTTGCAGTGTTCGCTGAGGCGAACAGGGCTTTTGGACACCTGAAGACTCTGTTTACCTCGGTGCCTGTGTTGGCTCATCCGGATCCCTCTTTGCCATTCATAGTGGAGGTGGACGCATCTGAAGCTGGGATGGGAGCAGTGCTCTCTCAGCGTTCGGGTGTGCCACTGAAGCTTCGCCCTGTGCTTTCTTTTCGAAGAAGCTCAGCCCGGCGGAGCGAAACTATGATGTGGGGGACCGGGAGCTGTTAGCTGTCGTAAAAGCCTTGAAGCATGGAGGCATTGGCTTGAGGGGGCTAAACACCTTTTCTCATCTGGACTGAAGTACTGGAGTACATCCGGCAGGCGAAGAGACTGAATCCTCGCCAGGCAAGGTGGGCATGTTTTTCACTCGTTTTTGTGTTTACTCTTACTTACAGACCAGGCTCCAGAACGTCAAGGCAGACGCATTGTCTCGGCTGTATGACACAGAGGAGCGGTCCATGGATCCCACTCCCATACTCCCAGCTTCGTGTTTGGTGGCGCAGTAGTGTGGGAGCTGGACGCGGACATTGAGCGGGCGTCACGTGCAGAGCCCTCTCCTCTGAGTGTCCAGCTGGTCGTCTGTACGTTCCGTCTGCTGTCCGCGACCGATTGATCTTTGGGCTCACACGTCACCCTCTGGTCATCCTGGGATAGGTCGGATGATGCGCTGTCTTGATGGGAGGTACTGGTGGCCCACTTTAGCTAAGGACGTGAGGATTTATGTTTCCTCCTGCTCGGTGTGCGCCCAGTGCAAGGCTCCGAGACACCTGCCCAGAGGTAAGCTTCAACCTTTACCATTCCTCAAGGCCGTGGTCGCACCTGTCGGTGGATTTTTTGACTGATCTTCCACCTTCACAGGGTTACACCACGATCCTGGTCGTTGTGGATCGGTTTTCGAAGTCCTGTCGTCTCCTCCCTTTGCCCGGTCTCCCTACGACCTTACAAACTGCAGAGGCCCTGTTTACACACGTTTTCGGCACTATGGGGTGCCTTTTTATTTATTTCTTTTTATTTTTTTATTTCACCTTTATTTAACCAGGTAGGCTAGTTTGAGAACAAGTTCTCATTTGCAACTGCGACCTGGCCAAAGATAAGCATAGCAGTGTGAACAGACAACAACACAGAGTTACACATGGAGTAAACAATAAACAAGTCAATAACATGGTAGAAAAAAGAGAATCTATATACAATGTGTGCAAAAGGCATGAGGAGGTAGGCAATAAATCGAATAATTACAATTTAGCAGATTAACACTGGAGTGATAAATCATCAGATGATCATGTGCAAGTAGAGATACTGGTGTGCAAAAGAGCGAAAAGTAAATAAATAAAAGCAGTATGGGGGGTGAGGTAGGTAAATTGGGTGGGCTATATACCGATGGACTATGTACAGCTGCAGCGATCGGTTAGCTGCTCGGATAGCAGATGTTTAAAGTTGTTGAGGGAGATAAAAGTCTCCAACTTCAGAGATTTTTGCAATTCGTTCCAGTCGCAGGCAGCAGAGAACTGGAGGAAAGGCGTCCAAATGAGGTTTTGGCTTTAGGGATGATCAGTGAGATACACCTGCTGGAGCGCGTGCTACGGGTGGGTGTAGCCATCGTGACCAGTGAACTGAGATAAGGCGGCACTTTACCTAGCATAGCCTTGTAGATGACCTGGAGCCAGTGGGTCTGACGACGAACATGTAGCGAGGGCCAGCCGACTAGGGCATACAGGTCGCAGTGGTGGGTCGTATAAGGTGCTTTAGTAACAAAACGGATGGCACTGTGATAAACTGCATCCAGTTTGGTGAGTAGAGTATTGGAAGCTATTTGTTAGATGACATCGCCGAAGTCGAGGATCGGTAGGATAGTCTGTTTTACTCGGGTAAGTTTGGCGGCGTGAGTGAAGGAGGCTTTGTTGGCGAAATAGAAAGCCGACTCTAGATTTGATTTTGGATTGGAGATGTTTGATATGAGTCTGGAAGGAGAGTTTGCAGTCTAGCCAGACACCTAGGTACTTATAGATGTCCACATATTCTAGGTCGGAACCGTCCAGGGTGGTGATGCTAGTCGGGCGTGCGGGTGCAGGCAGCGAACGGTTGAAAAGCATGCATTTGGTTTTACTAGCGTTTAAGAGCAGTTGAAGGCCACGGAAGGAGTGTTGTATGGCATTGAAGCTCGTTTAGAGGTTAGATAGCACAGTGTCCAAGGAAGGGCCAGAAGTATACAGAATGGTGTCGTCTGCGTAGAGGTGGATCAGGGATCGCCCGCAGCAAGAGCAACATCATTGATATATACAGAGAGAAAAGAGTCGGCCCGAGAATTGAACCCTGTGGTACCCATAGAGACTGCCAGAGGACCGGACAACATGCCTCCGATTTGACACACTGACTCTGTCTGCAAGTAGTTGGTGAACCAGGCAAGGCAGTCATTAGAAAACCGAGGCTACTGAGTCTGCCGATAAGAATATGGTGATTGACAGAGTCGAAAGCCTTGGCAGGTCGATGAAGACGGCTGCACAGTACTGTCTTTATCGATGCCGGTTATGATATCGTTTAGTACTTGAGCGTGGCTGAGGTGCACCCGTGACCGGCTCGGAAACCGGATTGACAGCGGAGAAGGTACGGTGGATTCGAGATGGTCAGTGATCTGTTTGTTGACTTGGCTTTCGAAGACCTTAGATAGCAGGGCGGGATGGATAATAGGTCTGTAACAGTTTGGGTCCAGGGTGTCTCCCCCTTTGAAGAGGGGAGATGAGCGGAGCTTTCCAATCCTTGTGGATCTCAGATGATACGAAGGAGAGGTTGAACAGGCTGGTAATAGGGGTGCGACAATGGCGGCGGCCAGTTTCAGAAATAGGGGGTCCAGATTGTCAAGCCAGCTGATTTGTATGGGTCCAGGTTTCCAGCTCTTTCAGAACATCTGCTATCTGGATTTGGGTAAAGGAGAAGCTGGGGGGCTTGGGCGAGTAGCAGCGGGGGGGGCGGGGCTGTTGCCAAGGTTGGAGTCGCCAGGAGGAAGGCATGGCAGCCATTGAGAAATGCTTGTTGAAGTTTTCGATTATCACGGATTTATCGGTGGTGACCGTGTTACTAGCCTCAGTGCAGTGGGCAGCTGGGAGGAGGTGCTTTGTTCCATGGACTTTTCAGTATCCCAGAACTTTTTGGAGTTAGAGCTACAGGATGCAAATTTCTGCTTGAAAAAGCTGGCCTTTGCTTTCTGACTGACTGCGTGTATTGGTTCCTGACTTCCCTGAAACAGTTGCATATCGCGGGGGCTCTTCGATGCTATTGCAGTTCGCCACAGGATGTTTTTGTCCTGGTCGAGGGCAGTCAGGTTGGAGTGAACCAGGGGCTATATCTGTTTTAGTTCTGCATTTTTTGAACGGAGCATGCTTGTCTAATATGGTGAGAAGTAACTTTTAAAGAATGACCAGGCATCCTCAACTGACGGGATGAGGTCAATATCCTTCCAGGGTACCCGGGCCAGGTCGATTAGAAAGGCCTGCTGCAGAAGTGTTTTAGGGAGTGTTTGACAGTGATGAGGGGTGGTCGTTTGACACGGACCGTAGCGGATACAGGATGAGGCAGTGATCGCTGAGATCTTGATTGAAGAAGCAGCGAGGTGTATTTGGAGGGCAAGTTGGTCAGGATAATGTCTATTAGGGTGCCATGTTTACGGATTTAGGGTTGTACCTGGTGGGTTCTTGATGATTTGTGTGAGATTGAGGGAATCTAGCTTAGAGTGTAGGACTGCGGGGGTGTTAGCATATCCCAGTTTAGGTCACTAAGAAAAACTCTGAAGCTAAGATGGGGAGGAGTCAATTCACAGATGGTGTCCAGGGCACAGCTGGGAGCTGAGGGGGGTCGGTGCAGGCGGCAACAGTGAGAGACTTTTATTTCTGGAGAGATTAATTTTTAAAATTAGAAGTTCGAACTGTTTGGGCATAGACCTGGAAAGTATGACAGAACTTTGCAGGCTATCCTTGCAGTAGATTGCAATCCTCCCCCTTTGGCAGTTCTACTTTGAGGAAAGTGTTATAGTGTGGGTATGGAAATCTCAGAATTTTTGGTGGCCTTCCTAAGCCAGGATTCAGACACGGCAAGGACATCAGGTTGGCAGAGTGTGCTAAAGCGGTGAGTAAGACAAACTTAGGGAGGAGGCTTCTGATGTTGAATGCATGAGGCCAAGGCTTTTTCGATCACAGAAGTCAACAAATGACGTACCTGGGACATGCAGGGCCTGGGTTTACTCCACATCACCGAGGAACAGAGAGTAGTAGATGAGGGTGGCGGCTAAAGGCTATCAAAAACTGGTCGCTAGAGCGTTGGGACAGGAATAAAAGGAGCAGATTTATGGCGTGGTAGAATAGATTCTGGGCATAATGTGTAGACAGGGGTATGGTGGGGCACGGGTACAGCAGAGGCAAGCCCAGGCACTGGGTGATGATAAGAGAGGTTGTATCTCTGGACATGCTGGTCTCAATGGGTGAGGTCACCGCATGTTGTGGGGAGGTGGGACAAAGGAGGTATCAGAGGTACGGAGAGTGGAACAACGGGGTGCATTGCAACCAGAAACAATGATAACTAGCCTGAACAACAGTATACAAGGCATATTGATATTTGAGAGAGACATACAGTAAGGCATAAAGTGATTGCAGGTCTTGATTGGGAGAGCTAGCTAAAACAACAGGTGAGATAACAGCAGCTAGTCAGCTAACACAGCAACAGTAGGTAAAAATGGCGACGACTAGGCAGAGAGGGTCGGATTGACTACACACAGAGCCTGAGTTAAAACACAGAGCCGACAGATAAAACACAAATAAATAGAATGGAGTACCGTGAATTAATGGACAGTCCGGCAGGCATCAGCTATGTAGCCAAGTGATCATAGTGTCCAGGGGCAGCCGTAGATGGAGCAGGGAAGCCGCCACTAAGCTAGCACGCGACGTTTAAAGTTAGTAGCCCGGGGGGTGGTCTGCTCAGACGGAGGGGGTCTACTCAGACGGAGGCCGGTTGAGGGCACAGCAGATGGGGTATTCGTCTGCAGACCAGACGTGGTCGTGTCGACAGAGAATCCAAGCCGGATGCCGATGGCGAAAGAGAGGTTGTGATTGTAGAATTGTGTTTGCTAACTGGTGCTAGCTTCGTGGCAGTGGCGCTAGCTGCGCTAGCTGCGCTAGCTGCAAGCTAGCTGTGAGGATCAGAAGTAGTGGCTCAGGGATTACGGCAGGAATCCGGCGTTGTTGTCGAGAGACAGTACGATGCTGGTAAATTGGTGAGTAATATCCAGGCTAATAACAGGGCTGGTGTCTGTGCAGAAGGTAAAAGCTGCTAGCAGCGGCTAAAAATGGCTAAATAGCTTGTAGCTGATTAGCTGGTTAGCTACTGGGGGTTCTTGAATGTGTTCCAAAGTTAAAAAATAATAGCGATTCCGTATCACATTGGGTGAGGTAGGTTACCGGAAGGTATAATCGAATTAAAAATCGAAAAGAAATACGAAAAATACAAACGTACATGAGAGGACTAAACAAACACGTCTACACTGCTACGCCATCTTGGAATATGAGGATATAGTGTCTGATCGGGGTCCCCAGTTCACATCAAGGGTCTGGAAGGCGTTCATGGAACGTCTGGGGATCTCGGTTAGTCTTACCTCAGGTTTTCACCCCGAGAGTAATGGGCAGGTGGAGAGAGTTAACCAGGATGTGGGCAGGTTTCTGCGGTCCTATTGCCAGGACCGGCCGGGGGAGTGGGCGAAGTTCGTGCCCTGGGCAGAGATGGCCCAGAACTCGCTACGTCACTCCTCCACTAACCTTACTCCTTTTCAATGTGTATTAGGCCGGTTCTGGCCTAATATCAGCCGGTTCTGTCTCCTTGGCATCAGAGTCAGACCGAGGCTCCTGCGGTGGACAATTGGTTTCGGCGCGCTGAGGAAACCTGGGAGGCAGCCCACGTCCACCTTCAGCGCGCCATAAGGCGCCAGAAAATTGGCGCAGACCGTCGCCGCAGTGAGGCCCCGGTGTTCGCACCAGGGGACAGGGTCTGGCTCTCGACCCGAAACCTGCCCCTCCGCCTGCTCTGCCGGAAGCTGGGTCCGCGGTTTGTGGGGGCGTTTAAAGTCCTGAGGAGAGTGAACGAGGTATGTTATAGGTTACAACTGCCCACTAATTACCGTATTAACCCCTCGTTCCATGTGTCTCTCCTCAGGCCGATGGTGGCTGGCCCGCTCCAGGAGGCTGAAGTGCGTGAAGTTCCTCCGCCTCCTTTAGACATCGAGGGGGTCCCGGCGTACTCTGTTCGATCCATTTTGGATTCGAGACGTCGGGCGAGGGGCCTTCAGTACCTCGTGGACTGGGAGGGGTACGGGCCGGAGGAGAGATGCTGGGTTCCGGTGGAGGACGTTTTAGATCCTTCCATGTTAAAAGAATTCCACCGCCTCCATCCGGATCGCCCTGCACCTCGCCCTCCGGGTCGTCCCCGAGGCCGGTGTCGACGTCGCTGATGGGGGCGCGCGTCAGGGGGGGGGGGGGTACTGTCACGACTTCTTACCGAAGTCGTTGCCTCTCCTTGTTCGGGCGGTGCTCGGCGGTCGACGTCACGGTTTCTAGCCATCATCGATCCATTTTTCATTTTTCTATTGGTTTGTCTTGTCTTCCCACACACCTGTTTTCAATCCCATCATTACCTCTTGTGTATTTAACCCTCTGTTTCCCCTCATGTCTTTGTCAGAGAATGTTTTTATGTCAGTATTGTTTCTTGCTGTATAGTGTGCCGACGGGTCCTCGTACCCATGTTTATTTTTATGTATGTACATTTTCGTGTTTGGAGCATGTTAAGTGGACATATATTAAAAGACCCATTTACACTCCGTTTGACTCTCCTGCCGCCTGACTTCCTGCCACCTATACACACGACTCTGACACACACGCACACAGCTCTGAAGTGACAATGATACTGAAGAGTCTGCTTAGGAGAAAAATACTCTCAAACTGTTGAATAAAAATAGAGTTTAATGTACCTGTGATGAATGTTGAAAACAAAAACTTTAATTCTATATGCAGGAAATCCTATTTTAATAATGGGCATGGTAAGAATTGACAACCAAAGTGCGAGTCATAATTCCCATGACACTTCTAGCAAATCTGAAAAGCGGTTCTTCATTTATTCCATAGGATATTTTTAGATTCACTAAAATAAGGTCTGTGTTTCGTGAGGCTTACATCACCGTGCCAATTTTATAACTGTGTAGATATCCATAGGACAAGGTAACTCTGATCAATATTGGCTAAATATAAGCGAAAGATACGTTTTTTTGTAGAGTGATTAAATGAAAATATGTTGACAAACGTTACCTTATCCTAGTGAGATTTACACGGGTATCAAAACGTCGAGGCGGTTTAATTAAGCCTGCACGAAACACAGACCTTATTTGAAGTAGATCAAGACATTCTCTATGGAAGACATGAACGTAAAATAACGAAGGAACCCCTTTCAAATTCAGCCGCAATGTATTACAGGAATTATTAACTCGTCGACTATTTCTCTCTAAACCATATACCTTTGGACTAATCCGGAAACTATCACCTCGAAAACAAAACGTTTATTTCCGTTCCGTATTTTATCTAACGGGTGACATCCATGAGTCTAAATATCCTGTTACATTGCACAACCTTCAATGTTGTCATAATTACGTAAATTCTGTCAATTAGTTCGCAAAGAGCCAGGCGGCCCAAACTGTTGCATATACCCTGACTCTGCGTGCATATACGCAAGAGAAAAGACACAATTTCACCTGGTATATATTGCCTACTAACCTGGATTTCTTTTAGCTAAATATGCAGTTTAAAAAATATATACTTGTGTATTGATTTTAAGAAAGGCATTGATGTTTATGGTTAAGTACACATTGGAGCAATGACAGTCATTGATTGATTGTTTTTTATAAATAAGTTTAATGCCAGCTAGCAACTTACCTTAGCTTACTGCATTCGCTAACAGGCAGGTCCCTCGTGGAGTGCAATGTAATCAGGTGTTAGAGCATTGGACTAGTTAACTGTAAGGTTGCAAGATTGGATCACCGAGCTGACAAAATCTGAACGTTCCTAGGCCTCATTGAAAATAAGAATGTGTTCTTAACTGACTTGCCTAATTAAATAAAGATTAAATAAAGGTGAAAAAAAAAAAATAAATAAATTGCAATTCGCGGCCCAAAAATACCGATTTCCAATTGTTATGAAGACTTGAAATCGGCCCCGATTAATCGACCATTCCGATTAATCGGTCGACCTCTACAACAGACATATCAGAAAGGTTGGTCAGAATGAGAAACCAGTCACGCCCACACCTCTGATTTACGGTTTCTCCTTGTCAGGTTTTGGCAAGACTGTTCGGGTTTTGGTCACTAGATGTCCCCATTGCACCTTTTTTGTACCTTGTTGTTTCTTGCTCTTATTATTGTTTGCACCTGTAGGTCATTCCCTTGTTAGTATTTAAACCCTGTGTGTTCCTCAGTTCCTTCTCAGTGTTTGTAAGTTACACCCAGCCCCAGCCCAAGCCTTGTTTATTCAGATATTTCTCTTGTTGGATTTTCCAGAGGTTCTCTGGTTTAGTTCTTGTGTATTATTTGAGTAGTCTTTTGAGGTTTGTTTTTCTCCTGCTGTTTTTACCACTTTGTGGAGTTTCTTTTGTATTTTGGAGGATTTCCATTTTGTGCTCTTTGGCTTATTTTTGGACATTGTGGATTTAGTTTCTTGCCTGAAGATTTTGTTCTTTAATTAAACCACCATCTCTAGTACTGCTGTGTCTGCCTCATCTTTCTGGTTCTGACGATTATTAGTGACTGTTTCTCGCACCGGGTCCTGACAGAAACACTGAGCCATTATAATGAACCCAGAGGCAGCCAGTACCCAGGATCTTTTTCCCATGCTGTCCACCACGAGGGGACTGTCCAACGCCACGAAGCTGCTCTGGTTCAGCAAGAGGCCTTAATGGCTAGACATTCTCAACTTCTGTCAGAGATGCTGACTTCCATAAAGCAGATTTCGGATCGACTTTCCCCGGCAACCGCTTCTGCTCCAGTTCATCAGATTCAAGTGCCCCTGGCAGTTAACCACCTGGCTGAACCTCGTCTACCGCTCCCCAACGGTTCTCAGGGGATCCGAGTGTTTAAGGGGTTTTTCACCCAATGTTCCTCTCCTTTGAGCTGCAACCATCGTCGTTTCCCACCGACCGGTCCAAGATAGCATATATCATCACCCTGCTCGGGAAAAGCCCTAGCCTGGCTACTGCTGTGTGGGATGCCCAAAGTCCCTGCTGTGCCAGCTACTCTACCTTTGCTGAAGAATTCACGAGTGTTTCAAGGTCCTACCAACGGCCTGACTCAGCCAAACAGCTCCTGACTCTCCGCCAAGGTCGGCGCAGCGTGACGACTATGCCTTCCAGTTCCGCATTGTGGCAGCAGCAAGTGGCTGGAACGACGAGGCGCTCACAGTGTGTTTTTTTGAAGGTCTTTCTGACACCATCCAAGATGAACTGGCCACGTGGACCACGGACAACCTCGAGTCCCTTATCAAGTTGGCTTCACGCATAGACCAGCGTCTGAGAGAGAGAGAACTCAACCATAGACCGCTCACCCTAGCTCCTATCGGTTCCAGCTCCGAGTCTCCACCTTTATCCTCGCTGGCTCCACCAGAACCCAGCAGGTTGGACGCATCTCCCAGGCTGAGAGAGACCGCCGGATGAGGAGCGATGCTGTCTATATTGCGGCAAACCGGGCCATTTCCGCTCCACGTGCCCGGCGCCTAGGGAAACGCACTCTCCCGTGCAGGCCTGGGAGGACTGTAACGGGAAAATAACCTCCTCCCATCCATCCAACTCCCCGCCTGCTCATTCCAGTTACCCTTTCCTGGACGACCACGAGTTTTCTCTTCAAGCCTTGGTAGACTCTGGAGCCGCAGGTAACTTCATGGATGGGGTCTGGGCGAAGAGAATGGCGTTCCTTCTGAACCTCTGAGTGACCCCATAAGGGTTACTACGTTGGATAGAAGCCCTTTGGGATCTGGACTTGTTACTCGTGCCACTCCCCCTTGCGACTTTCAGTTTCCCAACACCAGGAAGTGATGAACTTCATCTGATCTCCTGTTCCGAGTTCCCTCTCGTCCTTTGTTATCCCTGGCTTCACAGCCATAACCTCACATCGACAGGTCTGTGGGCACTATCAAGCAGTGGGTCCTGCGTGCCAAGCCACTTGTATCTTCCCGAGTTCCCCTTCCGAGTCTCTAGAATCCATCGACCTGTCCCAAGTTCCGAGTGTTACCATGACCTCAAACTGGTATTTAGCAAACAGAGGGCCACCAAACTACCACCCCATAGACCTTACGATTGCACCATCGACCGTTTCCGGGACCTGCCCTCCAGGGTCGGATCTTTTTCCCTTTCTCCTCCCGAACGAGCTGCTATGGATACCTACATCAAGGACGCTCTGGCAGCAGGCCCATGCGTCCATCTACCTCGCCGGCGGGAGCAGGTTTTTCTTTGTGGCCAAGAAAGACGGTGGATTACGACCTTGCATCGACTACCGGGGACTCAATGCCATAACCGTCCGTAACCGCTACCCGCTACCCCTTATGGCCACAGCCTTTGAGCTGCTCCAGGAAGCAGTTGTCTCACTAAGCTTGACCTGCGGACGCATACCATCTTGTGCGGATCAAACCCGGGGACGAGTGGAAGACCGCTTTCAACAGCCTACTGGTCACTACGAATACTCGGTGATGCCCTTCGGCCCTGACCAATGCTCGGCTGTGTTCAAGCGCTCAAAAACGATGTGCTTAGGGATATGCTTAACATCTTCGTGTTTGTTTACTTGGATGACATCCTCATCTTTTCGAGCTCCCTTCAAGAACACACTAAGCATGTCAGACAAGTGCTCAAACGCCTCCTAACACCATTTGTACGTTAAAGCCGGAAAAGTGTGAATTCCATTCCTCTCGAGTACAATTCCTGGATTTATAGTGGAACCCGGTCGAGTCCAGATGGACCCCAAGAGAGGTAGGGGCGGTAGCGGATTGGCCCACCCCCAAGTCCGTTAAGAGAGTTCAGCGTTTCCTGGGCTTCACCAACTTTTACCGCAAGTTCATCAAGAACTTCAGCTCGGTGGCAGCCCTCTCTCAGCTGTAACCAAGGGTGGCAACACAAGGTTTCTGTGGGGAAGAGAAGCTGAGACGGCCTTCCAAGGACTCAGCAGCGCATCCTCTCTGCTCCCATCCTGACACTACCAACGGCGGATGAACCTTTTGTGGTGGAGGTAGACGCATCAGAGGTTGGGGTTGGAGCTGTCCTGTCTCAGAGGGGTGAAGACAAGAAGCTTCATCCTTGCGCCTTCTTCTCTCACCGGCTTACCCCGCCCGAGAGGAATTACGATGTGGGGGATCGTGAACTCCTAGCGGTTAAGATGCATTGAAGGAATGGAGACACTGGCTCGAGGGGCTTCTCAACCGTTTCAAGTGCTTACGGACCACAAAAATCTGAGTATATCCAGCAGGCGAAGCGGTTGAACTCCAGACAAGCTCGATGGTCTCTTTTCTTCAGCCGATTTCAGTTTATCCTCACCTATGACCCGGGTCGAAGAATCTCAAACCGGACGCCTTGTCACGAATCTACTCTCTTGCCATTCGAGAAGATACTGACATGACTGTCCTCTCGGCCGCTAAGATCGTGGCTCCGATCTCGTGGCAAGTGGAGGATACCGTGAAACAAGCTCAAGCCATCGAACCGGGCCCTGGAGGAGGTCCTGCTAATCGGTTGTTTGTTCCCAAGGCAGCAAGGTCCCAAGTCCTTCTGTGGGCACTCCTCTCGCCTCACCTGTCACCCGGGCGTAGGTCGCACCTTGGAGTTCATCCAGCGTAAGTCTGGTGGCCCACCATAAAAGAAGACGTTGCCACTTCGTCAAGGCCTGTTCCGTGTGCTGCCAGGGCAAATCTTCTCTCCTCCGCCTCAAGGACTCCTTCACCCTCTATCTATTCCCCACCGACCCTGGTCCCATATCTCGTTGGACTTTATTACTGGCCTTCCTCCGTCCATGGTAATACTACGATTCAGTCATCATCGACAGGTTTTCTAAGGCGCCAGGTTTGTTCCCTTGACCAAATTACCTTCTGCCAAGGGAAACAGCTGAGTTGGTGATTAACCATGTGTTCCGAGTCTTTGGGATTCCGCAAGATATGGTTTCCGACAGAGGTCCCCAGTTCGCCTCAAGGTTTTGAAGCCTTCTGCCAACTCATAGGGGCCACGGCCAGTTTATCTTCAGGGTACCATCCGGAGTCCAATGGCCAAACTGAGAGGATGAATCAGGAGCTGGAAACCACCCTCAGATGCATGGTTTCCAACAACCCGTCCACATGGTCATCATTCATTGTTTGGGCGAGTACGCGCACAACACCTTGTCGTCTCCTCCACTGGTATATCCCGCATGAGTGTCAGTTTGGCTATGCGCCTCTATTGTTCCCGGACCAGGAGGCAGAAGTCAGAGTGCCTTCAGCCTCAAGGTTCATCAGACGCTGTCGGCTTACGTGGAAGAAGGCAAGTCTTAATCTTCTGCGTTCCTCTCAGCAATACCAACGACAAGCCAACAGACGTCGCCGTCCCGGTCCTACCCTGTACCCCGGCCAGAGAGTATGGCTCTCAACTAAGAATTTACCACTACGGGTGGAGTCTCGCAAGCTGTCCCAGAGGTTCATCGGTCCCTTTAAGATTGCCAGGAGAGTCAATCCCGTTACTTTTCGCCTGCACTTACCCAGATCCCTTAAGATCAATCCAAAATTTACATTTCTTTATTAAAACCTATTGTTTTTTCTCCCCTTATCCCGGCAGGCAGACCTCCCCTCCGCCCCGTGTCATCGGTGGCCAGTCGGCTTTATACCGTCCACCGGATACTGGATTCCCGCCGGGTGCAGAGGTCCTGGCAGTATCTGGTGGACTTGGAAGGCTACGGTCCGAGGAGCGCTCCTGGGTTCCTGCCAAGACATACTGGACCCTGAACTCATTCGTCAGTTCAGGACCCTCCACCCTGAGAAGGCTGTAGGAACGTCAGGAGCCGTTCCTAGGAGGGGGATTCTGTCAGGGTTTTGGCCAAGACTGTTCGGGTTTTGGACACTAGATGTCCCCATTGCACCTTTTTGTACCTTTTGTTTTTCTTGCTGTTATTATTGTTTGCACCTGTAGGTCATTCCCTTGTTAGTATTTAAACCCTGTGTGTTTCCTCATTCCTTGCTCAGTGTTTGTAAGTTAGCACCCAGCCCCAGCCCCAGCCCAAGCCTTGTTTTATTCAGATATTTCTCTTGTTGGATTTTCCAGAGGTTCTCTGGTTTAGTACTTGTGTATTATTTGAGTAGTCTTTTGAGGTTTGTTTTCCCTGCTGTTTTTTACCACTTTGTGGAGTTTCTTTTGTATTTTGGAGGATTTCCATTTTGTGCCTTTTGGCTTTATTTTTGACATTTGGGATTTAGTTTCTTGCCTGAAGATTGTGTTCTTAATTAAACCACCATCTCTAGTACTGCTGTGTCTGCCTCATCTTCTGGGTTCTGACGATTATTAGTGACTGTTTCTCGCACCGGGTCCTGACAATCCTACCCAAAGAAGAAAACAGAAACAAAAAACTTTACAATTGTTTCTAATCATGTTTTGAATCTCATATTGTCTCTAATTGTCAAGACTGCCGCCGAAGTCGGTCCCTCTCCTTGTTCGGGCGGCGTTCGGCGGTCGACATCACCGGCCTTCTAGCCATCGCCGATCCACTTTTTATTTTCCATTTGTTTTGTCTTTGTTTTACACACCTGGTTTCAATTCCCCAATTACATGTTCATTATTTAACCCTCTGTTTTCCCCATGGTTTTTGTGCGTGTTTGTTTTATGTTTTTCGGTCCATTTGTGTGGGCTTGGTATTTCTACATGTATTTGGTAATTTTGAGTAAAGTTACTTTCATTACTCATCTCTGCTGTCCTGCGCCTGACTCCTCTGTACCAGCTACACCCAGACCTTTTACACTAATACTCTCTGCTTTTAGTTTTTGTAACCACATAAAATGCAGATAAGACTGGGGTGTGTTAAAAGTTACTCATATTTTTTCCGTAAACTTACTGGCTTATGCACGCAGTGGATTCCAGGAAAGAAACACCAGCCTGTTAACAGCGATTTTAGATAAGGAAATAGACTGATGAGGACAGTGATAAGGTCTACGGGTCCTGAACCTAAACAGTGATGTTGCTGTGGTCTAGTTTAGATAGTWGTGCAAAGTTTACTGAAAATATATTTCTATCAGGATCTCAAGCTCTCCCCACCTTCTGAGATAAACTTAAATAGATTGTGTCAGCCAAATTTTTCATTAACCTGGTAAGTCTACCCCAGATGACACTGGGCCAATTGTGCGCCGCCCTATGGGACGCCCAAACATGGCCGGTTGTGATACAGCCTGGAATCGAACCAGGGTCTGTAGTGATGCCTCTAGCACTGAGATGCAATGCCTTAGACTGCTGCGCCACTCGGGAGCCCCCAAAGTGTTTGGCTTTGAAGTTCTAATGAGAGGGCTAGTCCAAAAATTGAAAGGGTACTGTTTGGATGTGGAGACTGGATATTGCTAAAGTAAGCAGTTTATGAGGAGATAAATGCCAAGAGAGGAACATCTGTTAACATCTGGTGTTTTATTTACGTACAAAAGTGAAATACAATTCAAGAGTGCACACAGAAATACATATACATCAAGAAATAAAAAGGTCTTACATAAACAGGTACATAGAAAATATACAAAAACAAATAGCTCTATATAGAATACTGATATGGGAAATATTTTAACAAAGAGCAAGATGTTCCAACAACTCTGTTAAAGACGTTTAGAAATTGAAGTGAATACTCAACAGTAGAGGCTGCGGAGGGGAGGACAACTCATAATAATGGCCGGAAAAGAGCAAATGGAATGGTATCAAACACATGGAAACCATGTGTTTGATGTATTTGATACCATTCCACTCATTTCGGTCCAGCCATTACCACGAGCCCGTCCTCCCCAATTAAGGTGCCACCAACCTCCTGTGATAGTCAAGTGACAATTTGGCTACTAAATCAGCAGTTCAGTGGTGTGATTTTCAATGAAACAGGCCTAATACTTCACAACAAAATAAAAATGCTCCTCTTATTTGAAATTCTTTATCATTATTTTGAAATAACAATTCAACTGCTGCCATTCTAAAGGAAATGTCAATGCTTTACAGGAGTATACTGTAGGTAGACAATCTAAAGTCCTATACACTATATGGTGTTGCTATGACAACACTACTTTGTTGATGACATTTCCACAGCTGCAGGCTCCTCTCCATTAACATTATAGTCTCCCACCGGGCCACTAACAAGAACCTTCATACGTTCAGGGAAGTCCTCAGATTTGGGGTACAGGAGGAAGTCATAGACCAGAGCAGCTGCCACACCTCCACTCATTGGCCCCACCCAGTACACCTGCCATGGTGCAAAGAAATCAATCAATGAATCAATGGAAGAACAGATTTAAGACAAATATTACAGGGTTAACTTTAACTTTGCTTTCAATAGTTTTATTAGACTTTACAATAAAACAATAGAGATGCTGTCACTCAGTAACCACTTTATTGAAAGTAGCTCAGCTTTGGTAATCATTTTAGAAGTTTATTGAATTTACTAGTCATGGAATTGATGTCACACTAAATGCAAGGAATCTGCAAACACACGTGCCTGCAAACACACCATCTCCACTTACCCAGTGATTTGTATAATCATTCATGATCAAAGCTGGTCCAAAGGATCGGGCCGGGTTGATACCACAGCCTGTGTAGCTGATCTGTACACAGCAACAAGATAAATATCTTAGGACAATATGAGGGATGAGACGATCTGTTGTAAAATCAATATAAATCGTTTATGGTTATAGGATTAGGCCTAGGGTCTGAGGGGTAAATTCAACAGTCAACATTTGCACTGAGTAAAATTAAGCTTTAATTCAATGGTGATTTGTCAGAATAACACATTCAAAATCCATGTTTTGTTAATCGGATGCATGTGTCAGAGGAGATACCTTGTTGACAAACTACTATAAGTTACTTACGGCTGCCAAGTGTCCCAGAGCAACAGAGAGTCCGATGGCCAGGGGGGCAGAGCCGGTGACATCACGCCGCCTTTTATCAGTTACTGCTATGACACACAGGACCAGCTGGAAGGTAGCCAAGAGCTCGATGCCAACGCCTTGGCTGGCACTGACACCATTTAGCTACGAGGGGGAAGGAGAGGGGCAGAGGGGGAAACAAACAAAAACAATTTGTCAGTGTGCATCAGCGTGATGGATGTTTTTCTCAACTACCATGTGCTATTCTAAATAGCTGGCAAAGCAAAGGCTAAGGGTGAGGAGAAAAATCTAATTTGAAATCTATGTAAACTTTCAACTTTCAAGTCTCGCTATAATTTGTCAAAGTCTGAGCAAGTTTTAGTTTATTCATTCATTGAAATTGTAAATGATTGAAAGATGTTGATAATTGATCATATTCTTACAGACTTTGCTAATGTGCAATTTACATAATTTAGAATTCCATTAATGGCAATAGATGTGATGATCCTCTGTATCAACAGCTTAAAAGACCATATAACTTGGTGTCTATAGGAGGCATGTGAGGGTTTTTTATGGCATGGGAAAGTAACTACCATGCAGCTGTACATCCTATATTCACTAGAGAACAGCAGAAGCACCTATTCTTATTATGAGTTAGTGTGATCATAAAAAAACATCACATGATTCTGTTAGTCAATAGTTTGCAGCCGGTGCATCCAAGCTCACTCTAATCAAACATGAATGACATCCCATTTGAGTCCCTTCAAAAATCATTGAGTCAAACTAAATTAAACTAAGTTCAATCAACTATTTTCTCAATGCAGTGCATGCAGGTTCACATGCATTACTGTTTGCCAACAACTATGAGATGCAATATACATTTATCAAGAAATTGCACACAAAGTTCAAACACTTCCCATAAAATGGAATTGAAAACCAACATTTCTAATTGAAAAGGACACACATAAACCATATATATTCAAATTTGCATTCTGAAACAAATTAGCCAAAATGAGCCACTCACAGCATTGACCCCCAGTGCAGTATTTGCCTCTGGCCGGGTTCCGTAGACAATAGCACTGGCCAGAGCAGAGCCCAGCATCTGAGCCACCATGTACATCATCCCCTTGAACACGCTGATCTGGCAGCTGGCCAGCATGCCCAGTGTCACAGCTGGGTTCAGGTGGGCTCCACTGATGTGGCCCAAACTCTGGGCCAGCGTGGCGATGGCCAGACCAAAGGTCAGAGAAACCTTCACCTCCTGGTCAGGAGCGGTGTTGTTTGAGTTCCCAATGGCAGCTGAGATGCTGAGAAATATGAACATGGTCATCCCCACAAGCTCGGCCAGTACGGCCCTCCAGAATGCCTTGCTCTTGAACTCTCTCATCTTGGCTGCAGCCTGGGCGTATGGTGGTCTTATCTGATATGATGTAGAGTGGTGTCAGTGGAACTCACAAACAACATCAACAGGCTGCATTTATAAGGCTGCTGCTGATAATGAAGGGAGGCGGGTTCTAAAAAGTGAAAGGGAAGGGAGAAATCCAAAAGGCTTTTTTTCTTCTTCACCCCCCTTTCCCTCACTCTTTTACTGGTCTCCCTCTCCCTCTTTTCCTCCCTCCTATCCCTCTCGTTTCCCATACTCCCTGCACTTACTTCTTTTTTTCTTTCTCTGGACTTTCAGAAGTAGTGGTGAAGAACAGGCTGTAGTAGGACAGAGGGGAAGTTGTACTCAGAGGCACTTTGTTTCTCCATTCATAAAGACATCTACAGTAGCAGGACTTTATGACTACAGTATAAGGTGAGAGTCCACAAGGTTTGTTGCTTGGGATTTCTAACTATGGTAATGTTGGAACATATTTCCAAGTCCCATCTTCAAATATTATAGTGTGCGCTTTGTCGATATGTTTATCTGTTAAGATGTCTCTATACCAGTGAATAGCATCAATAATTGAATTTCCACATCAACTCAGCAGTGACTGGGTCACAGCAGAGCCTCCAAAGAGGCCAACTCACTGCTGAGTTGACCTGAGTCACAGGTCCCTAACCTGTCCCTCAACAGACATGCACGTGAGTTTGTTCCCATATTGTTCCCATTGAGATTCAGTGTGCACATCATATTGGCAACTGCTTGCTAACCTCTTGGGAATACATCTGGATAAATGCTATTCAACATGATTTGATAGAAATCTATGTGCAATAAAATCTATATATACACATACACACACACTGAACAAAAATATAAATGCAACAATTTCAAAGGTTTTGCTGAGTTAGTTCAAAATAAGGAATCAGTAAAATTAAATAAATTAGGCCCTAATCTATAGATTTCACATGACTGGGTAGGGGCGCAGCTTGGGACCAGGCAAAAGTTGACACACCTACTCATTCAAGGGTTTTTCTTTATTTTGACTAATTTCTACATTGTAGAATAGTGAAGACATCAGAACAATTAAATAACCCCCCCCCAAAAAAAGTGTTAAACAAATCAAAATATATTTTAGATTCTTCAAAGTAGCCACCCTTTGCCTTGATGACAGCTTTGCACACTCTTGGCATTCTCTCAACCAGCTTCATGAGGTAGTCACCTGGAATGCATTTCAATTAACAGATGTGCCTTGTTAAAAGTTTGCTGTGGGATTTCTTTCCCTCTTAATGCGTTTGAGCCAATCAGTTGTGTTGTGACAAGGTAGGGGTGGTATACAGAAGATAGCCCTATTTAGTTAAAGACCAAGTCCATATTATGGCAAGAACAACTAAAATAAGCAAAGAGAAACAACAGTCCATCATTACTTTAAGACATGAAGGTCAGTCAAACCTTATTCCCCAGAATCCTGTTCTTTATTTGGTATTTGTTTATTATTTGTAATAAATGTGCAAACATTTGCTTTGTCATTATGGGGCATTGTGTGTAGATTGATGAGGACATGTTTTACTTAATCCAATTTAGAATAAGGCTGTAACATAACAAAATGTGGAAAAAGTCAAGGGGTCTGAATACATTCCGAATGCACTGTATGTGTGATGGGATGTATAGACATTATGGACAGTATATGGATAGAATATATAGTATATCTGAAAAATATGTGGATAGAATAGTGTATGTACAGCAATAGTTGAATAGGATGGCATTGACTAGAATACAGTACTCACATATGAAATGGGTAAAACAGTATGTAAACATTATTAAAGTGACCAGTGTTCCAGGTATATGTGCATAGGGCAGCAGCCTCTAAGGTGCAGAGATGAGTAACTGGGAGGTAGCCAGCTAGTGACAGTGACTAAGTTCAGGCCACCTTTCTGTTTTCAGAGATAACTATGATGACACACCAAATGTCTGATGGTGTCACGCCCTGACCTTAGAGAGCCTTTTTATGTCTCTATTTGATTTGGTCAGGGTGTGATCTGGGGTGGGCATTCTATGTTTTGTTTTCTATGTTTCTTTAGTTCTATGTTTTAGCCGGGTATGGTTCTCAATCAGGGACAGCTGTCTATCGTTGTCTCTGATTGGGAACCATACTTAGGTAGCCCTTTTCCCTCCTTTCGGGGTGGGAAGTTGACTTTGTTAGTGGCACTTATGCCCTGTAAGCTTCACGGTCGTTTTTGTATTGTTTATTGTTTTGTTGGCGACATTTTAACAAATAAAAGAAAATGTACGCTCACAACGCTGCGCTTTGGTCCAGTTCTTTCGACGGCCGTGACAGAACTACCCACCACAAACGGACCAAGCAGCGTGGTCAGCAGGAGAGGACAGGATGGAAACCCGAGAGGCAGCCCCAATTTCTTTGACGTGGGCGTCGGTGCTGAGGGGTGAGTCCGAGACCGAGGAGGAATTCTTGGACCGTTTGAGCGAGGAATGGTTGGCAGTGGAGAGGGACAAAAGAGTTTGGAGGGGTTGGAGTCTGGAGCAAGATAGTCGCTTTGAGGAGCGTGGTACTGGTCAGGCACCGTGTTATGCGGTGAAGCGCACGGTGTCTCCAGTGCGCGTCCACAGTCCAGTACGTCCTGTGCCAGCACCCCGCAGTTGCCGGGCTAGGGTGAGCATCCAGCCAGGGCGGGTTGTGCCAGCCCTGCTCTCCAGACCTCCAGTGCGCCTCCTCGGCCCAGTATATCCTGCGCCGGCTCTACGCACAGTGTCTCCGGTGCGTCCTGTGCCAGCGCCCCGCATGTGCAGGGCGAAGATATCCATCCAGCCAGGACGGGTTGTGCAGGCTCTACGCTCGAGACCTCCAGTGCGCCTCCACGGCCCAGTGTATCCGGTGCCTCCGCCAAGAACCAAGCCTCCAGTATGTCTCGCCAGCCTGGTGAGTCCTGTGCCTGTCCCCAGAACCAGGCCTCCAGTATGTCTCCCCAGCCGGGTGAGTCCTGTGCCTGCTGCCAGAACCAGGCCTCCTGTTTGTCTCCCCAGCCTGGTGAGCCCTGTGGCAGCTCCACGTACCAGACTGCCCATACGTCTCCTCACTCCAGTGAGGAGTCATGGCACAAAGCCTCCAGTGATGATCCATGGCAAGAAGCCTCCAGTGATGATCCCACCGTCGCTGGACCAGACAGGACTGGCAAAAAGTGCTCTTCACTGACGAGTCYCAGTTTTGTCTCACCAGGGGTGATGGTCGGATTCGCGTTTATAGTCGAAGGAATGAGCCTGTACTCCGGAGCGGGATCGATTTGGAGGTGGAGGGTCCGTCATGGTCTGGGGTGGTGTGTCACAGCATCATTGGACTGAGCTTGTTGTCATTGCAGGCAATCTCAACTCTGTGCGTTACAGGGAAGACATCCTCCTCCCTCATGTGGTACCCTTCCTGCAGGCTCATCCTGACATGACCCTCCAGCATGACAATGCCACCAGCCATACTGCTCGTTCTGTGCGTGATTTCTGCAAGGCAGGAATGTCAGTGTTCTGCCATGGCCAGCGAAGAGCCCGTATCTCAATCCCATTGAGCACGTCTGGGAACTGTTTGATCAGAGGGTGAGGGCTAGGGCCATTCCCCCCAGAAATGTCCGGGAACTTGCAGGTGCCTTGGTGGAAGAGTGGGGAAACATCTCACAGAAAGAACTGGCAAATCTGGTGCAGTCCATGAGGAGGATATGCACTGCAGTACTTAATGCAGCTGGTGGCCACACCAGATACTGACTGTTACTTTTGATTTTGACCCCCCCTTTGTTCAGGGACACAGTATTCCATTTCTGTTAGTCACATGTTGGTGGAACTTGTTCAGTTTATGTCTCAGTTGTTGAATCTTGTTATGTTCATACAAATATGTACACATGTTAATTTTGCTGAAAATAAATGCAGTTGACAGTGAGAGGACGTTTCTTTTTTTGCTGAGTTTATGTTGAAAATTGGTTACCATGATGACAATTCTGTGGGTTTAAATTTGACCCTCAAAACAATAGTTTACTTTGATGACTTTTTTCAAATCCAATGTATTTTTGAAATAATTGGTCAATGTATTGTGACATGAAATCTATGTTGAAACAATATTGATTAAACCAGTTTGCGCCCAGTGGGTAGTAACTGTAATGAATTACATTTCGAAAGTAATCTACCCATCCGTGCTGACCAGGATGCTATTTTTGAGACTTTATTCAAAAAGGTTACTGTTGAGGGAAGTGGTGTCAAACCATAATCTGAGTAGTTGTGGGATATATTTTTTTGTTGATGGCTGAACCTACATGTTGAGGGGTTAGGGGTTGTGAGACAGGCAACACAGACACTTACTGACCCATGAAACATTTTGTGACAGTGGAGGAACTAATTTTGCTAATTGCTCAAACCTATCTAATTGGTTCATAGAAATTTTGTTGGGAGGCATTTGGTGCTCAAAGAGAAATTCCTACAACACCCTAGTAGTTTTTTGTGTCAAAGCAAAGACAGTGATCTACTAAGAGTCCAGTCATTAACAATGTTTTCTTTTAAAGACTCATTTTTAACAAGTTGAACAAATAGAAAAACGAACAGAAAAGCAAGGCAAAAATACAGATCTTCTTCAAAATATGGTGTTTAGAGAGTACAATTTAAGACTAAGATCGGCCATTCTTCACAGTGGCTTCACACTCCCGGGACTTTAGCTCCAAGTGTGTAAAAGGAAACAGAGACCAAAGACCTGAATGAATAGAGTAGATCCTCTTGATTACAAAAGCAGAAAGAAACCTCTCTAAAAATACCTCATGTGAGAATGGGCTGCCAGATCATGACATGTCACAAAGAGTACAGAACTCACAGATAAAGACCATGGCTGCGTCTGAAATTGCACCCTATTCCCTATAGAGTGCACTACTTTTGAGCATAGCCCATTAAAAGTAGTGCACAATATAGGAACAGGATGGTATTTAATGCATTCCACATCAATAAGATGGCTGGAACCCAGCAGTCTCCCTCAAAGGTTCCAAATTACAATCGTCGGCTAGCTCTTAATGAGGGTTCATGTCGGTGCAGACTGGGCTGACCCAGACAGTACTGAAACTTATGTAACTGTCAGGGACCAAATATACTGGACCAGCGGTGAAAATACAAAAAAGTCACTCAGGGAACTCACCAATGTAAAATCCTTGAATTCACTTAAAAAACCATCCAGAGCCTGGTTCAACCCATTCCCACCCCTGGGTGGGACCAATAAAAACAAATAAAAAATATAAATGGACGTGACGAGTGCTATTCACTGCACTCTTACTATATTTTTGGGAAAATAGTAAAATGCGCTTTATTTTGAAAAATAGGCCATTTATGGCGCATTTCGGCATATTTGAAATTGTAAAATTATGGCATGATGTGTCATTTTATTTCCATGACAATTTCGTACTTCCCACTAGGGGCAATGCAGGTGCTATATTACCATCTAGTAGGCTTGCGATGAGCTATGGGGTTAAAGGATGGCCTTAAACTGCAAGCTGCGACTCTTAATTGAACCCGCGGTCTTCAAACGGCCAGCGTTTGACGGTATGGCGTTTTCTTTAGAGATTGTGTTGCAGAACAGACCAATTTGATGTCCAAAGGGTTTCCTTCTGGTGTTTCCCCTTACCATTTTGTTTACAAAACATCCTCCTAGCTATAGGGGTTTGTTGTGGCTGTTCAGGACAGGAAGGTATTAACAATCCTAATGCTTTTTAAATGGTGTTTTGCTTATCGGACATCCACGAGGTAAATGCAATTAGGGAGCTATAGTGCTATTTATTTTAGGATTTCCTCTGATTTTGTGAGGTTGCTCAAACTAAATGATATACAGTATTCATATTGTATGTACAGTATATTATTATTCTTTCTATGTCCTCATGGACCCACTGTAAATGTAATCAGAAGTTAACTGTATTAGTAAAGATAAATCTGCATTCATCATAAATAGCTTTGTAAAATATAATCATGTCTCTTTGATACTGTTTATATACAGCCATAAACATTCACTAATCCTTATCTTTAAACTTTTTCCCGACTTAATTTTACAAAAAAGACCAACCATTTTTGGACTTAACACATAACATAAGGGAATATTCCTTTCATCCAGATTGATTTCCTTAAAAAGTCATTCTGATTTATACCTACAGGCGTGTGTGGCTCCTCCAGACTGGAAGTCTTACAACAGACACATCTGGGGGTTTATATTGGGGCCCCAGACCCGCTCAATTGTCATGTGTGGCCCTTGGCTCTTTGTCTCTTAATCACTACAGTGGGGAGTGGGGATCCCATGTGTCTGAAAGGCTTGGTCGGGGGTCCTCGATGCCATGACGACTGCTCCAACAATATAGARTTCTCCCTCTCAGCTTGGCGAAACCCTATCATGTTTAAGCATATACTCACCGATGAGATCACCCAAGTAGACCTGGGTTCAAATGGTATTTGTTTTAATTCAAATATGTTAATGTTTTGATGAAGTCTGCCTGGAGTGCCAGGTGGGCGGGTTTTGACTTTTTGGACTATTCTATTAGTTTGATTGCGCCAGGCAAGCTCATCCAAGCCCAGACAAAGTTTTGTAATTAAAACACATAATATTTGAACCCAGGTCTGACTTGGCACCTAAGAGGCCTCCATAGCTAACCATCCACAGTGGGAGAGAGTGTAGAAGCACAGGCTGACTTGATCACGTCAATGGCTCTTGTGGAGACATTTGTGATGGATTGTAAAGGAGGTAAATTGAGGATGTGAAGTTGCCCGAAAAATCCTGCAGAATAATGTTTAGAGCTGTGAAAGTTCTGTTTCAAAATGTAGATAAATTGGCGCTGTAAAAGCTGAATGTGATAGGTCATACTAACGATACACTGTGTTTCAACCCCTCACAACACTGGTGGCAGCTTAGTCACAACAAATATACATTACTTAATCAAAGAGGCAGTCAAGTTAGTTTCCAAAATATCTGATATGCTGTTTAATACAAGGCAATGTTTCAATGATGCCCAACATTCTTTTGGTGTTCATCTCACAATATAACTTTACATTTATCATACCTTTATGATCCTGGTATCACTCTTACAAAAGCAACTACACTATTTAAAATAATAAAAGGCTAATGATAAAGGTTTGGACTTGCTATAATTAACTGTTTGTTCTATCTTGCCTTTGCGTAATGTCTTACTATGAAATAAGTGCAAAATAGGTCTTGTCTTATTGGTCTGCCTATCTCCATATTAATCTATCTCAGCGGAGGCTGCTGAGGGGAGGACGGCTCATAATTATGGCTTGAATGGAGTCAGTGGAATGGTATCAAACACATCAAGGTTTCCATGTGGTTGATGCCATTCTATTCCATTGACTCCATTCCAGCCATTATCACGAGCCGTCCTCCCCTCAGCAGCCTCCACTGATCTATCTGCTGTATTGGCCCATCCGTTCGTCTGTCTGCAAAAACATACAATTTCACATTTACTTGCGATTAACCAGGCTACATACACTCCATGCTTCCCTGGTAAGTTTCAGTTCTATGTTTCGGTTCTAACTGGAGTTATGGTCCATCTCAAAAACGTGTTTTTTGGCATTTCATATTATTACGTTGAAATTTTGCATCCCCATGTTGTCACTTGGTTTTTCCGTATGGGGTGATTGTTTGTCTGCCTACCATGAAATAGAGAGCGCCATGGTCCAACCTAATTCTCCTTAATTTAACAGAGCACCACTTAGGGTTTTTTATAGTGATCATTCTGACTGGAGTGAGGCAGAGGTGGTGTCTTGGCATTTGACAATGTTAGAAGCAGAGAGAAATTTGAAGAGTTTATTTCCAAAACGCTATATATGCATTTTCATAAATGTTGGTAAATAAGCTTTTATTGTTTAAGTAACTTCTGAATGAGATGGAGCCTGTAATCGAACACACAAATGCTGATGCTCCAGATACTCAACTAGTCTAAAGAAGGCCAGTTTTATTGCTTCTTTAATCAGAACAACAGTTTTCAGCTGTGCTAACATAATTGCAAAATGGTTTTCTAATGATCAATTAGCCTTTTAAAATTATAAACTTGGATTAGCTAACACAAAGTGCCATTGGAACACAGGAGTGATGGTTGCTGATAATGGGCCTCTGTACGCCTATGTAGATATTCCATAAAACATCAGCCGTTTCCAGCTACAATAGTCATTTACAACATTAACAATGTCTACACTGTATTTCTGATCAATTTGATGTTGTTTTATTGGACAAAAAATTTGCTTTTCTGTCAAAAACAAGGACATGTTTAAGTGACCCCAACCTTTTGAACGGTAGTGTATGTATATATATATATATATACAGTTGAAGTCAGAAGTTTACATACACCTTAGCCAAATACATTTAAACTCAGTTTTTCACAATTCCTGACATTTAATCCTAGTAAAAAATCCCTGTCTTAGGTCAGTTAGGATCACCAATTTATTTTAAGATTGTTAAATGTCAGAATAATAGTAGAGAGAATGATTTAATTCAGCTGTTATTTCTTCCATCACATTCCCAGTGGGTCAGAAGTTTACATACACTCAATTAGTATTTCGTAGCATTGCCTTTAAATTGTTTAACTTGGGTCAAACGTTTCAGGTAGCCTTCCACAAGCTTCCCACAATAAGTTGGGTGAATTTTGGCCCATTCCTCCTGACAGAGCTGGTGTAACTGGGTCAGGTTTGTAGGCCTCCTTGCTCGCACATGTTTTTTCAGTTCTGCCCACAAATGTTCTATAGGATTGAGGTCAGGGCTTTGTGATGGCCACTCCAAAACCTTGACTTTGTTGTCCTTAAGCCATTTTGCCACAACTTTGGAAGTATGCTTGGGGTCATTGTCCATTTGGAAGACCCATTTGCGACCAAGCTTTAACTTCCTGACTGATGTCTTGAGATGTTGCTTCAATATGTCCATTTAATCTTCCTACCTCCTGATGCCATCTATTTTGTGAAGTGCACCAGTCCCTCCTGCAGCAAAGCACCCCCACAACATGATGTTGCCACTATCGTGCTTCACGGTTGGGATGGTGTTCTTCGGGCTTGCAAGCATCCCCCTTTTTCCTCCAAACATAACGATGGTCATTATGACCAAACAGTTCTATTTTTGTTTCATCAGACCAGAGGACATTTCTCCAAAAAGTATGATTTTTTCCTATGTACAGTTGCAAACCATATTCTGGCTTTTTTATGGCGGTTTTGGAGCAGTGGCTTCTTCCTTGATGAGCGGCCTTTCAGGTTATGTCGATTTAGGACTCGTTTTACTGTGGATATAGATACTTTTGTACCTGTTTCCTCCAGCATCTTCACATGGTCCTTTGCTGTTGTTCTGGGATTGATTTGCACTTTTCGCACCAAAGTACGTTCATCTCTAGGAGACAGAACGCGTCTCCTTCCTGAGTGGTATGACAGCTGCGTGGTCCCATGGTGTTTATACTTGCGTACTATTGTTTGTACAGATGAACGTGGTACCTTCAGGCGTTTGGAAATTGTTCCCAAGGATGAACCCGACTTGTGGAGMTCTACAATTTTCTTTCTGAGGTCTTGGCTGATTTATTTGGATTTTCCCATGATGTCCCAACGAGGCACTGAGTTTGAAGGTAGGCCTTGAAATACATCCACAGGTACACCTCCAATTGACTCAAATTATGTCAATTAGCCTATCAGAAGCTTCTAAAGCCATGACAAAATTCTGGAATTTTACAAGCTGTTTAAAGGCACAGTCAACTTAGTGTATGTAAACTTCTGACCCACTGGAGTTGTGATACAGTTAATTATAAGTGAAATAATCTGTCTGTAAACAATTGCTTGTGTCATGCACAAAGTAGATGTCCTAACTGACTTGCAAAAACTATAGTTTGTTAATAAGAAATTTGTGGAGTGGTTGAAAAACACATTTTAATGACTCCAACCTAAGTGTATGTAAACTTCCGACTTCAACTGTGTGTATATATATATATATATATATATATATATATATATATAATTTATTTATTTCTTCTGAAGTTAGAATAGATAGGATTGCCAAAAGCACATTATATGGAGGAAATGTCTCCTCACAACACTTTGGGTTAATTACTTGTCTATCAAATAGATCCTGTCAGACTATTTCTGGAAAGAATCTAAATCAAAAGGTATGCAATCAAGAGTAAACAACATGTGTTTGTGTGAGAATGTACTGTATAGTAACATGCTGTATGTCTCCATGGGCATGTCATGTGTAACGTGGATGGCTAATTCCCTCTGTCATATGCGTGTACTAAATGTGTTGACAGAATGACAAGGGAAACAACATGGCCACACCAGAGACAGAGGTCACTTAACAGCCATAAAACTTGACTCCTCATTGTCTAACTGCTAATAATACATTCCCAAACGTCATACAGTATATGTCTTACACATCCTCTTTCGTCACCGCACACGTTAATGCTTCAATCAAAGAGGAATACACTGATCCCAGTAGCCCCAACCTTGGCCTCCTCTTGTACATGCTCCTCTGACACTGGCTTTGATTTCCTAGAGTAGATAGTGAGACAGGAAAGACAACAATAGTTGAGCACAGAGGTTCTCTTTTTTCCTTTGCTTCTGATTACACAAAGAAACTCTGGATTTCTGCTCGGAAGCACACCCAGGGCCAAGGGGCTGCCAATTAAATCCCATAGAGTTCCCAGGGTGAAAATAACTTTTCACACCGTGCACATCTTTCTGACAACAGTGGTCTTTGTATGGGACTCCCTATTTAATTTTTCCCTGTTCCATCCCATTCTACAACCAATCCCATTGGGCCGAGATGTCAGTTCAATGTCTAGATTTGATTTACATTTGGTTGACTTGTCAACTAACATGAATTCAACGTGAAATCAACAAAAAATGTCACCATGTCATTGGATTTAGGTTCAAAGTTGGGGGGAAAAGACTAAATGCCCTTATGTTTATGACTTTTTGCAAATCCAATCAGTTTTTCACATTGATTCAATGTCATCGCATCGATTTTTTGCATTGAAATGTTGTGGAAACAACATTGGTTCAACCAGTTTTTGCCCAGTGGGATTCTACGGGTTCTCTCAGAAGGAAGGAGCTTCCACACTGTGTTTCGATAACTTCTAGAACATATTTTCCTGAACATTTATTCAATAGTGTATATGGCATTCTCACTCCTCATGTGTTGTCAAAAACCACGTTTATCCCACAATGTATCTCTTCAACTCCCTGCTCTACAACAGTATAGGCTATCGGTGAAGGAAATATGATCCACACGTGTTTCTACATGTGTTAAGATATCTTCTGGACAATATTTGTCCTGAACGTCCATCCTGTGATATCTTTTCAACATATGGTTTTCACACTCTTTCATGTGTTGTCAAAAACAACATGTTTATGAAAAAAAAGCTATGTGGGAAAAACGTTCACAGAAACAGAAATGCATGCATGAAACATTGTAAGGCATTTGTGACATTATAAGAAGCATAGCATCAGATACAGTGGAACTCGAACAGTTGGATTTTAAGATTGAATGGATTCTTAGAGAGTCAAGAGAATTCTCTTTGACGGTGCCACACAAGCTGGCGCAATAGTCTAACCACACAAAACTACACAATGTTAGGATTCTTATCTGCAACAAAAAGGAATATGGATTGACACACTTTAAAATGATTGTCAGACAAGCAAAGAGACATTTGGGATTCCTTAGTAGGTACAGACTCACAAGGGATTTGGTTTAAGATGAGGGTTGTGGTTTCTCCTTTGGTCACACTGATCTTGTCTCGACTCGTTAACTTTTGCAGCCCAGCAACGATCTGCAGAAATGGTTTGTTGAAAGACATTGACACCTTGGAAACTTACAAAATAAAATGTTCCAAAATGATTTAAMCACTAGCTACGAAATGTAGGTTTTCCTTAATTTGTCAATTTATAGAGATGTCCAGAAGCGGACAGCTCACATTTCCAAGCACTAATCATACATTTTTTTGTGTTAATATTAAATTATTTTTGTGATTCGTTTCAGGGAAATAGTTGTAACATTGAAAATCATCTCAAGGAATTGGCATCCTCTCCTTTTCCTAAAACCAACACCATCCGCCCTGCAGTCATATAATATTATGAGACTTGGCAGATCGTGTCCTTCCATACACCCACAGAGAACGGAGGCCGCCAGCCATATGAGAGCCCAATGGCTTCCCTTCCCATGCCCATGAGGAACAGCCTCCTGAGAAACCATGGCTGGATGTGAGGAGGTATTCGGTGGTGATCAAACACTTTGATGTGGCCACCCTGTCCAGGAGCTGCTGAAACAATGTGGAGAGAGAAACACTAGATGAGTGTTGGGAAGGCCGACAATGGAACATGTCTACCACCTATGGCTTGTGATCACTGGGAAAGCTATGTACGAACTGAAAACAGTGTGAAAGGCAATTTGGAACGCTTGCATCAAATGTCACACAGTCTCACATGCTCCACACTATCTCATAGAAATGGCCATGAATACTTTGGTGTTCTAAATCAATTTACTCATGCACTTCACAGTTGACGGTTACTCTCAAAGATCTGAGCTACTGATAAAATGGATGACATTTTAATGATGGTGTTTATGTAACCAAGACAACAATCAACAGCTTTCAGCATCCGGTCAGCTTCCACCACCCTTAATTGACTAATCAATGAGGCTTCATCTAGACGCTTGCTCCAGCTTCACTCATTTAGTAGCCGCTGGTCGCACCAACACACAGGTAACTGACAAAATAATGGAATCACTTGAGTAAATGAGGAATACAAAGTATATTGAAAGCAGGTGCTTCCACACAGATATGGTTTCTGAGTTAATTGAGAAATTATCATCCTGTCGTGCTTAGGGTCATCCATTATTTTGGCTAGCATGGCTATGCCCTCATCCACAAGGCATGAGTGGTCACTGAATGAGCATGAAAACTATGTAAACCAGATGCCATGACCGTCTCAGTCACCAGATCTCAACCCAATTTAACACTTATGGGAGATTCTGAAGCGGCGCCTGAGACAGKGTTTTCCACCACCATCAACAAGACACAAAATTATGGAATTTATCYTTGAAGAATGGGGTTGCATCCCTCCAATGGGGTTCCAGACACTTGTAGAATCTATGCCAAGGTGCATTGAAGCTGCCCAAGCGTAAAAATAGTATATTTTAATATATTACAGGTATACTAAAGTATACTTAAATATATAATCAAATAATATACTTCAAATACGAGATGTACTTTTCTAGTATTTTTGAAGTATGCTATAAACATGATATCATCACACTTCAGTACACTTATTAAAAGTGTACTTTAAATTCATAGATTTTTTCAGTCTTTTAGTATACTAAAAATATAATATAGTCAACCTTCTATACACTTGTTAAAAGTGTGCTTTAAATTAATTGTTTTTTTGTCTTTTAGTATACCATAAATATACTATCATCGACCTTCAATACACTTATTAAAAGTGTATAACTTTAAAAGTCATTGTTTTTCAGTCTTTAAGTATGCTATATGTATACTAAGAATATACAAAAAAAGTGGCCCAATTTAGATCATTTTAATTGTATTTAATATACTTAAATGCTAATAAAATACAAATAAATGTACATTAAATGCYTTAAATGTATTTAAAATTGTTCCAATTTAGATAATTTTAAATATATTTTAGTATATTTATCACAGACCTATTTAAACATATTAAAATATATTAATGAAGCATGATTTAAGTATATTTAAATATATTTATTTGTGCTCATGTTGGCCCAACGCCCTATTAAGACACTTTATTTTGGCAGTGACCTGTAGTTTACATTACTGAAGCCAATACCACCTCATTAATCTGAAGTACAAAGCAAAGAACACAGAGTGCACATCCTGAGAAGGACCGTGTTGGAAAGGTTACTGAGTAATCAGCAGGGGGTGGATTGGGGGAAATAGTTGTTCAGTAAAAGGCGATGTGATGTATTCGACTCTACCGCCGATGGTGGTGTCGGCTGAGAAAGTACAGGATCTTCTCACACGGATCATCACCATGGGTAAACAGAGACTCTCATGTCTGTGTCTCTCCTCTGGTGATCACTGCCTTTCCTTATGTTAGGAAGGAAGCAATCTGGGAGCTGCTTCCTTTCATTGTGTGTATTTTTCCTTAAGTGAGAACAGGTCTACATCAGTCACTGGTACTGAGACATGGGAATATGCTCCAGTAAGGTAAGCTCAAGGTAAGGCTGTGTCAGTGCCCTGAGGGATATTATCTGTAGTATGAGCTCTGGACTTCTGGAGGTGTTCTTATGGATAAGTTAAGTAACAACTCATACGGATATTTTCATATGGAAACTGAGAGTAAAAAATAGGATTCAATTTCATAAATGAACCATTGCAATAAAAAGCCTACTTGTTGTACCTTAAAGAGCTGCATTACGTTGACGGACCTTAWAACAAATCCATAATGGCAGCGAAAGACAGCTTCAATGCATTTTGGTCTACAATTGCTAGAGTTAGTGCCAAGGTAATTCTCTTGGTGGCTTCGGCAAGCTTTTGTACCAGCCCTGTGTCCTTCTACATGAAATCCATTGAATAGTTGAGTTGTGCATGCGCATAGTAAAAGTCCTGCCCTTTCACTCGACTTGGCAATGGGTTGTGCTAATGCCACAAACTGACAACTTTGCAATAGAACAGAGCACAGCCTTTTAGAGAGTCTTAGCCTGTTTCAACCGTTTTATACATATACAATACACATTACATTGTCAAGCTGCATTAATACTATAAGCCTGTATATGTACGACATTATTATCCTATACATATCCTCCTTATCGTGATATCATCCACAGCTGTGTGGATAAATAGACCTTTATGAAACGGTTAACAATGAGGTATTGAGGTGGTCAGTAAGCTTGCAGCACAATGTCTCTGTATGGTGGCTGCTATGGCAGCTTCTTTATAGTGGCCCCCTCTAATGACACCCTGAGCCACTGTTCTGTTTGGCTGCCTGGCCCTGAATGGGGGCCTAGCTACCGTCTCACAAAACAGACCTGGAGCGCTGTCAAGCCAACACTCACTCCACAAACACTTCCTTGGAAAGCAGCACTACAACATTACAGCCTCCCTCCCTAATCAAATTAAATCAAATGTCATTTGTCACACGCTTTGTAAACAACAGGTGTAATGCTTACTTACGGCGGCCTTTCCCAACAATGCAGAGATATAACATATAGCATAACAATAGAAATAGTGACACGAGGAATAAATACACAGTGAATAACAAATAAAAAAATTATAACATGGCTATATACAGGGAGTACCAGTACTGAGTCGATGTACAGGGGTACGAAGTAATTGAGGTAGCTATGTACATATAGGTAGGGGTAAAGTGAATATGCAACAGGATAGATAATAGGCTGAGCATTAGTAGCATCGTATGTGGAGCAGTAGCAGCAGCGTATGTGGTGAGTGTGTGTTGGGTTGTCAGTGTATGTATGTGTGAGTGTGTGGGTAGAGTCCAGTGTGTGTGCATAGTCAGTAGTGATAGTTCAAAAAGGGTCAATGCAGGTAGTTAGGTCAGGGTAGCTATTTAGCAGGCTTGTTTAGCAGTCTTATGGCTTGGGAGTAAAAGCTGTTCAGGGTCCTGTTGGTTCCAGACTTTGTGCACTGATACCGCTTGCCGTGCGGTAGCAGAAAGAACAGCCTATGACTTGGGTGGCTTTGACAATTTATTGGGCCTTCCTCTGACTAGCCTTGTATAGAGGTCCTGGATTACAGGGAGCTTGGGCCCAGTGATGTCCTGGACCGTACTCACCACCCTCTGTAACGCCTTGCGGTCGGGTGCCTTGCAGTCAAGATGCTCTCAGCGGTGCAGCTGTAGAACCTTTTGAGGACCTGAGGGCCCAAACCAAACCTTTTTAGTGTCCTGAGGGGGAGGAGGCACTGTCGTGCCCTCTTCACAACTTTGTTGGCGTGTGTACCATGTTAATTCCTTAGTGATGTGGAGACCAAGGAACATGAAGCTCTCGACCTGCTTCACTACAGCTCCATCGATGTGAATGGGGGCGTGTTCGGCCCTCCATTTCCTACAGTCCACAATCAGCTCCTTTATTTTACTGACATTGAGGCAGCGGTTGTTGTCCTGGCACCACACTGCCAGGTCTCTGACCTCCTCTCTATAGGATGCCTCATCGTCGTCAGTGATCAGTCCTACCAGCACCGTGTCGTCAACAAACCTGAAGAAAGTGTAGAAGTCATGCACGGCCACACGGTCCCTCCGTCTGTCTGTTTGTCTGTCTGTGTTTGTCAATCAGTCCCTGGGCCTGGGAGTTTTTTAACCCACTGTGATGCAGAGTAAACTTCTCTCCTCTTACAAGCTCTTTGGCCAAGAAGACAAAGTACCCCATCAGGGATATCCACACAAAGAGCTCCATGTGGTCGAAGATAGTAGATATTCATATTTCAAACCACCCTCAACTGATTATTGTTGACACCTTTATCAATTGGGTCAGGGAGGTATCGTCTTGATTTAGTCTCAGCGAACATAGCACCTCTAACTCTGTTCAGAATTGTTATCATTGGCAGATACTATGGTAGAGCTAGCATTACGTACCTCACACCCCACATATTCCATTTAGAGATATCTTTAATGCATGATAGATATAATTTATACCCATATGGACAAATATTTTGACAGTTTTGCAGGAGGGGGGAATACTCTTCTGAGCCAAAAATCTGATATACTGTATCAAATTCCTGAATTAGTGTCTCCATTCAACCGTATATTATCTCAAGGTCTTAGGAATTTCCCTCCAGCGTAGCATAATCTATCTTATTGGTAATGCAATTTGGAGTTCAGAGCAACATCTGGAAATCAGGACCAGATGATCATAACATATTAATACATGTCCTGCTTAATGTAAAGAGGATCTATAGCCACGCAAGCTATGGGCGGCAGGTAGCCTACCAGTTAGAATGTTGGGCCAGTAACCAAAAGGTTGCTAGTTCAAATACCTGAGTCGACAAGGTGAAAAATCTGACGATGTGCCCTTGAGCAAAGTGCTTAACCCTTATTTGCTCCAGGGGCGCCGTACTGCTATGTCTGACCCCGTAAAACAACACATTTCACTGCACCTATATGGTGGTTGATAATAAAACACATCTATCTATGTATTCTGCTGCATTTTGGGATAGGATAGGAAAATCAATAAAACCTGGTTGCAGTCAATCATACATATTGTAATTATATTATCTTTAGATTTTTATCCAGTTGAAAATGTATCTGTCTTATTTCTGTAGTTTAATGAAAGTAAATGCTTTATTGGTAACACACAAATGCTTACCCGTTGAGCATTATGTTTGCAAACAGAAATTTGACCTACTTGAAAAGTAAGACTAGAGCATTACTGTAAATATGTTCAACATGTGCACCATAACATAAAGACAGAACGATTGATGGACTGACAAGCATTTTAGAAACCGTTTAAAAATACTAACTAACTCAAGTTGAACCTAAATTGAAATTTTGTATCTTCAACCTAGCCACAGATGTTCTTATACTATACCAGATAACATCCATCGTCTAGGTATCATGTCTCCAGCTGCCCCTACATACAGCTGTYAGATCTTAATTTGATCACTATGTTGCAGGAGAACATTCCTGAAATGCAGGACATTTGAAATTTGTAGAGTATTTGAGGTTTAAAAAGGTTTCTGTAGTTTTCTAATTTCCAGTGTAAAATTTCAGACTTGATTTTATGAAAACATTTCCCAAAAATGTATCAAACCCTACAAAAATGTCCATTAATTATAACCTCCATAATAATTAGCATTTCCCGTTGCTGCAGGATTATTTTCCTGCTGTAGCAAACTGGCTCAAATTGTGATTCTATGTCTGTAATCCCCTTTCAAAACGCAGACCCACTAAAAATATCTCTCAACGTATCACTAAGCCACAGAGCAGCAGAAAAATATCTCTCAACGTATCAATGAGTCACAGAGCAAAAAGAAAAACAGCATTGCAATTTCCACCACTGTGTGTGTTTGTGTGTGTGTGTGTGTGTGTGTGTGTGTGTGTGTGTGTGTGTGTGTGTGTGTGTGTGTGCTGTGTGTGTGTGTGTGTGTGTGTGTGTGTGTGTGTGTGTGTGTGTGTGTGTGTGTGTGTGTATGTGTGTGTGCGCGCGCGCAGTAAGAGGCCATTTCAAACATCCAGTTTGATCGGAGTCCACAGCCAAGATGCTTCCTTCCTCAGAGGTTCTGATTGTGGATAAGAGATGCTGTCTAAAATCTTGAAATAAACACATTTTCAGTTGAAATTGAGCACCCTAGTTTTTGTTTGTGAGTTATTTCATCCCCTGGCCTCAATTTCACAGCACGATGAAGCCATAGACAAACTTCAATCAATAGAAGAGTGGTGACTCCTTTATTTCTCAGAATGATTGTGGGTTAGTCAGCACCACATTCAGGGAGTTACAGTACAGTTATTTTATTATAACTTCAGAAATATAACATTATTGAATTGCACATTTCTGTGGTCCTGTTGAGTCAGCACATACGCTCTGCAACATCTAGTACTTCCCATATAACTTTTATGCCTCATCCAATTGTTCCGATAAGTGTCAACTGTGTGGGTGGCGAGGGTTTGAATCACTCACAGTATGTACCTGCACAATTGCTACTCTGTTCACAACATTTTCTCCAAACATATGTAATACCTACAGTATAGCTACCATTCCTTGGATGATCATCCATACACAGTACACATGACTCAAACAGGCAACACATTGGTCAGTGTGATAAAAAGGCCATACATTCACTGAGTTGGTCAGCCCAATTGAGGTAGTATGTACATGAATGTATAGTTAAAGTGACTATGCATATATGATAAACAGAGAGTAGCAGCAGCGTAAAAAGAGAGGTTGGGGGGGTTGGGGCGAGCACACAATGCTAATAGTCTGGGTAGCCATTTAATTACCTGTTCAGGAGTCTTATGGCTTGCGGGTAAAAACTGTTGAGAAGCCTTTTTGTCCTAGACTTGGCACTCCGGTACCGCTTGCCATGCGGTAGCAGAGAGAACAGTCTATAACTGGGGTGGCTGGGGTCTTTAACAATTTTTAGGGCCTTCCCCTGACACCGCCTGGTGTAGAGGTCCTGGATGGCAGGCAGCTTAGCCCCAGTGATGTACTGGGCCATACCCACTACCCTCTGTAGTGCCTTGRGGTCAGAGGCCGAGCAATTGCACGAACCAGGCAGTGATGCAACCAGTCAGGATGCTCTCGATGTTGCAGCTGTAGAACCTTTTGAAGATCTTAGGACCCATGCCAAATCTTTTTAGTTTCCTGTTTCCTGAGGGGGAATAGGCTTTGCCCTCTTCACGACCGCCTTGTTGTGTTTGGACCATTCTAGTTTGTTGTTGATGTGGACACCAAGGAACTGGAAGCTCTCAACCTGCTCCACTACAGCCCCGTCGATGAGAATGGGGGCGTGCTCGGTCCTCCTTTTCCTGTAGTCCACAATCATCTCCTTAGTCTTGGTTATGTTGAGGGAGAGGTTGTTATTCTGGCACCACCCGGCCAGGTCTCTGACCTCCTCCCTATAGGCTGTCTCGTCATTGTCGGGGATCAGGCCTACCAAATCAAATCAAATCAAATTTTATTTGTCACATACACATGGTTAGCAGATGTTAATGCGAGTGTAGCGAAATGCTTGTAGCTTCTAGTTCCGACAATGCAGTAATAACCAACGAGTAATCTAACCTAACAATCCACAACTACTACCTTATACACACAAAGTGTAAAGGGATAAAGAAGAATATGTACATAAAAATATATGAATGAGTGATGGTACAGAACGGCATAGGCAAGATGCAGTAGATGGTATAGAGTACAGTATATACATATGTGTCACGTTCATGACCTTGTTTCCTTTGTATAGCTGTGTTTAGGGTCAGGACGTGAGCTGGTGGGCAGTCTGTGTTTGTTCTATGTGTAAGTGTCAGGTTTAATTGACCTTGTATGGCTCTCAATCAGAGGCAGGTGTTTTACGTTTCCTCTGATTGAGAACCATATATAGGGAGGTTGTTTCACATTGTTTTTGTGGGTGGTTGTATCGCGTGTCTGTATTCGTTACCACACGGACTGTTTTGTTTGTCGTTCATGTATGTAGTCTGTTCCTGTTCGTGCGTTCTTCGTCTATTGTAAGTTCTCAAGTCTAGGTCTGTCTACATCGTTTATTTGTTTGTAGTCTGTTAAAGTGTTTGTGTTTCGTCTTACTTATTAAAACTCATTATGTCATCATACCTCGCTGCACATTGGTCTTCTGATCCCTCTCTCCTCTCCTCGTCTGAGGAAGGAGGACGAACGTTAGAATGTCGTGACAATATGAGATGAGTAATGGAGGGTATATAAACATAAAGTGGCATATTTAAAGTGGCTAGTGATACAATGTATTAAAAAGATGCAAGATGCAGTAGATGATATAGAGTACAGTATACATATACATATGAGATGAGTAATGTAGGGTGTGTAAACATTATATTAATGCATTGTTTAAAGTGGCTAGTGATACATTTTTACATCAATTCCATCAATTTCCATTATTAAAGTGGCTGGAGTTGAGTCAGTATGTTGGCAGCACCACACAATGTTAGTGGTGGCTGTTTAACAGTCTGATGGCCTTGAGATAGAAGCTGTTTTCAGTCTTCCTCGGTCCCTGCTTTGATGCACCTGTACTGACCTCGCCTTCTGGATGATAGCGGGTGAACAGGCAGGCTCGGGTGGTTGTTGTCCTTGATGATCTTTATGGCCTTCCTGTGACATCGGGTGGTGTAGGTGTCCTGGAGGGCAGGTAGTTTGCCCCCGGTGATGCGTTGTGCAGATCTCACTACCCCCTGGAGAGCCTTACGGTTGTGGGCGGAGCAGTTGCCGTACCAGGCGGTGATACAGCCCGACAGGATGCTCTCGATTGTGCATCTGTAGAAGTTTGTGAGTGCTTTTGGTGACAAGCCGAATTCTGCTGCGCCTACTTCACAACGCTGTCTGTGTGGATGGACCAATTCAGTTTGTCCGTGATGTGTACGCCGAGAAACTAAAACTTACTACCCTCTCCACTACTGTCCCGTCGATGTGGATAGGGGTGGGCTCCCTCTGCTGTCTGTCCACAATCATCTCCTTTGTTTTTGTTGACGTTGAGTGTGTAGGTTGTTTTCCTGACACCACACTCCGAGGGCCCTCACCTCCTCCCTGTAGGCCGTCTCGTCGTTGTTGGTAATCAAGCCTACCACTGTAGTGTCGTCCGCAAAACTTGATTGATGAGTTGGAGGCGTGCATGGCCACGCAGTCATGGGTGAACAGGGAGTACAGGAGAGGGCTCAGAACGCACCCTTGTGGGGCCCCAGTGTTGAGGATCAGGCGGGAGATGTTGTTACCTACCCTCACTACCTGGGGCGGCCCGTCAGGAAGTCCAGTACCCAGTTGCACAGCGGTCGAGGACCCAGGTCTCGAGCTTGATTACGGATTTGGAGGGTACTATGGTGTTAAATGCTGAGCTGTAGTCGATGAACAGCATTCTCACATAGGTATTCCTCTTGTCCAGATGGGTTAGGGCAGTGTGAGTGTGGTTGCGATTGCGTCGTCTGTGGACCTATTGGGCGGTAAGCAAATTGGAGTGGGTCTAGGGTGTCAGGTAGGGTGGAGGTGATATGGTCCTTGACTAGTCTCTCAAAGCACTTCATGATGACGGAAGTGAGTGCTACGGGGCGGTAGTTGTTTAGCTCAGTTACCTTAGCTTTCTTAGGAACAAGAACAATGGTGGCCCTCTTGAAGCATTGGGAACAGCAGACTGGGATAAGGATTGATTGAATGTGTCCGTAAACACACCAGCCAGCTGGTCTGCGCATGCCTCTGAGGACGCGGCTGGGAATGCCGTCTGGGCCTGCAGCCTTGCGAGAGTTAACACGTTTAAATGTTTTACTCACCTCGGCTGCAGTGAAGGAGAGCCCGCAGGTTTTGGTAGCGGGCCGTGTCAGTGGCATTGTATTGTCCTCAAAGCGAGCAAAAAAGTGATTTAGTCTGTTCTGGAGCAAGACATCCTGGTCCGCGACGGGCTGGTTTTCTTTTTTGTAATCCGTGATGACTGTAGATCCTGCCACATACCTCTTGTGTCTGAGCCGTTGAATTGCGACTCTACTTTGTCTCTATACTGACACTTAGCTTGTTTGATTGCCTTCGGAGGGAATAGCTACACTGTTTGTATTCGGTCATGTTTCCGGTCACCTTGCCCTGGTTAAAAGCAGTGGTTCGCGCTTTCAGTTTTGCGCGAAGCTGCCATCAATCCACGGTTTCTGGTTTGGGAATGTTTCATTCGTTGCTGTAGGTATAACGTCGCCGATGCACTTTCTAATGAACCGCTCATCGAATCAGCGTATTCGTCAATGTTGTTGTTGGACGCAATGCGGAACATATCCCAATCCACGTGATCGAAGCAGTCTTGAAGCGTGGAATCAGATTGGTCGGACCAGCGTTGAACAGACCTGAGCGCGGGAGCTTCTTGTTTTAGTGTCTGTCTGTAGGCTGGAAGCAACAAAATGGAGAGTCGTGTCAGCTTTTCCGAAAGGAGGGTGGGGTAGGGCCTTATATGCGTCGCGGAAGTTAGAATAACAATGATCCAGGGTTTTACAGCCCTGGTAGCACAATCGATATGCTGATAGAATTTAGGGAGTCTTGTTTTCAGATTAGCCTTGTTAAAATCCCAGCTACAATGAATGCAGCCTCAGGATATGTGGTTTCCAGTTTACATAGGTCAAATGAAGTTCGTTCAGGCCATCGATGTGTCTGCTTGGGGGAATATATACAGCTGTGATTATAATCGAAGAGAATTCCCTTGGTAGATAATGCGGTCGACATTTGATTGTGAGGAATTCTAAGTCAGGTGAACAGAAGGACTTGAATTCCTGTCTCGTTAATCATAAGGCGTACCCCCCGCCCCTCTTCTTACCAGAAAGATGTTTGTTTCTGTCGGCGTGATGCGTGAAGAAACCAGCTGGCTGCACCGACTCCGTTAGCGTCTCTCGAGTGAGCCATGTTTCCGTGAAGCAAAGAACGTTACAGTCTCTGATGTCTCTCTGGAATGCTACCCTTGCTCGGATTTCATCAACCTTGTTGTCAAGAGAACTGGACATTGGCGAGTAGTATGCTAGGGAGTGGTGGCGCGATGTGCCCGTCTCCGGAGCCTGACCAGAAGATCGCTTCGTTTTCCCCTTTTATGGCGTCGCGTTTAGGGTCGCCGGCTGGGATCCGATCCATTGTCCTGGGTAGAAGGCAAAACACAGGATCCGCTTCGGGAGAGTCATATTCCTGGTCGTAATGATGGTGAGTTGATGTTGCTCTTATATTCAGTAGTTCCTCCCGACTGTATGTAATGAAACCTAAGATTACCTGGGGTACCAATGTAAGAAATAACACCTAAAAAAACTAAATACTGCATAGTTTCCTAGGAACGCGAAGCGAGGCGGCCATCTCTGTCGGCGCCGGAAGTCTGTTCATTATATACCACTGTTGTGTCGTCTGCAAACTTAATGATGGTGTTGGAGTCGTGKCTGGTCATGCAGTCGTGGGTGAACAGGAAGTACAAGAGGGGACTGAGCACGCAACCCAGGGGAGCTCCAGTGTTGAGGATCAGCGTGGCAGATGTGTTGCTACCTACCCTTACCACCTGGAGGCGGCACGTCAGGAAGTCCAGGATCCAGTTGCAGAGGGAGGTGTTTAGCCCCAGGACCCTTAGCTTAGTGATGAGCTTTGAGGGTACTATGGTGTTGAGCGCTGAGCTGTAGTCAATGAATAGCATTCTCACATAGGTGTTCCTTTTGTCCAGGTGGGAAAGGGCAGTGTGGAGTGCAATAGAGATTGCATCATCTGTGGATCTGTTTGGGCGGTATGCAAATTGGAGTGGGTCTAGGGTTTCTGGGATAATGGTGTTGTGAGCCATTACCAACCTTTCAAAACACTTCATGGCTACGGACGTGAGTGCTACGGGTCTGTAGTCATTTAGGCAGGTTGCCTTTTTGTTCTTGGGCACAGGGACTATGGTGGTCTGCTTGAAACATGTTGGTATTACAGACTCAATCAGGGACATGTTGAAAATGTCAGTGAAGACACCTGCCAGTTGGTCAGCAGATGCCCGGAGCACACGTCCTGGTAATCTGTCTGGTCCTGCAGCCTTGTGTATGTTGACCTGTTTAAAGGTCTTACTCACGTCGGCTAAGGAGAGCGTGATCACACAGTCGTCCGGATCAACTGATGCTCTCATGCATGCCTCAGTGTTGCTTGCCTCGAAGCGAGCATAGAAGTGATTTAGCTCGTCTGGTAGGCTCGTGTCACTGGGCAGCTCGCGGTTGTGCTTCCCTTTGTAGTCTGTAATAGTTTGCAAGCCCTGCCACATAAGACGAGCGTCGGAGCCGGTGTAGTATGATTCAATCTTAGKCCTGTATTGACGCTTTGCCTGTTTGATGGTTCGTCGCAGGGCATAGCAGGATTTCTTGTAAGCTTCCGCACCTTGAATGCGTCAGCTCTACCCTTTAGCTCAGTGCGAATGTTGCCTGTAATCCATGGCTTCTGGTTGGAGTATGTACCTACAGTCACTGTGGGGACAACTTCCTTGGTGCTTCTTGCTTTAATTTTTGCTTGTAAGCAGGAATCAGGAGGATAGAGTTATGGTCAGATTTAACAAATGGAGGGCGAGGGAGAGCTTTGTACGGGTCTCTGTGTGGAGTACAGGTGATCTAGAATTTTTTTCCCTCTGGTTGCACATTTAACATCTTGATGGAAATTTGGTAGAACTGTTTTAAGTTTCCCTGCATTAAAGTCTCCAGCCACTAGGAGCGCCGCCTCTGGGTGAGTGGTTTCCTGTTTGCTTATTTCCTTATACAGCTGACTGAGTGCGGTCTTAGTGCCAGCGTCTGTCTGTGGTGGTAAATAAACAGCCACAGAAAGTATAGCTGAAAACTCTCTAGGCAAGTAGTGTGGCCTATCACAACATACTTTATTTAAGGCGAGCAAAATTTAGATACTTCCTTAGAATTTGTGCATCAGCTGTTGTTTACAAATATGAACAGACTGCCCCCTCTCGTCTTACCGGAGTGTGCTGTTCTATCTTGTTCTATATCCTGCTAGCTGAATATCCATGTCGTCATTCAGCCACGATTCCGTGAAACATAGCATATTACAGTTTTTGACGTCCCGTTGGCAGGATATTCGTGATCGTACCTCGTCTAGTTTATTGTCCAATGATTGCACGTTGGCGAGTAATATTGACGGTAACGGCAGCTTTCCCACTCGCCTTCTCCGGGTCCTGACCAGGCATCCGGCTCTTTGTCCTCTGTACCTGCGTTGCTTCCTCTTGCAAATAACGGGGATGTTGGCCCTGTCGGGTGTTTGGAGAATGTTCTGTGCGTCTTGCTTGTTGAAGAAAAAATCTTTGTCTAATCCGAGGTGAGTGTTCGCTGTCCTTATATCCAGAAGCTCTTTTTTGCCGTAAGATACGGTTGCAGAAACATTATGTACAAAATAAGTTACAAATAACACGAAAAAAACACATAGCACAATTGGTTGGGCTYTCATGTAAGTATCATTTAATTGCCATGTTGCATGTAAATACATGCATGCCCTCCAGGACACCTACAGCACCCGATGTCACAGGAATGTCAAAAAGATCATCAAGGACATCAACCAGCCGAGCCACGGCCTGTTCACAGCGCTATCATCCAGAAGGCGAGGTCAGTGCAGGTGCATCAAAGCTGGGACTGAGAGACGGAAAACAGCTTCTATCTCAAGGCCATCAGACTGTTGAATAGCCATCACTGGCCAGCTACCACCCGGTTACTCAACCCTG
>NC_036871.1:29505944-29523778 GCF_002910315.2 Salvelinus sp. IW2-2015 | reverse complement strand
ACCCGCAACCTTAGAAGCTGCTGCTCTACAGTGGGGAGAACAAGTATTTGATACACTGCCGATTTTGCAGGTTTTCCTACTTACAAAGCATGTAGAGGTCTGTAATTTTTAATCATAGGTACACTTCAACTGTGAGAGACGGAATCTAAAACAAAAATCCAGAAAATCACATTGTATGATTTTTAAGTATTCATTTGCATTTTATTGCATGACATAAGTATTTGATACATCAGAAAAGCAGAACTTAATATTTGGTACAGAAACTTTGTTTGCATTACAGAGATCATACGTTTCCTGTAGTTCTTGACTAGGTTTGCACACACTGCAGCAGGGATTTTGGCCCACTCCTCCTACAGATCTTCTCCAGATCCTTCAGGTTTCGGGGCTGTCGCTGGGCAATACGGACGTTCAGCTCCCTCCAAAGATTTTCTATTGGGTTCAGGTCTGGAGACTGGCTAGGCCACTCCAGGACCTTGAGATGCTTCTTACGGAGCCACTCTTAGTTGCCATGGCTGTGTGCTTCGTGTCGTTGTCATGCTGGAAGACCCAGCCACGACCCATCTTCAATGCTCTTACTGAGGGAAGGAGGTTGTTGGCCAAGATCTCGCGATACATGGCCCCATCATCCTCCCCTCAATACGGTGCAGTCGTCCTGTCCCCTTTGCAGAAAAGCATCCCCAAAGAATGATGTTTCCACCTCCATGCTTCAGGTTGGGATGGTGTTCTTGGGGTTGTACTCATACTTCTTCTCTCCAAACACGGTGAGTGGAGTTAGACCAAAAAGCTCTATTTTTTGTCTCATCAGACCACATGATCTTCTCCCATTCTCCTCTGGATCATCCAGATGGTCATTGGCAAACTTCAGACAGGCCTGGACATGCACTGGCTTAAGCAGGGGGACCTTGCGTGCGCTCGCAGGATTTTAATCCATGACGGCGTAGTGTGTTACTAATGGTTTTCTTTGAGACTGTGGTCCCAGCTCTCTTCAGGTACATTGACCAGGTCCTGCCGTGTAGTTCTGGGCTTGACATCCCTCACCTTCCTCATGATCATTGATGCCCCACGAGGTGAAATCTTGCATGGAGCCCCAGACGCGAGGGTGATTGACCGTCATCTTGAACTTCTTCCATTTTCTAATAATTGCGCAACACGTTGTTTCCTTCTCACCAAGCTGCTTGCCCTATTGTCCTGTAGCCCATCCCAGCCTTGTGCAGGTCTACAATTTTATCCCTGATGTCCTTACACAGCTCTCTGGTCTTGGCCATTGTGGAGAGGTTGGAATCTGTTTGATTGAGTGTGTGGACAGGTGTCTTTTATACAGGTAACGAGTTCAAAAGGTGCAGTTAATACAGGTAATGAGTGAGAATCAGGAGGGCTTCTTAAAGAAAAACTAACAGGTCTGTGAGAGCCGGAATTCTTACTGGTTGGTAGGTGATCAAATACTTTATGTCATGCAATAAAATGCTAATTAATATTTTAAAATCATACAATGTGATTTTCTGGATTTTTTGTTTTAGATTCCGTCTCTCACAGTTGAAGTGTACCTATGATAAATTAATCAGAACTCCTACATGCTTTGTAAGTAGGAAAACTGCAAATCGGCAGTGTATCAAATACTTGTTCTCCCCCACTGTATTTATATAAGACACGGAATCACTGACCACTTTAATAATGGAACACTGGTCACTTTAATAATTCTTACATACGTTTTACCCATTTCATATGTATATACTGTATTCTAGTCAAGGCCATTCGGACGTGAGTGGACAACGGCATATGGCTAGTGCACGCGTAGTCGCGTCAGGCCTACGGTTACGCGTTCGCCTGCCCCCGCCCGCCCTCCCTCGCCTCTCATCATCATATGTTACATACCGCATGTGTGTCAGGTGGTTAGTTATTAAGAGTCATCATCATCATCATCAAATCATCATCACTATGTTACTACCCATTGTTGTATCAGGTGGTTTAGTTATTGAGAGTCATCAAATCATCATCATTCATCATCACTTATGCTACTACCTGTGTGGTCAGGCTAGTTAGTTATTAGAGTCATCATCATCATCATCACCACTATGCTCTTACGCATGTGTGTCAAGGTAGTTAGTTATTAGAGTCATCATCATCATCATCACTTCAATGCTACTACCACATGTGTGGTCAGGTGGTTTAGTTATTAGGTCATCATCATCATCATCATCATCACTATGTTATACCCATGTTGTGGTGGTCAGGTAGTTAGTTATTAGAGTCCATCATCATCATCAATTACTATGCTTACTACCATAGTGGTATCAGGTGGTTAGTTATTAGAGTCATCATCATCATCATAACTATGCTACTCCCCATAGTGTATCAGGTGTTAGTCTATAGAGGTCATTATCATCATCAGCTATTGTTACTACCCCATGTGTTAATCAGGTGGTTTAGTTATTAGAGTCATCATCATCATCATATCATCACTATGTTACTACCCATGTGTAATCAGGTGGTTAGTTTATTAGAGTCCATCAATCATCATCATCTCCACATATGTTACTACCCATGTGTATCAGGTGTTAGTTATTAGAAGTCATCATCATCATCCATCATCACTATCTACCTACCATGTGTATCCAGGTGGTTAGTTTATTAGAAGTCATCATCATCACTATGTTCTTACCCATTGTGTATCAGGTGGTTAGTTACTTAGAGTCATCATCATCATCATCATCCACTATGTTATACCCATGTGTATCAGGTGGTTAGGTTAATTAGAGTATCAATCATCATTCCATCATCACTAAATGCTACTACCATGTGTTATCAGGTATAGTTAGTTATTACGAGTCAATCATCATCATCATGCACTATGTAAATACCCATGTGTATCAGGTGGTTCAGTTATTAGAGTCATCATCATCAATCATGCATCACTATGTTTAACTACCCATGTGTTATAGGTGGTTAGTTATAGAGTCATCATCATCATCATCATCACTAATGTACTACCCATGTGTATCAGGTGGTTAGTTATTAGCAGTCATCATCATTCATCATCATCACTATGCTAACTAGCCCATGTGTATCAGGCTGGTTAGTTATTAAGGTCATCATCATCACTATGTTTACTTACCCAATGTGGTTCAGGTGGTTAGTATTAGAGTCATCATCAATATGCATCATTCACTATGTTACTACCCATGTGTATCAGGTGGTTAGTTTATTTAGAGTCTCATATCAAACCTCATCATCACTATGTTACTACGGCATGTGTTATCAGGTGGGTTAGTTAATTAGAGTCATCATCATCATCATCATCACTATGTTACTAACCCATGTTGTATCAGTGGTTAGTTTATTAGAGTCATCATCAATCATCATCATCACTATGTTACTACCCATGTGTATCAGGTGGTTAGTTATTAAGAGTCATCATCATCATCAATCAAATCACTATGTTAACTACCATGTGTATCAGGTGGTTAGTTATTAGAGTCTCATCATCATCATCATCATCACTATGCCTAACTACCCATAGTGGTATCAGGTAGTTAGTTTCTTAGAGCATCATCATCATCATGCATCATCACTATGCACTAACCGCATGTTGTATACAGGTAAGTAGTTATTAGAGTCATCATCATCATCACATCATCACTATTTACTAACCCATCGTGGTATCAGGTAGTTAGTTATTAGAGTCATCATCATCAATCATCACTATGCTACTACCCATGTGTATCAGGTTGGTTAGTTATTAGAGTCATCATCATGCCATAATCACTATGTTACTACCCATGTGTATCAGGTGTTAGTTATTCAGAGTCATCATCATCATCATCATCACTATGCTACTACCCATGTGTAATCAGGTAGTTAGTTTATTAGAGGTCATCATCATCAATCATCATCATCATCATCGACTATGTTACTACCCATGTGTATCAGGTGTGTTAGTTTATTAGAGTCATCATCATCATCATCATCACTATGTTACTACCCATCGTGTATCAGGTGGGTTAGTTATTAGAGTCATCATCATCATCATCATCACTATGCTAACTACCTATTGTGTATCAGGAGTAGTTATTAGAGTCATCATCAATCATCATTCATCATTCATCATCATCATCACTATGTTATCTACCCTCATGTGTATTCAGGTGTTTAGTTATTAAGTCATCATATCATCATCATCTATGTTACTACCTCATTGTGTATAGTGTAGTTATTAGATGTCATCATCTCTCATTCTATGCATCACTATCTACTACCCAATGTGTATCAGTGTATGGTTAGTTATTATAGTTCTTATCATCATCATCATCATCACTATTTATCACCATTGTGTTATCAGGTGGTTAGTTATTCAGAGTCATCATCATCTATCATCATCATCACTATGCCTACCCATGTTGTATTCAGGTTGGTTAGTTAGAGGTCATCAATCAATCAATCATCATCATTATGCACTCCCCATGTTGTATCACGGTGGTTAGTTATTAGATGTCCATATTATCATCATCATCCTATGTTACACCCTGTGGGCTGTATCAGGTATTGTTAGTTATTAGAAGTTCATCATTCATGCATCATCATCCCTATGCTTAAGACTACCCTATGTGTTAACAGGTGGTTTTAGTTTATTAGGTCATCATCATCAATCATTTCACTATGTTACACCCTCATGTGTTCAGGTGTTAAGTATTAAGAGTCATCATCCTCTATCATCATTTCAACTATGTTTACTACATCCAGTTTGTCATCATCAGGTGGTTTAGATTATTAGATCATCTCTCATCTTATCTATTTCTATTTCTATTCATTGTGTGATTATCTCATTTGTTCAGTGTTGTTTGGTTCTGTCCTGGTTACGCACTAGATGCTGTATCGATCGTACAGTTATGACAGTTATTGACTGCTCGTGTTTACTTTATTTATTGTGACGCCCATTGCCTAGCTCTAAACGCATTACAGGTGTGTCCTTGTCTAAGTCTCATTTATTTGTAAATCCCTTACTAAATCTCCATCTCTCCTCCTTCTCTTCCTTCTCTCTCCCCTATCCACCTCTCTACTCCTCTCTCTACTCTTTTCTCTTTATTTTTTTTTTTTACTTTACATTTAATTATTTATTTCTTCTCTTCCTCAATATCCTCTCTCACTCTATTTCCCTACTCCATTATCATTTCCTCCTCTCCTTATACTCCTCTTTATCTCCATTTTTCCTTCTTCTTCCCTTTATCTCCCCTATCTTCCTCTTCTCTCCTCTTCCTCCCCTCTCTCTCCTTCGTTCCTCGTCTGCTTATCTCCCTCTCCTTCTTCCTTCTTCCCATCTCTCTTCCTTCTTCCCTTCCCCCCTCCTCTTCCTCCTTCCTCTAATCTCCCCCCTATCGCGTCCCTCCGTCAGTTCTCCTCTCCCTCTCTCTTCTCTCTCTCCCTGCTGCTTCCCCCTCTCTCCCACATATCCCCTAATCCGTCCATCTCCTGTCAGAATTACTCCCCCCTTCTCTCGCTCCTCCGTGTCTCCCCTCCTCTCCCTATCTCCCCCTAATCGTCCTCTTCGCTGTCAAGCTCTCCACCCTATCGTCGCCTCTCCCTGTTCAGTTCTCCCTCTCTCCCCTCCTCTGCACTATTCTCCCTAAACCCCTGACACCGTCATGGCCAAATTAAGAGGTTGTTTGACCGGCGTGCTGTCCGTGTGAGTCTGTTGTGTGTGTGTGTTTCGTGACGTCATCGTGCGCAACACGCATTTGTCAGTTAGGTTTGAGGTTGCGGTCGGTCCATTTTCAGGGTCCCCTTCGAACATCGAGTCATTTAACACAGCTGAGAGGAGAACATGTCTACATGTCACCTGTCGTGTAGAGACAGAGAGAGAGAGAAGAGAGAGGAGAGAGAGAGAGAGAGCAGAGAGGAGAGAGATAGAGAGAGAGAGAGAGAGAGAGAGAGAGAAGAGAGAGAGAGAAGAGAGAGAGAGCAGAGAGAGAGAGAGAGAGAGCAGAAGAGAGAGCGAGAGAGAGAGAGAAGAGAGAGAGAGAGAGCGAGAGAGAGAGGAGAGAGAGAGGAGAGAGAGCGAGAGAGAGAGAGAGAGAGAGAGAGGAAGAGAGAGAGGAAGAGAGCGAGAGAGATAGAGAGAGAGGAGAGAGAAAGAAAGAGGGAGCGAGAGAGAGAGAGAGAGAGAGGAGAAGCGAGAGAGAGAGAGAGAGAGAGAGAGAAGAGAGAGAGAGAGAGAGAGAGAGAGAGCGAGAGCAGAGAGAGAGAGAGCAAATCACTGACGGACTCAGCATCCACATTACTTGAAACCTGAAACTTCTGTATGTGTAATGTTTACTGTTAATCCTTGTTTTGTTTTTATTCCATTCAGTTCTCTGCTATCACACATATCTACTGTTACAAACCTTCCAGCTTTGGCGGCAATTGTTAACACGTTTCCGCCATGCCAATAAAGCCTTGAATTGAATTGAATTGAATTGAGAGAGAGAGAGCGAGAGAGAGAGAGAGAGAGAGAGAGAGAGAGAGAGAGAGAAGAGAGAGAAGAGAGAAGAAGAGGAGAGAGGAGAGAGAGAGAGAGAAGAGAGAGAGAGAGAAAGATGAGAGAGAGAGAGAGAGAGAGGAGAGAGAGAGAGAGAGAGAGAGACGAGAGAGAGACAAATCATTGAGAACAACTAAAACGAATAATTACTTGACACATTGGAAATAATTTACAAAACAAACAGAGCAAACTAGAATGGCTTAATTTGTCCCAAACAGAGAGTAACAGTGGGCAGAATACCTGACCACTTGTGACTGCCCCCCAGAACTGAAGGAAAGCTTTGACTTCACTTACAGACTCAGTGGCATAGCGCTTGCTATTGAGAAGGCCGCCGTAGGCGACCTGGCTCTCAACAAGAGAGACAGGCCTATGTGCACACTGCCGCACAAAAGGACGGTGGAAACTGAGCTGCACTTCCTGACCATTCTGCCAAATCTATGACGCATATTAGAGACACATATTTCCTTCAGATTACACAGACCAGTGGCTTCCCAAACTGTTTATAGTCCCGTACCGCCTTCAGAACATCTAACTCGCAGCTGTACCGCCCCTCTAGCCTCAGGGTCAGCTGTACCCCCTCATAGCCCAGGTCAGCTGTACCCCCTCTAGCACCAGGGTCAGCTGTACCCCCCTCTAGCCCCAGGGGGGGTCAGCTGTACCACCTCTAGCACCAGGGTCAGTGCACTCTGCAAATGAATATTTTTGCCATCATTGGTAAGCCTGCCACACACACATTTATTAATACATTTATTAACATAAGAATGAGTGTGAGTTTTTTGTCCACAACCAGAGATGAGAGAGATAGAAGAAGAATATATAATTAGGACCAGGAAACCAATATTATATAATATCATAATAAATAATTTTGGCTATATATATATATACTACATATAAACCTGATTTGTTCTGGATGCGTCGCACCTCTCTCACAACAGGTTATGAGAAGAGGTGACTTTGCAAAGATGCACATAACTTCTGCAGTGTTGGGTTGGTATAGGAGAGAGTCCTCCGTCTTAAATCATTTTTCCACACACAGTCTGCTGCCTGTAATATAGTTTTCATGCTAGTGAGGGCCGAGAATACCACTCTCACATAGGTACGTGGTTGCGAAAGGCAAATCAGTGTCTTTAACAGCGTGTTTCCAAGGGCAGGATACTCTGAGCCCAATCCCAGAAATCTCGGCTTCTGATTAATCAAATTTTCACACAGACACGCTTGTTGCAATTTCGATGAGGCTTCTCTTGTCAAGATAATCGGTAAGTGGCTGGAGGCAGGGCATGAGAGGGATAAGAAATAGAACAGTTGTTTGTGTCGTCCGTTTCGGGAAAGTACCTGCGTAATTGCGGCCCGGTGCATCTCGCTATTTTCACATACATCATACGCCACATTGTTGTAAGCTTGAGTTCATTTGCACACAAAAAATCATTCAATGATGGAAATGACCTGTGTGTTGTCCTTGGTAAATGCAGACGGAGGAAGAGCTTCAACTTCTTAATCATAGCCTCAATTTTTGTCGCCGCACATTGAATATAGTTGCAGAGAGTCCCTGTAATTGTCCTTCTGACCTCCGTTCCTTTTTTATGTCTCTATTTTAGTTTGGTCAAGGGCGTGAGTTGGGGTGGGTATTCTGATGTTTTGTTTCTGGTGTGTTTATATTCTCCTGGTTGTAGGTCTAAGGTTTTCTGTTTTCTATGTGTTTGGCCTGGTAATGGTTCCTAATTCAGAGGCAAGCTGTCCTATCGTTGTCTCTGATTGGGAGCCTACTTAGGTCAGCCTGTTTCCGCCCACTATGATTTGTGGGTAGTTGTTTTTCTGTCTTTGTATTAGTTAACCAGACGGAAAACTGTTTTCGGGTTGTTCTTTGTTTTGTTTTATTTTGTCATTTTTTAGTGTTCAGTGCATTTTAATAAATGACGAACACTTACACGGCTGCACATTGGTCCGATCCTTTCCTCCTGCCTCTTCTCGAGCGAAGAGGCAGATCCGTTTAGCAGTAAATCCTGATTCAGATCATTCAGGAGAGAAAGAAACATCCAACCAGATAGGCCAGTCGTGATAGGCCATTCGTCGATTAGGCCAGTCATGATAGGCCAGTCGTGATAGGCCCAGTCGTGCTGAAAGAGCACTCCTCATCACGCAAGCGGTCAGACACGTGAACAACTTACGGTCAGTAAAGAAAACTTTAAGCTCGTCTCTCATTTTAAAAGAAAAAACGTGTCATACTTTATATACCCTTATTTAACCGAGCTTGTTGTAAAAGCGTTACCTATAGTGTGTTAACTGTGTCGATGCCTATATCAATTTGCATAGTGCAGATCAGGGAGGCAGGGTAGCTGCGTGGTTAGAGTGTTGGACCTAGTAACCAGCAGGTAGCCTCGTGGTTAGAGTGTTGGACTAGTATCCGAAAAGTTGCAAGATTGAATCCCCGAGCTGACAGATAAAAAAACCTGTAGTTCTGCCCTCGAACAAGGCAGTTAACCACTGTTTCCCCGTTCAGCCGCTTATTGAACAATAAGAATTTGTTCTTTACTTGACTTTCAGGTTTTAAATAAGGTTAAATAACTAATAATGAGCTGATGCACCCACAGCCAACAACACACACACACACACACAACACACACACACACACACACAACACAACACACAGCACACCACACACACCACACACAACACACACACCACACACACACACACACAAGCACACACACAGCACACACAGTTGATGTGAGGAAGAGCAAGTAACTTAAGAGACAGGGTCTTACTGAGCAAGTACTCATTAATTTCATGACCACGTCTACATCTCAGCAGGGACTCTTACACACATCACACACACACCCACACAGAAACAGACAAACAGACAGACAGACACACACACAGACAAACAGACTGACACCACAGCTACAAACACACACAGATGGGAGGAGAGTTTTGTAGGTCTCTGTGTGGAGTACAGGTGATCTAGAATTTTTCCTCTGGTTGCACATTAACATCTTGTATGGAAATTTGGGTAGAACGGTTTTAAGTTTCCCTGCATTAAAGTCCCCGACCACTAGGAGCCGCGCGCTCTGTGAGTTGTTTCCTGTTTGCTTATCTTTACAGCTCGTGAGTGCGGTCTTAGTGCAGCTCTGTCTGTGGTGGTAAATAACAGACAAAAATAAGTGAAAACTCTCTAGGAAGTAGTGTGGCTACACACAAATACTTAATAAGGCGAGCAAATAAGACTCCTTAGAATTTGATTTGTGCACAGCTGTTTTTACAAATATGACACAGCCGCCCCTGTCTTACCGGAGGTTCAGCTTGTTATTTAACCAATAGACACAGACCGTGCCACCCCTTGTCTTTACCGGAGGCAGCTGTTATTTACAAATAGACACAGACGGCCACCCTTGTTCTTTACTCGGAGGCAGCTGTTATTTTCAAATAGACGACAGATCCGCCACCCTTTGTCTTTACGCGGGAGGCAAGCTTGTTATTGCGACAAAATAGAGGTGGCTGGCTACGCTACAGAGGTTGGCTGGCTAGCTACAGAGGTTGGCTGGCTAGCTACGAGGGTTAGCTGGCTAGCTACAGAAGGGTTAGCTGGCGAGTTATCTACAGATGTTAGCTGGCTAGTTAGTCTACAAGAGGTTTTTCCAAGGCTAGTTAGGGCTACAGAGGTTAGCTGGCTAGTTAGCTAAGAGGTTAGCTGGCTAGCTAACAGAGGTTAGCTGGCTAATTAGCTACAGAGGTTAGCTGGCTAGTTTAGCTAGCAGAGGTTGGCTGGCTACTACAGAGGTTGGGCTGGCTAGCTTACAGAGGTTTAGCTGGCTAGCTAGCAGAGGTTAGCTGGCTTAGTTATCTACAGATGTTAGGCTAGTTAGGCTACAGAGGTTCCAAGGCTAGTTAGCTACAGAGGTTAGCTGGCTAGTTAGCTACCAGAGGTTTAAGCTTGGGCTAGTTCATCACCTGCCATCAGTTTTTGTTCGTTGTGTATTATCATATTTGCCTAATTCCACTCATTTTATAAAATTGCATACTGTAATTGAATATAGCGTGGGAAAAGGGAATCCCGGAACAACACTGTGGACACGGGTAAGACACCAGAGGAAGGTGCTGAGGGGGAGGAAGACTTTATATTAATGGCTGGAACGCGCGTTGAATGAACATCGTCAATTCAACACCAACCCCTGGGAAACCGTGTATTTAGATATACCATTCCACCTAGTCCCTCCCAGCCCGTTCCACGGAGGGCCGGTCCCTCCCCCCATTTAGGGTTACCACCACCTCCCCTGTTTTGGTATGACTCAAACTTTTAAATGTAAGTTTGAAAGGGTTCGCGGAATTCCATGAAAGCCTTGAATCTTAAAAGCCAAGATTTCTTTATTACTAAACCAAGAGTCAAGACCACAGCCTGTCGTTTCAAATGGGGAACAAATTAGATATGTGGCAGAACCAGCAGGAGCTAGCGAGCAATCCTATTGGCGCCTTCTAGCATTTATTTTTACATATTCTTTTGGCGAACGCCTACTCTGAAATGTGCGTGTGGCAATAACTACATTTGCCTTTGCACGCTTTCTAACAACAGTCACGCGTCACGTCAAAAAAAAAATCCATACCCAGATACCATTGCGGTCTTTGACTGTATCGAAACATGGTCGAAGGATTTCGCGCTTCTCCTACGCTGTTGTTTGAGGCGAGAGAGAGGAAAAGCGAGCATTCGCAACTGACAGTTTTTTACGATTTAAACAGAATGGTAAAGGTCACTCACGAATTGTGATTATGTAACATGTGCCATATCATTGGTCACAGCATAGTTATATATAGTATTTAATCTATTATATATATTTTGTTGCAGGTGTATGCTATCATTTAAGCGTCACACATATTCCGAAGCTGTAACGTTAATTTCAAACAGCTGGATTCTAGCTAGTTTTTTATCATCAGCTAGCCAACTCTTCCGGGGTGTATCGTTATGGAAACAGTTTTAACCGTTTTTTAAGGAACAAAAAAACGTAAGCAACATAACGAAACGGGGAGGACCTACCTGAAATCTGTCCTAATAGAGTCTCCTTTTGGAGAAAAACGGTTTCTGTTACAAAAAGTTGTGCAACAAGAATCGGTGAAATGATAAACCCATGATAGGCAAGTGATTGCTAATTTAATAGTACTGTTTCTGTATGATAGCTAGCTTAAGTCTCTACATAAAGCTAGCAAGGTAACCAGCTGAAGAACAGTCTGTTTCAGTATGAACTAGCTACCTAAGTCTACGGCTAAAAGCTAGGCAAGGTAACCAGCTGAAGGACTAGTCCTGTTTTAAGTATGATAGCTAGCTAAGTCTCTACAGCTAACAGCTAGCAAGGTAACCAGCTGAAAGGATAGTCTGTTTCGGTATGATAGTTAGCTAAGTCTCTACAGCTATGCTAGCAAGCTACCAGCTGAAGGACTAGTCTGTCTCGATAATGATAGCTAGCTAAGTCTGCTACGGCTAAAAGCTAGCAATCTAACAAGCGCTGAAGCGACCTAGTCTGTTCGGTATGATAGCTAACTAAGTCTTCTACTGGCTAAAAGCTAGCCAAAGCTAACGGCAGCCTGCGAGGACTAGTCTGTCTCGATATGCATAGCTCGCTAAGTCTCTACGCTAAAGCTAGCAATCCTAACGCAGCTGAAGGCACTAGTCTGTCTCGGTAGAATAGCTCACTAAGTCTCTACGGCTTGAAAGCTAGCAAAGCTAACCAGCTGCATAACTAGTCTGTCTTCGTGTGATGCTGGATGGCAGAACTCGCTGTAACGTTTACAATTATTGGCATATGCGAACTGTTTTTGATGCACTGGAGCTAGCTAGCCTATTTTGGTGATAATTTCCTTAGTTTAGCTAGCTTACTACATCATCATTGACCATTTGATTTTATGCTGGCAAGCCCATGTAGATAACTTAGCTCAGGCAGATTGGTACGTTTAACGTTAGCTACCTAACTATCAGTATGTGAATCGATTTTGGCCCAGTGCCCAGGAGTGAGTTAACGTTATTCGGTATGCCCCTTTAATGTCTCTCTCTCTCTTCTGTCCTCTCTCTTTCTGTCTCTCTTTTCTTCTCTTTTCTGTCTCTCTGTCTGTCTCTCTGTTCTCTCTCTCTCTCGTCTTCTCTTTCTGTCTCTCTTTCCTGTCTTCTCTGTCTGTCTCTCTCGTTTACTGCCTCTATCTTTCTGTCTTCTCTCTCTCTCTGCTCTCTCCTCTCTGTCTCTCTCTCTCTCTCTTCTGTCTCTCTCTCTCTTTCTGTCTCTTCTCTTCTCGCTCTCTCGTCTCTCTTTCTGTCTCTCCTCTCTCTCCTCTTTCCTTGTCTCTCCATCTTGCAAATTCAAATTCAAATTCAAGCTGCTTTATTGGCATGAAAAACATTGTTCAATATTGCAAAAGCAACAATGTTATACAATATACAATTTGTATAATATATATTTTTTAAACTATAACTTAACTTACTAACTAAATATACGTCATCTTCCCATTACATCGGTACTTACAAATATATTCATCATTACCACCACCACACCATCATTAAACTGCTATCATTACATTACCACCCATACCATACTATTTGGAATGATAAACAACATAATAATCAGCTAATAACAATAACAGTAAATAACAATAACAGTCATAATAAGTAAGTTTACTGCTTATTATGGAGATGTTTTCATTCAGTGTCCTCAGGCTATGGCAGGCAAATACATATTTGGCTGCAAGAGGAGCCATTGCTCCTTCGCCCATGAGTATTTTTAGTTTTCCTCTGGGTTTAATAAGTAAAATTTGGAATAAATGGAGTCATTCTGTGAATAATGAATCTCTTGGTGAGGAATATTTATCAGCAGTTAAAAGGAGAAAGTGCATCTCTGTTTCTACACTCCCCTGTCGTGCCAGTGACCACATAACACGCTCCTCTTGGAGCCATGTCTTTTTTATGTCTGCCGGTTTTTCTATTTGCCAATCGGTGTGCCACTCAGCCTGTTACTTGGTAAGGATCTGTCTCTGCTTCGAAATCTCTGAGCCGAGTAGAGAGATATTCAGCAATTCATATTCTCTGTTTTAGGGTCAGATGCAATTTAGTCGCTTTGGATTTGTTTCGTTTTTTCCAATGTTGTAAAATATGAGTCTTTTCATGCCAAGAGTGTGCAAAGCTGTCATCAAGGCAAAGGGTGGCTACTTTGAAGAATCTAAAATATATTTTGATTTGTTTAACACTTTTTTGTGGGGGGGGGTACTACATATATACTGTATTCTATTCTACTGTATTTTAGTCAATGCCACTCCGACATTGCTCGTCCAAATATTTATACATTTCTTAATTCCATTATTTTACTTTTGGATTTGTGTGTATTGTTGTGAATTGTTAGATACTACAGCACTGTTGGAGCTAGGAAGACAAGCGTTTCGCTACACCCGCAATAACATCTGCTAAATATGTGTATGTGACCAATAAAACGTGATTTGAATAAAAAAAAWYWWWTTGTTAATGAATATAAAGTGTGACTGTTCATATCTATCATGTCACCTGCCAGAGACTGTAGGGTTGGAATGACATATGAACATTTCTGAAGCGCCTCCCGACTAAAGCAACCCTCAGATGTGCGAGTGCTTTTAATTTATAAGAGACAGTTGGAAAACAAAGACAAATCAGTAAAAAAATGATTGACATTCAGTTGACATTCTGGCAGTCAACAGGGTTATGACGGTGTCATATGAGGTGGACATGTCAACACATTGTACTTATAGTAGATGTCATGGTTCTGTAATGTGTTTAAGACAGATAAGGGCGTCTCAAGCTTTCTCTCCAACTCTGGAAAGTTCTCTAACTAAAGTAGAGTCTGAGCAAACATCCATTCACCAGAACAAACCAGGCAAACAAAGAAATGTATGCATTTAAAGAAGTGAAATATCAGGGGCAGATTTATTTAGCCAACGACTGAAAGAGTTAAAGAGGCAATCTGCAGTTGCTACATCAATTTCCTGACTTTTAAATGTATTGTATATACCCATTGTTTCTTGATTAATATAACGTATAGATGTCTCATGAGCTTAGTTCAACTGTCACACCCCATCAGACCACAAAATATATGCTTATTTTACCTCTTTGTTTGTAAAAAATGTAAATGTAATTAAACACTGTATAGTGTAGCCTAAAAACATGGTCACAACTGTAATTATATTATCATGGATGGTCAGTCCTTTTATCCATTGCTTTGTCCATGAGTTTAAGAGTGATTACATTTCTCCAGCCCCATCCCTCAGTGGTGGGGTGYACATTTTGTTATTGTTGGAACTGCATAGTTCCCCTTTAAGTTGTGCACATGTAATATTGGAAAGATGGTTTAGATCCCAAATGTTTAGGTGCAATTAGTCTATAGAATCTGTATGATTTAGAGATGTGTGTATAATCACAGATTATGGTGAATAAAGTTATACTGTAAGGGCTTGATTTCTCCTTCTGTGATGGTTGAATGGCTCAGCATGTCTTTGGCCAAAATATGTACATATATGGAGCCAGCACTTCTTTTAACAGAAACATCTTATAACTTCCTGTGAGAACTGGTGGGAAACACAGCAATATAGTAATCCATCATGCGACATCTCACTATTATTGTCTATGTAAAGACAATTGCTTCATATCATAATTCAAAGTGAGGCCTGTTCATCTATAGAGCTGCTTCTCCTTTAGAAGTGGTTAACAAGCTACTTGGGGTGGTGGCGTTCTGGTGAAAACGGATGATGGAGGAAACGAGGCTTAAAGGAAACATGACTATTGACAAAAGCTTTCGCATAAACGTTAACATAACACTGAGACTGAACTCAAAATATGGAAAGTGTACTGGCGGAGCGTCGTTTCAACACGGCATCCTGTCATTGTAAGACTGGACTTGAATGGAAGAAAATAGGAAAAGCAAACGGGCCATCCGAATCAGGCTCTTGTTTGGTCTCTTCTTACAAAAATACATTTGATATGTTTGTCTTTATTTTCATGTTATAAAATGTCACATTCCTATGGGTCACATGCACATACTGTTGCCAAGAGCGTGCAAAGCTGTCATCAAGGCAAAGGGTAGCTACTTTGAAGAATCTAAGTTTAACACTTTTTTGGTTACTACATGATTCTGTGTGTCATTTTATAGTTTTGATGTCTTCACTATTATTCTACAATGTAGAAAATAGTCAAAATAAAGAAAAACCCTTGAATGAGTAGGTGTGTCCAAACTTTTGAATGGTACTGTAAATATTTGTTTTTATTTATTTAACCTTTATTTAACTAGGCAAGTCAGTTAAGAACAAATTCTTATTTACAATGACGGCCTACCCAAAAAGCAAAAGGCCTCCTGCGGGGACGGGGGCTGGGATTAAAAATWCAAAATGTAATACAAATTTAGGACGAAACACACATCACGACAAGAGAGAAACCACAACACTACATAAAGAGAGACATAAGACAACATAGCATGGCAGCAACACATGGCAACACAGCATGGTTTCAACACAACATGACAACAACATGGTAGCAACACAACATGGCAGCACAACATGGTAGCAGCACAAAACATGGTATAGTACAAACAACAATACCACATGGTAGAGACAACAATACACCACGCGAAGCAGCCACAACTGTCAGTAAGAGTGTTCATGATTGAGTCTTTGAATGAACAGATGGACTGTCCAGTTTGAGTGTTTTTTGCAGTTTMGTCCAGTCGCTAGCTGCAGCGAACTGAAAAGAGGAGCGACCCAGGGATGTGTGTGCTTTGAGGACCTTTAACAGAATGTGACTGGAAGAATGGTTGTTGTATGTGGAGGGTAAGGGCTGTAGTAGGTATCTCAGATAGGGGGGAGTGAGGCCTAAGAGGGTTTTATAAATAAGCATCAACCAGTGGGTCTTGCGTCTAGCCATACTCCCAAGTACTTGTATGAGGTGACTACCTCAAGCGCTAAACCCTCAGAGGTAATAATCYCACCGGTGGGGAGAGGGGCATTCTTCTTACCAAATCACATGACCTTTGTTTTGGAGGTGTTCAGAACAAGGTTAACGGCAGAGAAAGCTTGTTGGATACTTAGAAAGCTTTGTTGTAGAGCGTTTAAGAAATATATATATATATATTATTTTATAAATTTTACAGAGAAAACCCAGTAATCGCCCTTTTGTCACATTTGGGCCTACKCTGCAAAATTAAACTAAAGGTTACGGACTTCACCTGTCGGCGTGTCTGTGGTGATGGACTGGTTTATGCCCATGATACCTGACATGAACGCAAACTGCACTAAAACCAACAATGCACTTGTGGTTCAGTGTATGTGAATAATCACTGTCTACTTTAACGATAAACCCTGAACCGGGAGAATGTGAAAAAGGTGAAAAGGTCCAATTGAATTATATTTTTCAACTCCTTTATTTATCCAGATGAGTAGGGTTGCACATTCTGGTGTCTTACCCAAAATGTACTTGTTTTCGAGAAATCCCGGTTGAATCATTAACCAAATCAGGAGGGACTAAGTGGGAAATCTGGATTCCTCCAACCAGCATTTCCAGTTACTGGAATTTTGCGACCCTAGTGCTGAGACTGAGATAATCATGTATTTTTCTAGAAAGCCCTGACCAAGAGGTAGCAGTTTGTGTTTGTGAAAGTTGTTTTGAATTMAATGAATCTGCTAACTTCTGACATTTTTTTRGAAGCCAGAAAAACAGGCGAAGGGTTACAAAAATAGCTCTAGTTACAGATTGGTAGATCCGATTTGAAATCCGACTTGTTGCTTGAAAAGCAGAAGAGTAGGGGTAGATTTTATATAGAAAACATTGTTTTCTGTAAAATGTTGGGAAAGGGGTCAAAACGGCAGTTGTTTGTGAAAGTTGTTTTGAATCTTAATGAATCTGCTAACTTCTGACATTTTTCCGAAGCCAGAAAAACAGGCGAAGGGTTACAAAATAGCTCTAGTTACAGATTGGTAGACCCGATTTGAAATCCGACTTGTTGCTTGAAAAGCAGAAGAGTAGGGGTAGATTTTATATAGAAAACATTGTTTTCTGTAAAATGTTGGGAAAGGGGTCAAAACGGCAGTTGTTTGTTGAAAGTTGTTTTGAATTTAATGAATCTGCTAACTTCTGACATTTTTTACCGAAGCCAGAAAAACAGGCGAAGGGTTACAAAAATAGCTCTAGTTACAGATTGGTAGACCCGATTTGATTCCGACTTGTTGCTTGAAAAAGCAGAAGAGTAGGGGTAGATTTTATATAGAAAACATTGTTTTCTGTAAAATGTTGGGAAAGGGGTCAAAACGGCAGTTGTTTGTGAAAGTTGTTTTGAATTTAATGAAT